>NW_023270251.1:0-76275 GCF_011800145.1 Mirounga leonina
AGGATTCCGATTTGAGGGTAGTAGGGCGTGACTGCGTTAGACCCTCCGGGTGATCCATTTTCATCTAAGAATAGCTTAAAATTTAAGTTTTTAAAACCTATTTTCAAGTCAGCAACATTTCTAGGTTAATAATTTATTCATGCTCGAGGGCTTTCTTATTCTGGCATTATGTCTTCCTACATTCTATTGTAAACTGATGGTGATTTTTTTTAAGTCCTTACCTGGCAAGACTGTGTTGAAATCATCAGGGTGGTTTTACTATTTTAACTTGTTAGGGAGTCTCTGTATTTGTTGAATAAACACTGTAATGTGATATATAATTTCTCATTTTTTAAGATTTTTCTCTAAACAGAAGTCAGGCTTTAGAGAGAACAATCTAGGGGCCTTGATCTTATTATAAAAAGGAAAATGATACGTTACCTAGGTGATGAGGCACACTGAAAGGGCTCCTCAGGTACCTGAGATTGACCCTGGATGATCAACTTCAAAACAATACCACAGTAAACCTATTAGACTTTAAAGGTAAAGAAAACATCTTGAGGTTGTCCAGGTAAAACTATGAAATAAGTTACAAATGCAACAGAATTAGATGAGCACCAGCATAGAAAGCAAGGCAACAGTGAAGCAGCATTTTCAAGAAACTTATGTAAAGAAAGTGCAAATCACAGATATTATATCCAGCCAACCTCCTTTTCAATGTTCAAGGTATAGGAGAATGGCTCTGCTATGCACTCTGGGTGACCTTGTACTTCTGTACATGGGCCACAGAGGCAAGGTTCAACTGTGTTTGACCCAATTCTTGGCTGAATACCCCCTTGGAACATGGAAAGATAGACAGTCCTGCGAGGTGCTATTGGATGGATACTGTATGGATTAATCTCCTGTGGTAGACTGCCTGTCCTGGGGCAGGCTACAAGTAGGCAGTTTCTCACCTGTCTCCCTGGTTCTGGTGAGACCTGGAAATTTCCACCTTGCCTCTACCCCCTAGGATGTAACTACAAGCTATAAAACGACTTGGTAGCAATATGGAATTGGCTCCTTCATGACAGAGCAAGCCACCACTTGGGTTTTCTTGTCATCTGATCCTTCCAGTGTGGTGTCACGCTGTGGGATTATGAATGTGGGGAGCTGACAACATGCTACACTTGTTTATGCTGTGTGTCTAAGTAAGAACTACCTCAGCTCATTGGAGGTTTTGTCTCCTTACTAGTCAATTCTACAGAAGTGTGACAAGCACACCTAGCAGCTGCCAATATACCACGGCCTAGGGACTGCTATACTGCTTGACAAATGTGGTATTCAATGTGGGGCCAGGAAGGTCACAGTGCTTTCTCAGAGAAAAGACAGAAGGGAGTACATGGGCCAGGTTAGGGAATATGAGAAGGCTTCCCAGGATGATTTCCCCTAAGTGGTGGTTATGAGCCAGGGGAGTAAGGGCCTTTTGATTGTCCATTTGTTCATGGACAATTGGAGGTTCAGCAGTGACAAGGAAGGATTGAAAGCAGCCACCTAAATGGTGCTTTAGCTGTTGCTAAAAGTTCGTTGAGACTGAGTGGATGACCTCTTAAAACCAAAAACAAGTACATGGCTGTGTTGTGTGGTACTGCTCTCTCCATGGCCCCCACTCCATCCATTTCTTCCCCTTATCCTGACCTCAGGTAATAAGAAGACTCCCCACTGCTCCAAGGGGCCTCACAGACTAGTCACACCTCCTTGCTCTTCCTGAGCTCTTTGTCAAGGAGATATAATGGTCTCCTGGCTGCTGTGTAACCTGTCAAGGGCAAGTGTTCAACTCCTTGGTCTGTGTTCCTGAGAGAGAGTGTAAATTCAACTGACAGAGTGTGGGTAAAACTTGTGATAAAGAGAAAAAGAAGTTAAAGAGAAAGGGCTCTGTGCCAAATTAATGTATAGTTGTGAAATGTATAATTGAAATCAATGAGTTGCATGTTTATACTACGAATGCTCTTAAAGTGTTAGAGGAGATTCTTCAGGGCACTGACCTATGTAAGTGCAAATGGGACAAACTCGCCTGACATTTACCACCAGTGGATGGCTCAAAATTTAGCATGAGTGCCTAAACCCTCTGATGTCCAAAGTTTGACTGTATAGATAATGTCCTATTGATTGGCAAGTCAAAAATTTTAATCTAAACAGCTCTGACTGCAGTGCTAACAGATCTCTGCCAGCAAGAGTGACTGATAAACCTCACCAATTTTCAGTAGCTTGCTTACCAAGTGAAGTTTCTTGGGACTATGTAGATAAATCCTTCTGGCAATGCTCAATCCTTCTGGCAGCCAAAAGGAAAAAATCAAACAAACAAAAAACCTGTTTTTTCTCACAAAGAACTCTATTTCTGATACAGAAGCCACCACTGCACGCTACACTTGTAAGTCCTGTCAAAGTTTGACCTTTTTGTTTTACAGTAAAAATTGTTCTTCCACTGTCCTCTGGCCTCCATACTTTTTGATGAGAAATCTACACTCTGGTTAAAATTTGAAAAGTACCGAAATAACATTAAAGTAATGATCTCCATTGCCTCCAAACTGAACTCTCCAAAATAAACACTATTTAAAATATGGTGAGTATAATT
Organism: Mirounga leonina; assembly: GCF_011800145.1. NCBI lineage: Eukaryota > Metazoa > Chordata > Mammalia > Carnivora > Phocidae > Mirounga > Mirounga leonina. The sequence goes on from NW_023270251.1 coordinate 2,591, forward strand.
TCAAAAATGATGAAATTAGAGCGCTAACTGGCCGTATTTGGCCAGAAGACCAAGGAATTCCCAAATCTCATTCTGCCAATAACCTCGGTTCCCTGGTGGGTGCAAGGGTTCCTGAAGGAGATATGCACACAAAGAAAAGTGGCAACATGTATATAATCACAATTTGCTATTTGTAGGGCTTGTGTCACAGTAGAGGGAATCTAAGTAAACTGGTCAATTCAAGGTCTTAGAGGATTTTCCTTCTAAGCACAAAATAACCTTAACCAAACTTCCCCAAATGAATCCGATGGTACAAGTCCTCTGAGAGGAGAGTGACAGAAAAAAAAGGCAGATAGATGCAGGGCTGGAAGCGCCCCTTGTCACCAACCAGCTGACAGTTTTGATGCTCAGGTAGAAAAAGGGCAGCAGTAACCACACCCTTTTCTATGATGTTTTATTATATTATAAATTTATTATTTATTATAGTGTGTCCTCAACCAGTAGAAAAGGAAGCTCAATATCTGTCCTGGTATGTGAAGAATGAAGAGAGTGTTTGCTCCTCCACTTGGAATTAAGAGTGGGGAAAGAGAGAAAGCAGATAATTTCCCCTTTTCTACATGAATATTTCCCTTTGCTTTTCTGATCTCATTCCAAGTAACAATAAGAGAGATATATTAGATAAGTCCTTCAAAAAGCCATCCCCCCCCCCCCACCATGGTCGCTCCTGTGTATCATACTGGGCCAGGAAATGGGCAACAACTGGCCAACATAGGCCATTTTACTATTATAGTGTAGTCCTCTAAAGTATGTGAGAACATGGCATAAATTCAGTTAATCTCACGGCTACACTAAGAGGTTACACCTTCCCATTATACTTCATTTTTTGAATTATAAATAGCTGCATTATGGTATGTATTACTGCATAGTTGAACATAACTCATCAGGTAGTGTTACATAGTGTGCAACACATGACAGCATAAGCCAACTATAGCAATGTGAATAATGTAAGATATGAAATTTTATTATTAAATCTTATTTTTATTATTTTATTATAATTTATTATATTAACTTTTATATCACTAAATTTCCTTTAGAGAAATAAAAATATAGAAAAATTACTTATCCATTAAAGGAAATTCCCTCCACTAATGTTCTCATCAAAACAGATAAAGTGGGGGCCCCTGGTTGGCTCAGCCAGAAAAGTAAGTGACTCTTGACCTCAGGGTCCTCAGTTTGAGCCCCACACGCGGTGTCAAAATTACTAAAAAAATAAATAGAAAGGATGAATACTTACCATTTACATTGACGTGGATGGAACTGGAGGGTATTATATATATATATATATTTTAAAGATTTTATTTATTTATTTGAGACAGAGAATGAGAGACAGAGAGCATGAGAGGGAGGAGGTCAGAAGGAGAAGCAGACTCCCTGCCGAGCAGGGAGCCCGATGCGGGACTCGATCGCGGGACTCCAGGATCATGACCTGAGCCGAAGGCAGTCGCTTAACTAACTGAGCCACCCAGGCGCCCTGGAGGGTATTATATTGAGTGAAATAACTCAATCAGAGAAAAACAATTATATGATTTCGCTCATATGTGGCATATAAGAAATAGTGCAGAGGATCATAGGGGAACGGAGGGAAAACTGAGTGGGAAGTTATCAGAGAGGGAGACAAACCATGAGAGACTCTTAACTATAGGAAACAAACTGAGGGTTGCTGGAGGGGAAGTGGGTGGGGGGATGGGGTAATTGGGTGATGGGCATTAAAGAGGGCAGGTGGTGTGATGAGCAACAGATGAATTATTGAACTCTACATCTAAACTAGTATGTTGGCTAATTGATTTTAAATTTAAAAAAATAAACAAACAAAAAATAAAATAACTTTTATCTTCCTTCTTCATCTTTTTAAATTTTTTTAGAGAGACAGCTGGAGCAGGGAGTTGGGGGTGAGCAATAGGAAGGACAGAGGAGGAGGGAGAGAGAGAATCTTAGTCAGGCTCCAGGCCCAGCATGTAGCCCTAGGCAGGGCTGGATCCCACCACCCTGAGATCATGACCCAAGCAGAAATCAAGAGGGGGATGCTTAACCAACTGAGCCACCCTGGTGCCCCTAACTCTTACCTTCCTTTAAAAAAAATAAAGTGGCGGTCAAAATGAAAATTAAATTAGTGAAACAACTTCTCTCTGGTTTTTCAAAATCTGCTCTGCTTCCAACCACTGTTAGGTCTTCAGAAACTGTTACCTTCATTTCTTGTGCTCATTTATTTCTGCCAACACTTCCAAAGATGGATTTAGGGACCCTCCTGTGCACCACGTTCCCGAAGTTCCTAAAGGTGAAGTATGCCCATGAAACTATTCAAGCAACAGCTCCATATCCACAAAATTTAGAATTGGGGAGACCACTGCAAGCAAAAAGGCCAGGCTTACATTTTTACTGCAACTAATCTTAAGTGGAAGAAAAGGTGAACACCAGAGCAGAACATGGAGTCTTCAGTTCAAGATCGCGGAAATACTAGGCAGTTCTTCCAGTTTATTTGTCCCTTGTGGACTCAAAGTCTATGGGAAAATTAACTATGAAGAGGTTGACTGGTGGTAAATAAAGTTTGAGATTATATTTAAAAGACTGATAATTTACAGTGTTAGTTTTAAATGTGTGGGGGGGAATGACGTCTCATACAGGTTGGGGCAATTAATTGGTGCTTATAGGTTGGTGGGTAGTGTATAGGAGAGTTTGAAATTCACGCTCCATTTCACCTAGCAGTTCTTCTATCTGGAATGTATCCTCAATAAATAGTTAACTCTATTTTCCCTCCAGTCTTGGGAAAGGGAAAAACAAACCAAACCAAACCACAGCAAAACATACAGAGCTCAGTGCTCACAAACAAGCCCTTCCCCGACCGGGAATCGAACCCGGGCCGCGGCGGTGAAAGCGCCGAATCCTAGCCACTAGACCACCAGGGAACCGTGGGTTCAACCTTCTTTAAAAAGGATTCTCTGACAAGAGTTAGCCCCCTGGCTTGATCTCTAGGAAGTCCCCTGTCTTTGCTTTTACCGTGTCTCCCGCTCTTTTAAGGAATTGTCCCCTAAGGCCATTCCCTACCCGCTTTCTCAAAGAGCCCCACAGGAATACCGAGAGTTCGGCGGGACAGGTCCCGCCCCGAGGCCCGCCAGGTCCACGAGCGCCGGCACCAGTCGCCCGGCCCGGCCGCCGCTCAGAGCTGCCTTTGCGAGGCGGCCGCGTGCGGACACGACGTCGCGGGGAGGACGGGGGAGGGGAGGCGCCCGGCGTGAGACCCGGGGTCCCCAACATCACCAGTGGACTCCGGGGGACGCAGCAACCGAGGCGGCGCGGCCCGAGACCGCTGTCGGGAAGGTTCGGCGGCCCCGAACTGGACCCGGGGCCTTCCCCCTACGACCCGCCGCCCTGCGCTTCCACCCTACCGCCGCCGATGCTCTGCACGCTCGGGCCGAACTGTCCTCTTGGACGCCGGCCTCTCTCCCGCCACACAGCCGCCCTGTCAGAAGCTCGTGCGTCTTCTTTCGTCGGCCGCGGCCTTGGAGCCACGCTTCTCCTTGCTGCGCGCTTTCGGCAAACGACCCTCCCGGTACAGGCGGGGAGAAGGACTCCACCCGCGACCCCCGCTCCGCTAACACTTCAGGCTTTGGGACCTTTAACCTCGGGACCGGGCCTGGGCCGCCGTGGACACTCCCCCTGCGCTCTGCGCGCCCAACTCCCCCCTTCCGGGCCCGGCCTCGAGGGGCAGGGGCCGCGCCGGGCCCCCTCGGCGCGGCCCCTCTCGCCGGTGCGAGCCCCGCACCCCTGCGCGCGGCCTGCGGACCAGCTCCGGGCGGCGTCGATTCAGTGAGTCGGGCGGGCGACGCGCAACTGCGCGATGCGCGCCGACGCGGGCGGCGAACTCGCGACCCCCGCACCCGCTGCCCTCGCGGCCCCGCAGCCCGCACCCGCTGCCCTCGCGGGCCCTAACGTCCCGGCCCGACTGAGCTGCCAAGACGCCCAGGCGGGAGGGACCGGCAGGAGAAGGGCAGCCTCCCCTTTCGGTCCTGCCCAGTATTAGGTTCCCAGAACGCTCTGGAAGAGACAGAGAGGGAGAGGTGGAAATAGAGCCAAGGGAAGGGAAGAACTCCGTGCGATTTTGCTCATCTGAAAACCGCATGAAGATGAAATCGGGGTCCTGGCGCTGGTGAAGGTGAGTCGAGCTCCCATCTTCAGTGGGAGCCAAAGCCTTAGCCTGGCTACCAGTGAGTAAGCACCCCTGTTCCTGTGGCATTTGAACGTCTCCCCCTGGGCTTTCTGTGGATTCCAAGGATGCAACTGGTTAAGTTTATTTTTTAATGCACTTACCTGAAGTAAAAGTACTTTAAAATCTCTTAGCAAAGGAAACGGTTTCTGGTGCTTTTTGAATGAGGTCTTCCAGGGGTGGGGGAAACGAGAGAAAGCAACTACAGTTGAGAATCACACTTACCCAGGAACTGCACTTCAGCCAGGTGGGTTTGTCTCTTAGGCTGGGCCCATTTTATTTTAAATGCACTGTTGGTTGAATTTAAGATGAATTGAGGACGTTCGTGATAGTTTAATTTCATAGTTATTAATTTAGATACACATTTTAAAAGTCAGAACAAGCACTTGAAGCATACCGTTTTTACAAAAATGGGAAAGAAAGATGATGTATAAATGAGAAAGCATCATAAAATGGCCTTTAAATATTGGTTGTTTCCACTAACGTTCCCGCCCCTTGGATAGGTAACCTCTAACTCCTCTTTCTACAAAATCTGACAATCACTGCAAGACCCAAAATTCGACTTTCTAGTTCCAACCTACTCTTCCTTACACCTTTTCTCAGCATCTCCCCCTCATCTTTTCTAATACAATAAAAGTCAATTCTTACTCAGCCTCCAACTTCAACCTCACAGTCAACTATCTGTCCAGTAAGTTAGAGGCCCTCCCTGGACTTTATCTCCCTACAGAGAACAGAGAATTCCAAACCAAATGTTGTATTCATGGTCATAAATAATAGAAAATTTTGTTCTAGCCAAAGGCCTGGAAAATGAACTTTTTTTTTTTTTCAATAAAAATCTTGATTCATGGTTGAGTGTTGCAGACATTTCATCTCTCCATCAGCTCTAAAGTTAACTGGAGATTTATTTTTTCTGGAAGCTGCAATAGAGGATCTTTGCCAAGGGATCAGACATAATATGTGAGGGCATATGTCTTACAATGAAATGAGAGATGTTAAGGGACCACAGATCTTGATTTGTATGGTGGCTACTTTAGTATGTACACATTTCAAAATTTATTGAGCTGTGTGAAAAAGTTAAACCTGAAAGACTTGAAGACTTACTATTAAGCTGTTTATTACTATAAACAGGAGTGTGGGAGTGGCAGAAAGATACATGTATATATAAATAGAACTGAATTGAGACACCTAAAATAGACCCACCTCTGGTCAAATTATTTTCCAAAAAGAGACACTAAAGCAATTCAATGGGGAAAGGACTATCATTTCAACAAATAGCTTTGGAACAACTAGATAACTACATAGTGAAAAAACCTATAATCCCTAGCTTACAATATATGTGAAAGCTAATTTGAGTTGGATCATAGACCAAATGATACACACTACAACTATAGAGTTTTAGAAGAAAATACATGAGAATATCCTTTTGACCTGGTGGTAAGCAAAGTAAATATTACACAAAAAAAAGTAAAAAGAGAAATGATAAGTTAGACTTTAACAATATTAAATATTAAAATGATAAATTATATTTTAAAACATTAAACTAATATTAGTCTGATATTAAATTAGACTTTAATAATATTCATACTTAAAATATTAAAATTATAAAATATCAAAAATATCAAAAATGTCTTCTCATTAAAGATACCATTCAGTGAAAAGGCAAATCACAGACTGGGAAAAAATATTCACAAAACATATCTGACAAAGACCCTATCTCCAGAATTTAGAATGACCTCCTATAATCAATATTAAAAACTGAAACACCCATTTTTTAAAATGGGCAAAAGCTTAAACAGACACTTCAGAGAGAAAAATATGGCCAGTAAGCACATAAAAGAGTGCTCAATATCATTAGTTGTTAGGGAAATAGATATTAAAACTGCATTGAGATACCACTGCACCCAGTAGCATGGCTAAAATAGAAAGCCTGAAAGCACCAAATCTTGGTGAAGATGTGGAACAACCAGAACTCTCACACATTTTTAGTGGGAATGTGTTATAACCATTTTGGTTTTACAGTTTATTATACATTTAAACATAAATATACACCAACATCCCTTTATTCCCATAAATTCTTCACCTAGATATTCTTCCAAGAGAACTGAAAACATATGTCCAAACCAAAAAAATTGTAAAAAGAATGATCATAGTGTTTTTATTCACAATAGCCCAAACTAGAAACTACTCAAGTGTCCATTATCAGGACACTGGTAAACAGATTGTGGTATACCCATATAATGGGATACTATTCATCAATAAAAAGGCATGAACTTTTGATAAACTCCACAATATAAATAAAAATCAGAGACATTATCCAGAATACAGCAGCATACATACTCCATAATTCCAAGAATTTCTAGAAGCAAAACTAAAGTGCAAAATATCAGCACAATGATTTTCAAAAATAATGCAGAGGATAATGATAATGAGGATGATAATTCTACTGATTATGATATTATTGAGTAGCTACTAAATTCAGGCACAGCCAACAACGACAGAATGAAGTATCTACTCTTATTATCCCCATTTTACAGAAGAAAGAATTGAGGCACATAAAGTTTAAGTTACTTCTCCAAGGCACACAAGGGCAGAATCAGATTTACAAACCAGAGCCTGTGCTCCTGCGCACAGATTGATCAGATCTTTCTTCTCAGTTTTAGGTATTTCTGGTTTTCTCAGATGTGTGGGTGAGAAGAGAAGAGAAAAGGAAAGAGAGGGCAAAAGGAGGAGTGAGGGATAGAAACACAAAGATCTGTAGTCAACAAAGAGCAGAGCAGGAAACTATTATGAATGTTTTTACATCAAAGGTTATAAAAATTTCTGGGAGGTTGGTGATCTGCAAGCAAGTCAAAGATTCTTTCGCCAAAGTGTTAAGTATTGTGCTGAGGTCAGGAAATTAATCACAAATTTTAAAGCTAAAAACTAAAACATTAAAGTTTCTAGAAGAAAATGTAGAAAAATTTGTTTACAGTGTTGGGCAGGAGAAATGTCTCAGAGTAAGACACCTTAACAATAAAAGAAAAATAAATCAGATACCATCAAAATTAAAAACTTCTGTTCATCAAAAATCACCATAAGAAAGGAAAAAGGCAATCCATAGAGTAGGAAAAGATATTTGCAGTATTCTTATCTGAACGTGACTTAAATATTGAATGGACAGAGAACTTTTTAGAAATCAATAATAAAAGCCAAAACATTAAAAATTAGCAAAACACCAGAATAGGCTTTATTCACAAAAGATAATTTCTAAATGGACAAAAGACATAAGGAAAGATGCTTATATCATTATTTATTAGGGACGCACAAATTAAAACCACAGTGAGATACCTTTATGCACTCACAAGAATCAGTAAACTTTTAAATAGGAAGAACACCAAGTGCTGACAAGAATATAGAGTATCTATACCTTGTTGCTGTTAACAAGGTAAAAACACACATTCTGGAAAACTGTTTGGCAGTTCCTAATAAAGTTAAATTTACACCCATCCCATGACCCAGCAATTCCACTACAAAGTTTATACTTGAAAAATGAATGCACATGTATAAGGGCTTTGTTCACAATGGCCAAAACTAGAAATTATCCAAGTATCCATCAACAGCTATATGGTCACACACAGGAATAACACTCATCAAGAACACTGTAATAATACACTCAACAGCACGGATGCATCTCAAAAACATTATGTTGCATGGGGGGAAAAAAAGCCAGGCACACACAAAAAAATATATTCACTTTTGTGAATTTCAAAAACAGTCAACACTAACCTGTGGAGATAGAAATCAGAACCATTTATATCTACTTAATTATATGTTTTTGTTGAACCATTTTAAAGTAAGTTATATCATGATCATTGAACCTAAATACTTCAGCATGCAAATTACTTCATTGACTCCAATATTCATTAATTCAGTCTTTCAATCCACTAGACTGGGGTCAGCGAACTTTTTTTTGTGAAGTGCCCAATAGTAAATATTTTAGGCTTTGTAGGCCATATGGTCTCTGTTGAAATTGCTCAACTCTGCCATTGTAACACAAAAGCAGCCATAGATAATACATAAATGAGTAGTATGGTTGTGTTCCAATAAAACTTTATTTACTAAACAAGCTCTGAGTGGGATTTGGTCAGCAGGCCATAGTTTACTGACCCCTGCACAAACTCATGCCAGTGGGAATTCCTTCAAGCTGGCTGTGTTTTTTTAAAGATCCTAGTGGATTGTTAATGAATCACTGCCTTCTGATCCAAGCTTTCCCATGGTCACTCTGTAATTCCCCGGCACCATTCTTGAAAGTAGTCATTTCTTAAAGAAATCTTGATTCATTTTGTAGGGAATGGTATTAAAGATAAAAACCTGGATACTATGCATAATCATGGAACTTTGGGTGATGTTGCTTTTAAATCAGTTCAGTTCACAGTGCTATAGTAGATTGTAACTGGATTTATTTATTTTACATATGTAAAATGTTCATTTGAAAATAACAGTATGATGTCTGGGTGGCTTCATGGGTTGAGGGGCCATTTCTTGATTTTGGCTCTGGTCATGATCTAAGGGTTCAGGGAGCGAGTCCCAAGTTGGGCTCCACACTCAGCCGGAATTCTGCTTCAGGATTCTCTCTCCCTCTGCCCTACCCCCCCCCCTTACTTGCTCTCTCTCTAAAATAAATAAATCTTTTTAAAAAATGCTTTAAAAATAACAGTGATTTGCGACGCCTGGCTGGCTCAGTCAGTAGAGCGTCTGACTCTTCATCTTGGGGTCGTGAGTTCCAGCCCCATGTTTGGTGTAGAGATTACTTAAAAAAAATAATAAAATTAATTAATTAAAAAAATAACAATGATTATGCCTGTTTGGGGCCTTGTAATTTTTTCTTTTCTCTTGGGCTCAAAATCTTGATTGCCAGTTAACAAAATTACTTATCTAACTTGTTGCTAAAATGTAAATCAAGCCTTTCAAAACAACAAAAAGAAATCAGAATGGTTTGCTTAAGCGAAGTAAGTAGGTGGGAATTGGTTGAAAAGGGCTGTACTGATGTTTCTGGTCTGATGGAAATTTTGTATAGCTTTATCTAGGTGCGGATGTTTTTACATCAAAAATATTAAAGGAGGCACACCAAGTGCCAGCAGGTCTATGGCACGCCGTGATCGTATAGTGGTTAGTACTCTGCGTTGTGGCCGCAGCAACCTCGGTTCGAATCCGAGTCACGGCAGTATCTGGCATCTTTCTTGACAAAATTGGTAAAGTGTTTTAGCCTTGGTTTTAATCCCCTCACTACTTTTTGTGGCCTAAGATCAGGGTTTGCGGTGGCCCCCTAATACTTTGCAGTCAGGAGAACGGGAGGAAACCCGCCCGTGCACTAAGCTGGGGTCAGGTATTCGGTCTTCAGAACCGTGCCCTATATCTGAGCATGAGCAGAACTATCCCAAAAGATTAAAGTGCCATCTGTAGTTTCCACTTATGTAACGGTGTAGGCATAACCATTTTTCTGGTTGAGAGATTTCAGATGTTGATGGGGCCTTTTTAGACACTATGACAATAAGGTTTTTATGAGTTTGTATTCAACAGGGTATTTTACAATAAAATCTAATAAAACCTAAACTCAGTGCCCTTCTCTACTCCTCTAACCCAATTTTTATGCTAATAGTACATATTGAAGTCTAATTCACATAGAATGCAAAGCACAACCTTAAGCACACAGCCTAATGAGCCTTGCTGGAGACCAGATACTGCTGTGACCCGGATTCGAACCCTGCTCGCGGCAAGTACAGTACAGGGTGTTTAACCACTATACCGCCATAGCACACCATGAGGCTGCCTGCAATTGGTGTGTGTCCTTTAATATTTTTGATGCAAAAACATTCACAACAGTTTCTTTGTTCTTGAACAACTACAGGTTCTTGCACTTTTCTCTCAGGTCTCCTCTCTCCATTTGTCCCCCCCCACCCCCATTCTGATACAAAATAAAAAAAACAATTCTCATCTCTCAGGATCTGGCCAGTGCATCTCCACCAGCCTCTTGGGAGGTCTCCTTGTCCTCAACCATGCCTCTCCTACTTCTTTCCATTCTCCTGAAGGTTCCCTTTTGGCCCCAACCCTTTTCCTGCTCCCTCACACTGACCCCATCAACGCCACTGAAGATGGAAAACGCGTTTGAATTGAGAGCTCGGAGCTTAAGCTGCACAGATGGTACACTGTAGGTCCCTCTGTTGCCCAGCCCATGGGACACTGCAGGCTTCGGAATCAATTGACCACAATAAAACATTTTGAAAAGAACTTCCCCCTTTTAAAAACATTTTTCTATTTCAGCTCTCAGAGTTCTCCAGAGGATTAAAAGTTTAACCAAAGGAGAAAAGCAAAGACTATTTATACAGAACTTGCTGAAGCAAGGGCGTCAGCCACGGTCACTTGCATTTTAAAAGAGACAAAAGCTGCAGGAGGAGTGGGAAAGCTTTATAGTAGGAAAAAGGGAAGAGTTAAGGTGTACCTTCTTTGGAGGCTGTTGGCATGGGAAAGCTGTAGGTGGGTAACTAGAAGTTGAGCGTCCTGTATGACTGGTTAGGGTGCATATTTGACTTTCTCTGGTTGTTCCTAAGTTGCAGTGGGGATAAAAATTAGGGAAGCTGTAAGTTATTATCAGATTCTGGCCATTTTGAGCCAGTTGTTCCACAAGTTTATTTTTTAGCTTCTTGGATTTTTACTAGAGTTAAAAGCCTGACTTCTTACAAATCTGCCGACTTCTAGGAGGCTGCTTCCTGGGAGGTGGCTGCAGGTGGAGGACCAGAGTTTATCGGAGTTTATATATATATATGTGTATATATATACACACACACACATATACATATATGTGTGTGTATGTATACATAACATACTACACATATATATATGGTCTAGCCTTTGTCCCTTTGTAGTTCAGATTCTCAAATGCATTAATTCAGCAAGTCCTAATTGAATGCCCTGGGCATTCAGCTTCCCTTGGGCCCCCTCACCTCAGCCTAGTGGGTAGAGGGGTGGTGGGGTCGCCGCCCCGGGTGTCTCCGGAGGTTCTGGCTTCTGAGGTTGGTGAGGGGCAAGGTGGGGCGAGGCCATTTGGGTGCCCCAGTTTCGGAATCCCCTAATGCATCGGTTTCAAACGCGACGAAAAGCTTGATTTGTCACTCTAATCTCTTCGGTTTTCTAAGGCTTTGGAGCCTGCCCAATCACACAGCAGAGCTTGGTAGCCATTTGCATTTAGTGAGGGATCACTCTCTATTACAAAGAAGAAAAAGAGCACGTCGTGTCTCTGTGGCGCAATCGGTTAGCGCGTTCGGCTGTTAACCGAAAGGTTGGTGGTTCGAGCCCACCCAGGGACGGTGTGGACCTTTTTACATCGGTTTGGTTCTCGCGGATTCGCCTTGGCAAAGACCAAGATACCTCACTTCCCTCTCTTCAAGTGATATAAGGGCCCCTTCTTGAGCTCCCTGACCTCCCAGAAGATCTGCCAGGAAGAAACGTAGTTAGGAGACGCGGAAGTTCCAAGAAACAAGGAACAAGAGAGGCTTGATGTAATCTGTCCTCAAGAGCGTGTATTGTGGAATGGAATCTTGTTTCTTTGGGCTAGTAACAAATTTTATGTACCTCAATTTTTCAACTGTGTAATAGCATCTTGTGGGATGTGTCTGGATCTGGTAATTGCTCAATCAATAATGCTATCAGTAGAATCATGAGCATCATTATCATTATCTTCCGCATTATTTTTGATGAAGGCATTTCTTTGTAACATTACTTAACCTTTTATGTGTTATTTTAAAAAATAAGTTGGTCTTATGATAATCAAATAATCCTACAGTCATCATCTATGTACCCATATCTTTTGCCATTTACAGAAGTATTTCTATAGGATAGAGTCCTATTGCTCTGTCATAGTAGTTACAGTATATTTTTTAATGTAAATAATAAATCCTGTAAATTTGCCATCCATTGTAGTGGTACCAATTTATAGTTCAATTTATTTTTCTTACTAGAGAATAATTTTCCTCGCTAGTACAACACACTTTCTGTACACTTATCTTTGATCATCTAATAAGGGGAGTGTTGTCTTCCTGACTTAACAGGGAGATACAACAGATGACATGGTGGGCATTAATCAGTAGGATATCTCTGCATCTACTCCTTAACTAAACTGCCAAGATATTTTTATATAACTGTAATTGATTTCTGTGGAGACCTGTCAACCATGTGCAGAGAAGCCTGGCCAGTGGGGGCCTCTTTAATAGCTTTGTGCCAAGCAGCTTACCCAGGGAGAAAAAACTCACTGGTCCCAGACATTTGTCCCTCTTCCTCTCTCTCTATAAATAGCAAGGGTGAATTAGTATGTTGTCTGTATTAGGCTTCTCCAGATAAACAGAATCAATATAGAACTAATATACACAACATACTAATTCATCCTTAGCACTTCAGATAGATAGATAGGTAGGTAGGTAGGTAGGTAGGTAGATAGATAGATAGATAGATAGATAGATAGATAGATAGATAGACAGACAGACTGAAAGATAAGATAGATGGATGGTTTGACTCCAAAGGCGTTCTGCTGACAAAATTTTCTCTTCTTTCAGGAAGGTTCTTTCTTTACCAAGGCCTTTAACTGATTGGGTGAAGCCCACTCCACATTATGGAGGGCAATCTGCTTTGGTCAAAGTCTACTGATTTAAATGTTAATCTCATCTAAAAATGCCTTTACCAGAACATCTAGAATATTGTTTGGTCAAATATCTGGGTGCTGTGACCTAGCCAAATTGACACATAAAATTAACCATCACTCATGCTATATTATTCCTTAACAGTTTTTGGCAGCTATTTCCACAAAAAGTCACATACTGAGACACATCATTGTGGCCAAGAGAATTCTGCATCTGACAGGGGCACCTTGTGTTAGAGTCATTGTTTCATGTTCCCTTGATTTTTCTGTTGAACCTCAGGAGCAGAAATTGAGCTCTATGACTTTTACATACTATGTGTAATCCTTGGACAATACTTTTTCTTTCTCATTTGTACATTGTCAATTATTTTCTCCCATCAGTGGTATCAGTGTGGAATTCTGGTTTTGCTTTTATGAAATGAACATCCAGAGATGATCTCTGTTGGGTGATGGTTCATAAGGATCCATTCTCTGTTGGATGGTAGATGACAATCTATTCTGTGAATCCTTTATGATTGGCTCTTTGTCCTGAAGTTTTTGGTATTTTCTGGTGTTTGAGTCTACAGTGTTGAGAATTTGTTCACATCTGATCCAACACTAGATAAAATTCTATGGGTCCAAAAGTGGAATACTATCTATAACAAGAATAATCTCAACAGATGGTGATTCTCCCCTAAGAACTCTTGACTTTAATAAATTGCTTTACATAATGGGGATCGTAGAAAAGAAAGGAAACTGAATTTCTGGTATCCATTAGTCTGTTTATGTAGTCTATACTGAAGTTACTTAAATGATAGAATAATTTCACAATTATTCTATCTATCTATTTAATTTCACAATTAAATCAGGCTAGGGCGCCTGGGTGGCTCAGTCGTTAAGCGTCTGCCTTCGGCTCAGGTCATGATCCCAGGGTCCTGGGATCAAGTCCCACATTGGGCTCCCTGCTCGGCAGGAAGCCTGCTTCTCCCTCTCCCACTCCCCCTGCTTGTGATCCTGCTCTCGCTATCTCTCTCTCTGTCAAATAAATAAATAAAATCTTTAAAAAAAAAAAAACAAATCAGGCTAAAGAAAGGAGGAAAATGATATTTATCTAATTACAATTAGGCAATTAAGTCAACAAATAGGGCTTCTGACATTTATATAAACCAAGATTTAATAATTTCCTGAACGGTTAACTAGTTCATCCTTTTATTAAAAAAAGAAAAAAAATCCTCTTAAAATGGATTTTTAAAAACCAATAAAATTCAGTGAGCATAATGCAAAAGACTCTGAGAAGGCCCTACTGCACTGCAAAGGCTATCACAAAATTACTCAGATTTCCAGCAGTGTGTCTTCTCCATACACTTAATGGTACATAGTTATTTCCTTTTATTTTCCTCACTGATAAGCATTTTTAATAAATGCCATTGCCTCTTTTCCTTTCAATGGTGTTATTGCTTTCTACAATTAGTTCTTTTAGAATTCCCAGTAGTTTTAGGAGATTTTTCCATTGTATAATTATAAATTGTTTTCTAAGGAAACTAATTGGTATAATTTGTTTTCTTCTAGAGGGTATAGACAGATTAGGTCTCTAACAATTCAAAGGAGGTACTGCCCAGATGGGTTTTTGGATCCTAATAATCACTTATATGAATTGAAAATAAGAGAAATTAAGTATTTCAAAGTATTTCAACCAAAAAAAAAAAGAAATTTTACTATTTATGCTTAAATTTTCAGAGAGTATTTGGCTCCTTCCAACTTTTTTTTTTTAAAGATTTTATTTATTTATTTGAGAGAGAGAGCACAAGAGAGGGTAGGGTCAGAGGGAGAAGCGGACTCCCCGCCAAGCAGGGAGCCCGATGCGGGACTCAATCCCAGGACTCTGGGATCATGACCTGAGCCGAAGGCAGTTGCTTAACCAACTGAGCCACCCAGGCGCCCTCCTTTCAACTTTGATAGGTAATTATTTTGTGCTTTTTCTATGTGATTCCCTGACATTATTATTTCGGAGTAATCAAATGACTTTCCCCTGCTCATATCAAAATGCTGCCTGGACCATGGTCATGTGGCCATTCTAACTACTACTACTACAAAAAAAAAAAAAAAGGCAATTGCTCATATCTTAATAAGAACCTAACATGCGGGGGCGCCTGTGGTTCAGTCGTTAAGTGGCTCAGGTCATGATCCCAGGGTCCTGGGACCGAGCCCTACATCGGGCTCCCTCCTGGGCGGGAAGCCTGCTTCTCCCTCTCCCACTCCCCCTGCTTGTGTTCCCTCTCTCGCTGTGTCTCTCTCTGTCAAATAAATAAATAAAATCTTAAAAAAAAAAAAAAAAAGAACCTAACATGCTAAGAATTTTACCAGTATGTAATGTATGAGAATTTCTATTCTGGCTTGTTGTTCTTAAACTAGAACATGTGATTTAAACTTATCACTGACTTTGGTTCAAATAACAAAACAGCTTAAGCTTTAGATACTCCACAGATTAGCAAGACTATTCTATTAATTAGAATAGTCCAGAACAGTAAAATTACCTTTTAATTTACTGGCCAGCCATAAAAAAGCTATTTTACCTTTTTGAAGTGAGGACTTTTAAGATATCAATCAGTCAATTAAAAAGTTCACCTGTTAGCTAAGGTTGATCAAAGTGATTCTTGAGCCTTATTGTCCTGTTTAGGCCTATACTGACTAGAAACTGGGTATGAAGTGCATTCAACACTTCTTAGGATATTTGTGTTTATACTCATACTTTTTTTTGCCCTGCTTCCAATAATATTCATGTGTTTAAATGTTGGTACAGAACCATTATCCTGTGGTAACATCCAATTGATGTATCAAAAAGAAACTGAGGCTCTCATGGTGAAATTGGCTCCATTTGAAGCAGAATTTTGACCAAACACTGACAGCTTAAAAATTCTGAAGAGGAAAAGATACAAATCTGACTTCAACAGATGGACACTGGTAGCGATAACTTGTCATGTACAGTGTTTAGCTAAACTTCCAATTCTATTCAGAAAACCTCCAAATCACTGAAATTGGCTTCCTTCATGACCCAGTGAAATTGCTCCCAGGGCAGATTGCTTAGCTTGTCCTTTTACAGATTCCAGAATATCAGCTTATGGAATAGAAAGAAGGGAAAGAGAGAGAGATCCATTATTCTCTGATTGTGTTGTCTTTTCTCCCCTCACCTATTTTGTTTTAATATAATTTTTTGGAGAGAGACTTTGTTTAAAGATCAGCAGTTTATGAGAGTGAATTATGTACTGATAATTGTCTTGTTCACTTTGAATGGGAGTGTAATTTGGTACAACAATTTTGGAAAATTATTTGACAATATCCACTTAAAGTGACCGTAAATATAAATATAGAATAGCTATAAATATAGATAGGGAAATAAGCATATATGTATATATCCTGTGACCCAACAATTCCAATTTTAGCTAAATAGCTTGGAACCATACTGCTAACCTGATAAGTCAGTGACACATGTTGAAATGGTAAAATTTTGGATATATCAAGCTAAATAAAATATATTATTAAAATTATTTCACTTAGTGGTGCCTGGGTGGCTCAGGTGGTTAAGCATCTGCCTTTGACTCAGGTCATGATCCCAGGGTCCTGGGAGGGAGCCCTTCGTTGCGGCTCCCTGTTCAGTGGGGAGTCTGCTTCTCCCTCTCCCTCTCTCTCTGCCCCTCCCCCACTCATGCTCTCACGCTCTCTCTCTTTCTCTCTCTCTAATAAATAAAATCTTTTAAAAAATTATTTCACTATTTCTTTTTACTTTTTTAATGTGCCTATTAGAAAATATAAAATTACTTTGTGGCTAGCATTAAATTTCTATTGGAGAACACTGCTTTGGAGAAAGGTATGCATATGTTCACCAAAAAGCATGTCAATAATGTTTATAATTGCTTTATTCCAAATGACTCTAATTTGGAAACAAATCAAATGTGCAACAAGAGCAGACTAAATAAATTGTGATATAATCATATGATGGAATACACACAACAATAAAAACCTATGGAAAAAATATGGATAAATCTATACCATAGTTTAGAGTGAATGAAGTCAGATTATCCCCTGTGTGTGGGCGCGCGCACGCGCGCGCGCACACACACACACACACACACACACAGCCCCAGAGTATTTACTTTCTGATTCCATTTGTGTGAAGGCAAAGAACAAGCAAAACTAAATGGTAATAGAAATTTAAGGAAGGCTAACTCTGTGGAATGTTGCCTGGGAAGAGGCATGAGGAAGCTGGAAGTGTACCTTAGTCTGGGTAGTGGTTACTCAGGTGGGTTTACATTAATAAAGGAACTCTTAACTGCACACTGAGTGTACTTTACATTTCTTGTAACTGAATAGAAATAATTAAAAGACTGCTTAATTAGCTAAGGTTTGCCAAACTGATAATGAAATTTATTCTCCTGGGAAAGCCTAGGCTAGGATGCAAAGTAGGTTCACCTTAGGAAACTAGAGAAAGAAGAACAAATTAAATTGTAGGTAAGCAGAAGAAAAGAAATAATAAACATTAGAGCAGAAGTCAATGAAATTGAAAACGGGAAAATAGTAGAGAAAAACAACAAAGCCAAAAGCTGGCTCTTTGAAAAGATCAATAAAATTAATAAACCTCTAACCAAGCTAACCAATAAAAGAAAGAGAAAAGGCACAAATTCCTAATCTAAGAAATGAAAGAGGCCATCAGTACTGATCCCATGGACATTAAAGGGTAATAAAGAAATATTATGAAAAACTCCATGGCCACAAATGTGATACCTCAGGTGAAATGGACCACTTCCTTGAAAGACATAATCTACCAAACACACACAAGGAGAAATAGATAATCTGAATAGACATATATCTATTAAAGAAATTGAATCAATTAATAACCTCCCAGAACACAAAATATGTTCCAAGTATTTATTATGATATTTTGGGTGTCTTCATACTTTTGGCTTTCTACTTATTTGACAACATTCTGATGACTGTCTCCCTTTTTTGAGTAAACTCATGTGAGATAACTCATTCACAGTCCCTTACTTACTACTACTATTTAAATATAATTTTATATTAATCTCTGTATATACATCATATTCTGAGATTGACACACTTCCATGGAAAGTTTAGCCCCTGAACCACTCTGGAAGACAACTTAGTCCTTAAATAAAGACAGTTCCAGTCTTTATTGGTATGGTTAACAAATCCATTGTAATTCTGTGTTTAAACCTCTGCTTCCGCATTCTGCTCCTCCTACCTCAACCCCTGCCTCTGAGGGGTCTTAGAGACCCATTTTGCTTTTACTTTGCTCCAGGATACTCTTTTGCTCACAGAAGGGACTTGGGGAATGAAGAGGAAATAGTATGTAGAGTCAAAACCCCTGAGGTGCTAGAGCTTCCCTGGGCTCAGCCATTTGGCTCCTGTTAAAGGTTGTTTCTCCATCACCATTCAAGTCCTACCACAAAGCTTCATCCTCCTCTGTCCTCTAAGGACATTAGTTCTGTGACTTCCATTCTTACACTGCAATCTTATCTGTGCAATAGAGAGATTAGCTTTGCAAAATGCAGTAAACACCCTTCTTGGGAATCAAATCCAGTGTTCTGGCCATGGGACAAAAATTCTACCACTGACCCACAATGGCTGACATGACTGTCTTATTCTTAAGTCACCTAATTAACATAGATTGCCTAGTTTTATGTGGTCTCCCACCAACCAGAGCCTGGATTTGCACTCTCTTTTCCCAGGGGCCTTCAAAAACAAGAAAACTGCAATGACCACCACCTCACACTTGGGCCAACACAGTGCTGCATCGATATAAATCAGTTAGTTCGGAGGAAGGTGTGAAGCCACCACCTGGGTAGAACCTGTGACTAGCCAAGGGACCGAGACCCCACCTGTGAGAGAGCAGGACTGGCTGGGGCTCCCAGTCCCTTGGGGAAGGTGTGTGGATCTAATGAAGCAGAGGCAGCAGGAGAGATGGCCCCTGGGGCTGAACTGACATTCTGTTGTATCAAGGCAAGGAGAGAAGGCCATTCAGAATTGTTCTGGAGTGTGAGATCTTATTAAATCTGTTTATTGCTACAGGGAAATAAAGCAAATGATTTTATGGTAATATGGTTATTCTGTAACCTGTGCTGTCCTGCACTGTAGCCACTAGCCCCATGTGGCTATTTAAATTTAAATTAATTATTATGAACTAAATAAAATTCAGTTTCTCAGCACTAGCCACATTTCAAATGTTCAATTGCCACATGTTTCTAGTGGCCACTATTTTGGAAACTGCAGACCTAGCTCATGAGTTTAGTCAGTTGCACATAAGATTTTTATTTCAAAGTCCTGACTTCTCACTCACCATTAAACTCATTTTAGTTGATTTAGTTCATCCCTAGTATCAGCAGCTTTGGGGTCTATACTGATCACTAAGTGGTCCCTGAGCTATAATGGAGAGGGGGACTTTTCTGTTTTCCCCGGGCTGGTAAAGGGGAACCATTCCATGCCCTGGCTACTGCAGGGCAGTGGTAAACCAGGCATGACCAGGGTCTTGCATTGATCAGTCCAGCCCCAGCGTTGCTCTAGGTTACTCTAAAAGCTGCCCCTGCCCACAAAGGAATGCTTGTGGAAGCTCATGAGCTCTGCTTCAATGCTAACCCCTCTGCCTCCCCAGCAAAGACCCCTGAAGGGTCCTGACCAGAGACTGATGGAAAATATTCTCTCATCTTCCTCTCCAGCTGTGAAAGCCCATTTCAGTGTTGTCATGCACTGTAATCCAACATCTATCTTAAGTCTCACAGAACATGAATTTGGGGACTTTGGCTTGATCTTGCCTCTTCCACTAGCTCTGGCCTGTCAGTCAAATTTTGAGTTTTTTACATTTCAGCTTCCTCCTCTAATAATAATAGAGAGAGTATTTACTTTGAATTGCTGCAATGAGAATTAAATTACCTATTATACTTTATGCCAATTTACATTTACAATTTAACTTCTTTTTAAAATATTTTAATGTTATTTTACTATAACAGACTTACCTCAAATACTTTAAGAAAAGTCCAAGTATGTACCAGTAATCTGTTTTTGTTGTTTTTAAGAAATCAAAAGAGGAAAATTTAATTTACCTAGAATTTGTAGATTTCCTCTTTCAGTGATGAGGCGTATCTGTAGCAAACCAGCGCATACACTGCAAAAAAGTAGATAAAATCTGGTTTAAAGGAATTGTTTGAAGTCTGTGGAAGGCCACCTGTCAGCTAGGACACAGAGCCAGCAAGAGAGAGAGGTGCTCATTGGAATGAAACTAATTCTCTGCCTTTTCCCCTCAAGGCATTGGCCGGGGCAGGAATCAGAGACTGAGAAGCTGGGGAGAAAGCAGCTACTAAGAATCAGAAAAAAATAGCAGCACTTTAAATAATCCGTGGGGGGAAGCATAGAGAGGGCACTGGGAAGACTTGTAGGGCTGTCCAGGTATTTGGACTTGAGGAGTCAAGATCCTGGAGCGCCCTGGGATGTCAGCTGGATGCTTGGTAAAGGTTTTGCCCTTGTTAACCTTAAAAATAAAACTGCCAGTTATTTTACCAACAAAAGATGGGTTTATTGGAGAATAGAAGAAAGTTGCAATCCACAAGCAAGCAATAGCAAAACCACTGGCAAGTCCCCCCAACAAAGAAGCAGAACCGTCTTTCATAAGTAAAAGAGGAAGTTGGGTAGATGTTCTAAACAAAAAGGTCTATTGCAGTAAACTGGGATTTCGAAGTATAGTGGCTTTTCATTGGCTGAGTTGTGACTGTTTCGCTTTGGCTGTACTTCTGCTGGGGGAGGAGGAAAGTCTATCTTTCTACTCTTCCTCCTGCTGGGAGAGTAAAGTAATAGCCACTTGCGAGGTCTTTCTCTTCCTCTTGGGTCGGCAATTTAGTAGGGTGTGATATCTACCCCTAACGAATCTCTCCACTCCAGGAGGCTGAATCTGGACGTTTCCCATTTCTAATTTTCACACCCTCAAGGCATTTGCAAATTTAGCTACCTGCAGGGAAGAAGCTATGAAGGCAAGCTGAGTAGGGCTGAAAGAAGAGCAGTTTCAGTGGTACCATGGTGCAGAGGAAATAGATATAAATAGAAGTTCAGGACCCTCCAAAGAGAATGTACCTCTCAGACAGCAGCCCTAAAGATCTACTGCCTCAGAATGCAGGCAAAACCAGAGACTGAGACTTCCAATCAGTGCAAACAAACTGAAACAGCTTAATCATGAGATGCATTGAGATGATTTGCCTCTCTGTCTCTCCCAAAAGATAACATTATCCAAAGCCTCCATAGTTTTTCACACATTAGGCCCATCATTCAATCACATTTTCCAGGGATACAAAGAAATAAGAGCGGGGGCGGGGGGGGGGGGGGGGGAAGCAAACAATAGAAACTGACTCACAACATGATTGAGCTATTGGACTTCTCAGATAGGAACACTAAAATATATACGTTTTAGGGTTTCAAGGACATAGATGACAAGACGGAAATTTACACTGGAGCTTAGGAATCTATTGAAAACTCAAATGGAAATCCTAGAACAGAAATATGTCATAACGAATTTTAAAAAGCAACATATGGTTTTAACAGCAGTTTGGACCCAGTTGAAGAGGAATTAGTAATTGAAAAATAATAAGTATAAAATATCTAGTTGAAGTATGTATAAGAGCTGAAAGGAAGGGAACTTCAGAGAGAAGAGTTTTAAAAAAGTACATGTCATGTTTTTAAAGAGCGAATGTACCTGTATTTCCATTAGGAGATGGGAATTGGATTAAAATCAATTTTGTAAAATGTGATGGTCAATTAAAAAATAACTGATGAGCTATCAAGCCAAATGTACAAGAAATTCTATCAATTTCAAACAAGATTAAAAACAAAAGAACTTGTTTTGTTCTCTTTAATCAAAAGCAAACAGAAAAGTCATAGGAACATCTGGAAGAAAACAACTTACGTTATATTCATTATTAAAGGGCTAAAATACTATAATTTTCAATCTACATTTAATCCCTAACAAAATATCTTTTAAAGTAAAGGTGAAATAAAGCCCTTTCCAGATAAGCCGAATACCTTCAGAAAAGGAAATACAAAAGAGTTCCTCAGGCGGAAGTGATCCGAAGGGAAATACGGAAATGAAAGAAGGAATGAAGAGCAATGGATATGTTAAGTATGTGAGCAAGTCAAATAAATATTATTGTCCCAAGCAATAATAATAATGTCTGTGTAATTTAAATATATTTTGAAATAAAATTAATGACAAAAACTCTAAAGTCAGGAGAGTAAATGGAATTAGTATCAGTAAAGTCCTAGTGCTGCCAAATGAATTGGGGAGACCCTGGGACCCTGGGGCCTTGATCCAGCTCAACCCAAATGTGTCGCTGAAGGTTCTTGGTCTTGTCTCAAGAAAGAATTCAAGGACTGACATGCAACACAGCAGATGAGTAACACAAGCAGGAAAGTTTATTAAAGTGAAAAATACACTCTCAAGATAGGAGAGCAGGTGAGCTAGAGAGAGAGAAAGAGGGAGAGGGAAGGCGAGAGAGGGAGAGGGCTCCAGCTCTGCACCCTGGGGATTTGGTTTCAATCTTTTATTGACAGTTGTTAAGTAGGGGATGGAATATTCATTACTTGGGGCGGGGATTGCTTCGAAATCGGGTTTCTCATCTTTTCATCCTTATTTGGTCAGGGGTTTCCTGTCCTGGCACCCACCCTCTTGGGCCTGTCTGGTTTGATCTTGCTTCAGTGGAGTGCTGCCAGGACAGGCCTCTGACCTGACTTACTCCTTGCTGGCCTCCAGGTATCCTGTGAGAACATAACTGCCTACTCCAACACTAACATAGTCTAGAAAATATGAAAGTTCTAATTTATATTAGAGTCTTTTGTTTAGATTTTACAGAAGACATAAAAGTAAAAAAAAAATAGGTATCAGGAGGAAACTAAAAGCTGAACAATTATTTTTGTATAATTTCAACAATTTAAAAATATAATCAATCTTGTTTTTATGCTCACAATATGTTACTGTGCTATGATTTACACATAATGCACCTATATAAAGTGTACAATTTGATAAATCTCGACAAATGTATACACCCTTATAACCATCAGCCGGACCAAGCTTTATAGAACATCAACTCAGGAAGTTTCCCTCATGTAAGTTTCCAGCCATAATACTTCAAAGAAGCTACCACTCTTCTGATTTCTAGACTATAACTTACTTTTGCCTCTTCCACCTGTTCTGGGACTTTATGTAACCGGAATCATACATGAGTAACACACAGGAACATTAAAATAACTATGTTTCAGGGGCATCTGGGTGGTCCAGTCAGTTAAGATCTGACTCTTGATTTCTGCTCAGGTCATGATCTTAGGGTCATGATGTAGGGTTGTGAGATCGAGCCCCGCATCAGGCTCTGGGCTGGGCATAGACCCTGTTCTCTCTCTCCCATCCCTCTGCCCCTCCCCTTCTCTCTCTCTCTCTCTCAAATGAATGAATAAATCTTTTTTTTAAAGCTGTTTTAGATATTCAAAAACGTCCTTTTGCAGAGGCATCCGTTGCTGAACATACTGTTTTGGAGGGATTTATCCATGTTATTGTGAGCATATGTCATTTGGTCATGTGTATTGCTGAATATACAGAATATAAAAATGTATCAGTTCCCCTGTTGATAGACATTTGGGTTGTTTCTAGTTTTTGCCTAGTATGAATAACACTGCTGTAATCATTTTGTAGAAATCTTTTTGGCTATATCCATTCATTTCTCTTGGGAAATAAATAGGAGTACTATTGCTGGGTCATAGGACAGGTGTATGTTTAACTTTAGGAAGAACTCCCAAAAATCTTCCCAAAGTGGTTGTGCTAGCTTACAGTCCTACTAACACTACACAGCAATATCATTACACAGTCTATAAGGAGTTAGGAGAAGGATTAGGCAGCAATAACAACTTTCAAAATTAGTTTTTCCAAACTACCTTTCTTCATCTTCTTCCAAATCCTTTGAAAGATGTGTGGAGATGGCCATGGTCACACCAACAGGTTCTACTACTGGCCTAAGCAAGCCTGACAGCAGAGCCATAGAGACAGTAAACCAGGGCATCCCACCCAAGTCTTAGGCTCTTAAACCCTAGATGCGAATCTGTCAGTAGTAGTAGGGAGCCAGCTAGCACCAGCTCTCAAAGTTGGCTGTTAAATCCACAGGAATCTGCCATTATTAAAAGTTAAAGTATATCAACTTAACAAATAAATTATATCAGGGCCCCCGGGTGGCTCAGTTGGTTAAGCGACTGCCTTCAGCTCAGGTCATGATCCTGGAGTCCTGGGATCGAGTCCCACATCGGGATCCCTGCTCGGCGGGGAGTCAGCTTCTCCCTCTGACCCTCCCCCTCTCATGTGCTCTCTCTCTCATTCTCTCTCTCTCAAATAAATAAAATCTTAAAATAAATAAATAAATATCAAAAACAAAATAAAAAATACCCAAAACACATCACTTCCTAATTATGTTACGTTTTACTATTATCTATGCTCTCGAGGTTATTTATGTGTATTGTATTTTTTTTTAATTGTGGTTAAACATGCCACAGTTGCTTAGTTTCAGGAAATAATGTTGTCATGAACATGGGTGTACAAATATCTCTGAGTCCCTCCTTTCAATTCTTTTGGGTATATACCCAAAAGTAGAATTGCTGGATTGTATGATAATTCTGTTTTTAATTTTTTGAGGAACTGTTACTACAGTTTTCCATAGGGGCCACACCATTTTACATTCCCAACAGTGCACAAGTGTTCCAATTTCTCCACATCCTTGACAACACTTGTTATTTTGTTATTTTGGTTTTTTAAATAGGAACCATCCTAATGGATATAAGCTGGTACTTATATTTATATAGTAAAAATACTACATCATATCCCAACATATTCAGTAATGTCTCATTGGTAGCTTAAAATTGGCCATGGTGACAGTATTTACCCCACAGAGATAGGCAAATGCTA
Organism: Mirounga leonina; assembly: GCF_011800145.1. NCBI lineage: Eukaryota > Metazoa > Chordata > Mammalia > Carnivora > Phocidae > Mirounga > Mirounga leonina. The sequence continues at coordinate 27,470 of NW_023270251.1, forward strand.
CAAATCAGAGTTTTATCCCCTAGAGTACTTGTTGTTAAACACTTACCAACACACCAGTGAAATGGAGGCCCAGGAGGTGGGAAGCAATGTTTGTGTTTGTGTTGTGTTTGTGTTATGTTTGTGATTCTCTTCACGGTCTCAGCTGCTGTGACCAAACTATTGCTTGTACTTGCCATCCATCCCCTCCATTCCATCATCTAGATTTTACTGGACTCTGTCATAGGCCATTTTCAATGGCTTTTTGGCAGCCCAGGTAACTGTTGAGACCTGAGTGAAAGAATAAATAAATCAGTTAGATTTATAAATCAGTACCACATTGAGTATCCATATTCAAAGAGATAAATCATTTTAAGGACTTTGACAAAGTGGAAAGTAACTTGTAGAGCCAGAATGAAATGCAAAACAGACATTAGCAGAATATAATGTTGACTGAGATGTTTTTTTTTTTTAAGCAGTGCAAAAACAATAATCTACAAGTTGGGTGAAATAGAGAGTTTGAAAGGTTAAGATGACTTCTTATTAAATGAACCCCCTACAAGTTTTCCTAATGCAAGGGAAAGAAATTCAGCATTGCATTGAGATATATTAATTACTATGGAGTGAAAAAGCAAGACATCATTATGTTAAATTTATTAGTCATTATACTCTAGTTTTTGGTCACTATGCTCTTGAAAGGGTCTAGGGGGTAAAATCCGGACAGTTCCCAAAGAGGAACAGTAAGAATCACTAGAGGCTTTGAGGTGCCTGGGTGGCTCAGTCGGTTAAGTGTGCAACTCTTGATTTCGACTCAGGTCATGATTTCAGCGTCGTGAGATTACGCCCTGCATCAGGCTTTGTGCTGGGTGTGGAGCCTACTTAAGATTCTCTCTCTCCCTCTGCCCCCCTTCCCCTAAAAAAAAAATAGAATCACTAGAGGCTTTAAAAAAATTGATGAAGGAAAAGCCAGAAGAATTGTTTTTATTGCAACTATCTTCAAGAAAATAAAGATGTTGAGAAAATATTGTTTTGATTTTTTCTGTACAAAAACAAGATTGAGACTCTTGATCTTGGGGTGGTGAGTTTGAGCCCCACATTGGGTGTAGAGATTACTTTAAAAATTTTGATTGGTAGTATCAATAAAAGAGTACCCAGATATTAAAACTGGCTGGTAAGAGGGGTGCCTGGGTAGCTCAGGGTTAAAGCATCTACCTTCGGCTCAGGTCATGACCCCGGGGTCCAGGGATTGAGCCATTAATCAGGATCCCTGCTCAGCGGGAAGCCTGCTTCACCCTCTGCCTCTCCCCCTGCTCATGCTCCATCTCTTGCTCTGTTGCTCTCTTTCTCTCTCTCAGATAAATAAAAGCTTTAAAAAAAAACCTGACTGGTAAGAGAGGGGGTCTCCATTGATAGAGATTTAGGAAGAAACAGGCAGCCTTGTGTTGCATATGGCAGGCCCTCAGAAGGCAGAGCTTTCTCAGGTTCTGTAGCAACCAACATTCTAATTCTGTGATTACAACTTGAGACATGGAACCCTGATTGCTTCCCATGGCACTATTGTTGATGTCCCAATGACTTCGGATTTGAGCTCTGGTATCTCAAACTTTGCTTCTGCCTTCATGACTCTCAAAACCTGTGGGTGATAAAAAGGCTTTCTGATTTCTGACGGAACACGCCCAGGAAACTTCATCTGAACTGTAAGAATAAAAATACTCAACTCTTGGGGCATCTGAGTGGTTCAGTCAGTTAAGTGGATGACTCGATTTTGGCTCAGGTCATGACCTCAGGGTCATGGGATTGAGGCCCATGTTGGGCTCTGTGCTCTGCACGGAGCCTGCTTGAGATTCTCTTTCTCCCTCTCCCTCTACCCCTCCCCTGACTCATGTGCGTCTGCGCGCATGCACGCATGCTGTCTGAATAAATAAATAAAATCTTAAAAAAATACTCTTACTGCAGTTTAAAGCCCATTTGACTTCATTTGTTTATTTCTTTTTTTGAGATTTTATTTGTTTGAGGGAGGGGGAGGGGAGCACAGAGGGAGAGTGAGAGGGAGAAGAAGACTCCCCGCTGAGCGGAGAGCCTGATGTGGGACTCCATCCCAGGGCCCTGAGAACATGATCTGAGCCGAAGGCACACTTAACCGACTGAGCCACCCAGGTGCCCCTCATTTGTTTATTTCATTGTTTACTTGTTTGTTTGTTTTAACCTAAAAGACCTCTAGACCCTCCTCTTCTGCCTCATAACACCATCTCCCTCTACTTGCTGTATCCTTCCTCCAACCCAATGGGTCAAAACGGCCCTCGTGGCTCTTCAAGGGGGCACATTGTAGGTTTCATTCTTTACCTCTTGGTAGGTTCCCCCCCTTCCTTTATACTCCCATGGGATCCTATTTAGTAATCCACTCTATAAACCATAATTTTGTTTTGATTCCTCTAGGTAGCTTTGGAGGAAGCCTGGACATTTTGGAGACACAGACATATTTCTCTTCAATCTTTCCTTTTAAAGGAAGCAGGAAGAGGATTCTTCATGAAAAAATGCTCCAACTAAAAGCTGGAATGCAGCAGCCCCTAGAGAGGGGACCTGCTGAGAGGAGAGTGGATGGGCAGCAGACTCAGCCCGAGGAGGCAGGGTCGTCCTCTGTGTCCCACAGCAGGTAAGAGATTCCACTGTCAGAATTAAATCAGGGCTCTCACAGCAGCTTTCGGGGTCTGCATCCAGGCTCTGTAGTTTAATTATAGGGCTTTCTCATAAGACATTCCTGGAAATTCTTTAGAGAAAAACCTAGAGTGTTTTTATTATCAGTTACTTTTATATTCAGAGAAATTTGGTTTTATTCTAAATAACAATGCATATATTCATCAAATATATCATCTTCGTGGTGTTTGGGATTTCATAGAACTCTTCCAGTCACATTAGTAATGTCTCTTTTCTGCATCGATGAGAGCACCTAAGAATCTCCTGTTACTTCAGGAGATTTCAGGACAATCAGATTGTCCCTGGTTTCTGGAATGGCAATTTTGATAAGCTCAGTTCTTAAAATAAGCTTACAAAATTGCCAAATAACAGCCTATTGGCTACATTTATCAGTGTTTTTAATGGCTGTTTGCTTACAACTTTTTGAAGGCATTGATATGGAGTTAATCCATTATACATTTACCTGTGAACACCAGTTACTGACATACCACATCATAACTAACTTGCTTAGAAGTTGGGGCACACCTCTGAAGGTGATAAAATTCTGCTTCATGCTCCACTGGGTCACTGTCAATATGTACCACTTAAATTTCACTGACCCAGAGCAGAATGTTAGAGCTAAAATAATCTTAGAATCAGTTCGTTTTGTCTCCTCATTTCTGACCAGAGAACATTCAGGCCCAAAGATACAGTTGCTTGATCAAAGTTGCAGCCTTTGGCAGAAGTAATATTAGAATCTTGGATTCTTAATTCACAAAGCCTACACCCGCTTTGTCAAATACATTTTAAAAATTTTATATTCATATGAATATTCTTTAAAAAAAAAAAAGACTTCGTTTTTAGAGCAGTTTTAAATTCAGAACAAAATTGAATGGAAGCTACAAAGTTTCCCTGTATCCCCTGTCCCTGCCCCATCCCTGCCCATGCATAGCCTCTGCCCTCGATATCAACATGCTGTCCCAGAGTGGTATATTTGTTACAATCAATGAACGTACATTGACACATCATTATCACTCAAAGTCCATAGTTTACATTAGGATTCATTCTTGGTGTACATTCTTTTATACTTTTGACAAAAGTATAATGATATGTATCCACCATTATAGTAATATATAGAATGACTCTTCATTGCCCTAAAAAGTACTCTGTGCTCTGCTTACTCATTCCTCCTTCCCTTTTAATCCCTGGCAACCACTGATCTTTTTACTGTCTGCACAGTTTTGTCTTTTCCAGAATGTCATATAGTTGCAATCGTACACTAGGTAGCTTTTTCAGATGGTTTCTTTCATTTAGTAATAAACATTTAAGTTTCCTTCATGTCTTCTCATTCTTGATTGCCCCTTTCTCTTTAGTGTTAAATAATATTACATTTTCTGATGTACCAGTTTATAAATTCACCTACTGGTGAATACATCTTGGTTGCTGCCAAAATTTTGGCAATTATGAATAAAGCTGCTATAAGCATTGTGTGCCGATTTTTATGTAGACGTAAATTTTCAGCTCATTTGAGTAAATAGTGAGAAGCACAATTGCTGGATCATATGGTAACAGCATGTTTAGTTTTGTAAGAAACTGCAAAACTGTCTTCCCAAGTGGCTGTAGCATTCTGCATTCCCACCAGCAATGATGAGGGAAGCTGTTGCTCCACATCCTCACTAGTATACGGTGTTATCAATGTTCCAGATTTTTACCATTCTAATATGTAGTGGTATCTCATTGTTTTACTTTACAATTCCATAATGACCTGTGATGTTGAGCATCTTTTCATATGCTTATTTACCATTTGTGTATCTTCTTTGATGTCTGCTCAGGTCTTTTTCCCATTATTTGATTGGATTGTTCATTTTCTTTATTTAAAAGATTTTATTTATTTATTTGAGAGAGAGAGAGAACATGAGTGGGGGGGAGGGGCAGAGGGAGAAGGAGAAGGAGGCTCCCCGGCTGCCCGTTGAGCAAGGAGCCCAATGCAGGGCTCAATCCCAGGACTCTGAGGTCATGACCTGAGCCAAATGCAGATGCTTAACTGACTGAGCCACCCAGGTGCCCCATTCATTTTCTTTTTGTTGAGTTTGGGGAGTTCTTTGTATATTTTTGCTAATAGTCTTTTATCAGATATGTCTTTTGTAAATATTTTCTCCATGTTTGTGATTCTTATTCTCTTGACCATGCCTTTTGCAGAGCCAGAGTTTTTAATTATAATCAAGTCCAGATTATTGTTTCTTCTGTGGATTGTGCTTTTGGTATTTGTATCTAAAAAGTCCTCACCAAACTCAAGATCATTTAAACTTTGTGCTTTTTTATCTTCTAGGAGGTTTATATTATGTGTTTAACATTTAGGTCTGTGATGTATTTTGAGCTAATTTTTGTGTTGCCTTTGCTCCTTTTTCAAAGATCAACTATATTTTTGTGGGTCTGTTTCTGGGCTGTCTATTCTGTTCCATTGGTTTGTTCATTCTTTTACCAATATCACACTTTCTTGATTACTAATAACTTTATAGTAAGTCTTGAAGTCAGTAGTGTCAGTCCTCTGAATTTGTTCTTCTCTTTGGCTATTCTGGTTCTTTTGCCTCTCCATAAACCTTAGAATCGGTTTGTCAATATCCACAAAATAACTTGCTGGGATTTTGATTTGGGATTGCTTTGAAACTTTGGATGAAGTTGGGAAGAACTGACATCTGACAATATTGAATCTTCCTACCTGTGAACATGGAATATCTCTCCACTTACTTAGTTCTTTTTAATTTTCTTTCATCGGAGTTTTGTCATTTTCCTTATATAGATCTTGTACATATTTTACTAGATTTTTAAATAAGTATGCCATTTGGGAGATGCTAATGTAAATGGTATTGTTTCCAATTTCAAATTCCACTTGATCATTGCTGGTAGATAGGAAAGCAACTGATTTTTGTATATTAACCTTGTATTCTGCAACCTGACTTTTTAATCACTTTATAGTTCCAAGAGTTGTCAATCCTTTCAGATTTTCTGCGTAAACAATTGTGTCATTTGCAAACAAAGACAGTTTTATTTCTTCCTTTCCAATCTATAAACCTTTTATTTCCTTTTTTTTTTTTTTTGTCTTATTGCATAATCTAGGACTTCCAATGTAATGTTTAAAAGGAGTAGTGAGAGGGGACACTCACCTTGTTTCTGATCTGAGTGTAAAACTTCTAGTTTCTTACCACTAAGTATGATGCTAGCTGTATGTTTTTTGTAAATATTTTTTTATCAAGTTGAGGAAATTTCCCCCTGTATTCCTAGTTTGCCAAAAGGTTTTCTATTTTTTTTTTTAATCATGAATGGGTGTTGGATTTTGTCAAATGCTTTTTCTGCATCTCTTAATATGACCATGTGATTTTTCTTCATTAGCCTGTTGATGTGATGAATTACATCGGTTGATTTTCAAATATTGAAATCAGCTCTACATTATCTGGAATAAATCTCACTTGGTGTGTTGTATAATTCATCTTACACATTGTTGGATTCAATTTACTAATGTTTTGCTGAAGATTTTTGTATCTGTGTTCATGAGATTATATTGTTCTATAAGAGTTTTTTTTTTCTTCATCTGGTTTTGATATTAGGGCAATGTTAACCTCATAGAATGAGTTGGAAAGTATCCCCTCTGCTTCCATCTTCTGTAGAAAGACTGTAGAGAATTGGTATAATTTTTTTCTTAAACGTTTGGTAGAATTTACTGTGAGCTCATCTGGACTTGGTGCTTTCTGTTTTGGAAGGTTATTAATTATTTTTTTTAATTTTTATTTATTTTTTAAAGTAAGCTCCATACCCAGCATGGAGTCCAACGCGGGGCTTGAACTCACGACCCTCAGATCAAGACCTGAGCTAAGATCAAGAGTCCGATGTTTAACCGACTGAGCCACCCAGGCATCCTGGGAAGGTTAATAATTATTGATTCAGTGTCTCTAATAGACATAGGTCTATTCAGATTGTTTATTTCTTCCTGTATGCACTTTGGCAGATTGTGTTTTTCAAGGAACTGGACCATTTCCTCTAGGTTATCAAATTTGTGGGCATAGAGTTGTTCATAATATTTCTTTATTATCCTTTTAGTATCCATCAGCTCTATAGTGATCCTCTCTTTTATTTCTGGTATTAGTAATTTGTGTATTCTCTCTTTTTTTCTTAGTCTGGCTAGAGGCTTATTGATTTTATTGACCTTTTCAAATAACCATATTTTTTAAATAAAATTACCTTAAAAAAATTTTTTTTTTAGAGAGAGGATGCATGAGCAGGGGGTGGGGGTCGAGGCAGAAGGAGAGGGAGAGAGAGAGAATCCTAAGCAGGTTCCGTGCTCAGAGTGGAGCCCAATGCAGGGCTCAATCTCATGACCCTGAGATCATGACCTGAACCAAAATCAAAAGTCAGATGTTTAACTGACTGAGCCACCCAGGTGCCCCTACCTAAATACATTTTAACTGTCATTGTGATAAATATTATTTATTATTGGGAAACTGGCTGAGAATAAATAATAGACCTATTAGAATCCAGAATAATAAATGTATTCCAGAAAAAGGCCTTGTCTTAAAAATAGAATAGCCTTGTTTATCTCAGAGACCCCTGAAACTCAGAGCAAGAGGATACTGATGGTACTGATAAAGAACACTAGAGTGAGAGTTTGGAGCCAAAAATTTTTTTATCACTAAACTATTTTTTTTATTATGTTATGTTAATCCCCATACATTACATCATTAGTTTTTGATGTAGTGTTCCATGATTCATTGTTTGCTTATAACACCCAGTGCTCCATGCAGAACGTGCCCTCTTTAATACCCATCACCAGGCTAACCCATCCTCCCACCCCCTCCCCTCTAGAACCCTCGGTTTGTTTTTCAGAGCCCATAGTCTCTCATGGTTCGTCTCCCCCTCTGATTTCCCCCCCTTCATTCTTCCCCTCCTGCTATCTTCTTCTTCTTTTTTTTTTTAAACATATAATGTATTATTTGCTTCAGAGGTACAGATCTGAGACTCAACAGTCTTGCACAATTCACTGCGCTTACCAGAGCACATACCCTCCCCAGTGTCTATCACCCAGTCACCCCATCCTTCCCACCCCACCCCACCACTCAAGCAACCCTCAGTTTGTTTCCTGAGATTAAGAATTCCTCATATCGGGTGGGAGGATGGGTTAGCCTGGTGGTGGGTATTGAGGAGGGCACATTCTGCATGGAGCACTGGGTGTTATGCACAAACAATGAATCATGGAACACTACATCTAAAACTAATGATGTAATGTATGGGGATTAACATAAGAATAATAAATAAATAAATAAATAAATAAATAAATAAATAAATAAATAAAATAAAGAATTCCTCATATCAGTGAGGTCATATGATACATGTCTTTCTCTGATTGACTTATTTCGCTCAGCATAATACCCTCCAGTTCTATCCATATTGTTGCAAATGGCAAGATTTCATTCTTTTTGATGGCTGCATAATATTCCATTGTATATATATACATATATATATATACTACATCTTCTTTATCTATTCATCTGTCGATGGACATCTTGGGAGCCAAAATTTTTAATAATGGTTTTTCCACCAAATAATGATGGGAGCTCAGGTATATTTCTCCCCACTCCAGCTTTATTGAGATATTATTCACATATATCAGATATATTTCTTACTCTTTGTGGGTCTCAGTGTCTTCATCTGTAAAATAAGATGAGGCCTCTTCCTGCACTAGTATTTTCTACATCTTGATGGACTGGGACGTTAAAAGGTCGGTTAACTTAGTAATTGCAGCCAGGACCAAGCCGTGGCCCCTGATGCACAGCTATGTCCGTGTGTGCATGCGTGCATGTATGTATACTTTGCAAGAAACACTGTGCCAACATTATATCCTGAGATCTCAGAGCTGAAAGAGCAGATGGGAGGAGCATCTTCTTGGTTGGAAAAAGAGAGTTCTTACTCTTAGGGGAGAGATGATGGGAGGTAACCAAAGTTGTTGTGAAAGAAGTTACAGGGAATTAAGTGTCAAAAATCTAGAAATAGCAAGATTGAAACCACTAGATCACTAAAATATTAGTCAGAGTTTTTTGTGCACATAAAAATAGTTTACACCTGGGAGCTCTCAAATTGACAGTGGAATGAGGCTCAGAGGTATATTGTTATAAGACAGCTTATATAGTGAGAATGCAGAGGTTGTTTGTTATTTTCAATGATTATATCATTAGAGTTTTCCTAATGATTGAGGGTTGGTTAAAAGTTACCACCTCATGCCAGTGTGGGGGGACAGCTTGAATTCTTCATCCATGATTTTCAGAGACATATGCAAGAAGTGACCCAAGGTAATATTTATTTTTTTGCAGAATAAGCCAAGTTAAGTTTGGATTCAGTAATTTTCCTAATAGCATAATCAAAGTATCATTGTCGTTATCTATTTTAAAATCTGTGTTGTTATATATAGAAGCCCAATCTCCATCATTTGAATCAAACCAAAGTGTGTGATTATGAAGCAAGTCTAGAACCTGCCTTAAATTAGGTCCAGTACCATTTCTGTACAAGGTTTTCTATGTATAGGGACAGATTCCCAGAAATGAAGTTTGCAGTGGTTATGGGCTATCCTATGGCTTTCAAGCTTCCTCCCAGTACCAGATTAGTTGGCCATAAGTATTAAATGGCCAAGAGATGGTTACCAAACCTTTTTGTAAAGCCATTTTCCTGTCATCCAAGCATGTATAGGAGCTGGTTCTAATATTAACTGGAGTCTTCCTGAGCATTTAAGTGGGTACATAACCAACAATCATTTTGCTTAGTAAAGGAGGGTGTGCATTGAATGGTAGGCCTTAGTGGGTAGAGAAAATCCCTAACAGAAAAAGGAACATGACTGTGAATGTTTTGTGTTAGTTTGTAAAGCAGTAATATCACATTAATTGTTATAAAAATGAGTCCTGGAAAAAGATAAGGGATCTAGCAGAATCTTTTTCTGTGGTCTTCGGTGTAAGCTATCCATTTTGCCTTGTTTTCTGCTTCAAGGGAAGTTTGTTTGTTTGTTTTTCCTGGAAATCCTTAATTTTAAGTTAGCCATAGGTTGACAAGTCCAAGAATTGAGGAGCAGGGGGGTTCTCTTTAGTAGAGGGACATGGACCCGAAGTTCAAAACCCTATAATTTAACTGCTGTGTGAAAAAATAGAACCTGGTAGAGCCCTTTTCCTCGAGGTATATGTGCTATTTTTCACTGATATCTCTTTCAGAACACACAGTCTCTAGGTTCCAGTGTAGGAACTATGAAGTTTTCAACAGGCAGAGGGTCTCTAAAAGCCTCCTTGACCTGTTCAATATAAGCTTTTGAATATTGCATCCATACTTTAAAGTATTGGGTCATAATAGAATTTACAAGAGCAGGATGTGCATGGGGTTCTATCATCAAAGGCATGGATTGCCTAGTGATAAATTCATAAGGTGTTAATTTATGTTTCCCAAAAGATGTCGACTTCTTTGTCTTAAGGGCTAAGGGTAACACTTTAGGCCAAGGTACTCCTGTGGTTTCAGTCACGTTTGCCAGTTTTAATCTTAGAATATCATTGGTACATTCAGCCTCCCCTAAAGACCGAGGATGATAGAGACAATGATAGTGCCATAATGTTTGAATAACCTTGTTTAATTGTTTTATAATCTGTCCAGGTAAAATGAGCCCTTTATCACTTGAGATTTCATTTGAGATTCCCCAAAATGGAAAACATTTTCTAGTAATTTCTCTGCTACTGTGGTGTCATAAGCTTGCCCACATGGGAATGCTTCTACCCATCTAGAAAATAAATATACCACCACAAGTACATATTGATAGCCCATAGAAGGAGACAATTGAAAAAGTATACTTGGGGGCGCCTGGGTGGCTCAGTTGGTTGGGCGACTGCCTTCGGCTCAGGTCATGATCCTGGAGTCCCGGGATCGAGTCCCGCATCGGGCTCTCTGCTCGGCGGGGAGTCTGCTTCTCCCTCTGACCCTCCTCCCTCTCATGCTCTCTGTCTCTCATTCTCTCTCTCTCAAATAAATAAATAAAATCTTTAAAAAAAAAAAAAAGTATACTTGAAAATGTTCAAATGGTCCAGATATGGAGGAGCAGCCCCTAGGGTTAGTTTAATGATTTTACCCAGGTTATATGATTGACAGGTTAAACATTAATTTAAACTCATCATGCTAGTTTAGAACAATCACCCACGATTATTTTTTCTTAATTTGAGACATTTAGTCAGTTCCATGGCGGGTAGTCACTTGAAGTGCTTGCAAGAGTGGTAATTGAAGGATTCAGGAAGGACCATCCAGTCACATGTGCCTTCCAAAGTCCTCTTTTTATGATAAATTTGCATCCTTCTTGGTGCCACTTTTGTGATACAATTTTTTGCCTATTACACAAATTGTCTTAAGTAATCTGATTTGTATGTACAGTGGGCCATAGATTGTGGAAATTCAGGAAAATGCCTTTATCAAAAGGTTTAGTATCTATCCCTTGGCCATTTTATGGAGTTTATTTAAAGTTTTGGTACATTAGGAATCTCTTGAGTAGGAGCCTTAGCATGAAAGTTAGCCATTACATTTCCCTGAGAGGACATTTAAGACAGGAACACGATGAGAGATTAGTGGAGGTTTGTAAGGATTCTGTTTCCCATAATTGGAAAAAATGTTTACTGAGAGCCTCTTTTGGGTTTGGCTGTGTACATAAGATGGCTAAAATACTCCCAGCTCTGGAAGAGCTTAGTCTAGGAACCGGCAGCCGCCTATGATATGAGAAATATTGGTCAGAAATATGAATAAAGTATAGCATGGTCTAAAAGGTTCAAATAGGATCTGATGCTACCTGGGGAATGACCTGTCCTGATCCCCATTCTGGCTCTTTCTAAGGCCTGAATTACCTGTTCTAGACCAGTGCCTTGGGGCCTCAGACAAATTTCAGCTTCTCAGGAAACAACTAGCCCTTGTGCTCCCTGCTGGCTCAAAGTCTCCAAGAGAAACTGGTGAAATCGGAAGCCATGGGTTCCACTCTGGCACACCTACAGAAGCACAGAGGAATGTCAAGTTGGTGGGATGAATTCACCATTACCAGTCATGAGTGATGATCTGTCTTCTTTCTGATAAGACAAATGCTTTACTGGCATTGCTCTACTCATCCCAACTTTTAAAATAAAGTTCAATCCTGATCACATTTCTAAAAAGGCAAAGTAGTCATTTTACCCTCACTTTGGAGATGAAGAAACTGAGGCACAAAGTAGAAAATGACTTCCCAAGTTTGCATTGGGAAGGTAGAGAGAACACACTGGGGCTACAATCTGGGCCTGTTGCTTCCTGCTTCATCCATCCAGCCGCGTTGCCTCTCTCAGGAACAAGATGACCCAAAACCTCCACTTCCACTCTCCTCTGTAACAAATAGTCGCCATGTTGGCCAGGATATTATGGGACACTAAATTAGTTCACATCATTTTTTGGAGATCATTTTTCAGATCATTCTTCTAAACTCTATGAGCAAAACACTGTGCTGGTTCATTACACTGGAGCATACAGAAGCGGCAGAATACAATGGTTAAATTAAAGGAGCTTGAAGATGTCTCACCAGTGGAGCCTTGGCTATCTACAGGAACAACACAGATAGGTCCATCCTGGTGAGAGAAGAATGCTGCTGCCTAGAACAGTGGTTTCTTTTCTCACATGATGGTTTTCCTTTCAACTTTCCAATTAATGCCTGGCTTTGTTTACCATATTGAGATGGTTTATAAACTGAAGAGAGCAACCAGGAGCAGATTTTAAAGCAGAACTAGAGAAGAAAGTCTGGTTCCATTTTCAGAAGTACAGGGCTGGGGAAAGACATGTTTAGAAGGGGTCTTCCAAGCAGAAGAAAGCTTTGTGTCCCTTCCTTCATTCCCTTTACCAGATTCGGGTCACAAAACATGCGCTATATAATTCAGTGTAGGGGATTTTGGGGTGAAGTTCTGTAAGTGCCTTCTGCTGAAGTACCATACCCTATCAGTCACCTCTTTCCCTACTTACTGTTTCTTTTCCACTTTAGGAAATACCATTCCTTGATCCAGGATCAGGCTCGAGAGCTGACCCACCTGAGGCAAAAGATGAGGATGGGGAGAGCTTTCTCTTCGCTTCTCATCCAGCATGTCAGGAATACGGTGAGAACCTTTGAGGAGCTCCTTAGCAGCAGTAGAGTTGACCGCTACATGGAACAGCACTTCCGTGAGCAGCTGACCAAGGGGAGCCAACTGGCAGAGATCCTTACCAGCAAATTCAGCACAGGTAAGCTGGCCCCAGGGCTCAGGAGGACCTCTAGCCCCTCCCAAGGACCCAAGGCTCAGACAAGCCCACACTCACCTACAAGTGACTTTTCAATCTGACGTCCTGCTTTGTAGTCACCATCTTGGAACCATGGTGGAGTCAGAACTGGCTGGTGAGGAACAAAGAGGAGAAGCACACAGGAATGGGGATGCCAGGATGATGGCCAGCTCCTTTATCTCTCAGGGAATATGGTCGCTAGGGCAAAAGGCATCTCTGGGAGGGGGGGCGGTGATAGCTTTTATCTGAAACTAATGGGGGCAGCTGGTTGCTGTGAACAGAGCCCTGAATTAGGATCTGGAGACCCTGGCCCTAGCCTGTATGTGTTCCTCACTAACTCTGGCCACGTTCATGCTTCTCTTGATTTAGGTTTCCTCACCTAAAAAAATTAGGTCAAATAATACCAGCATGATTGTTCTAAGGATCAAATCAGCAATGTTAATCAGTGCATTTCAAAAAAATGATAAAAGAATCATGCTGATTTAGGCATGGTTTAGACACTGTATATACTACTACCGGTGGTGGGAAAGTTAGTTATTTCAGGTGCCTTTTTCATAGAATATTCCCTAGGGGCGCCCGGGTGGCTCAGTTGGTTGAGCGACTGCCTTCGGCTCGGGTCATGATCCTGGAGTCCTGGGATCGAGTCCCACATCAGGCTCCCTGCTCAGCAGGGGGTCTGCTTCTCCCTCTGACCCTCTTCCCTCTCATGCTCTCTGTCTCTCATTCTCTCTCAAATAAATAAATAAAATCTTAAAAAAAAAAAAAAAAGAGCACCTGAGGGCACATAGTAAGAGCAGGCTTGAGGCCACTCTGTGGCCTACCTGAGAGGTAGGACAGGGAAGTCTGTCACCTCTACAGAGACAAGAGTAGGTTCTGCATGAAAGCTGTGATAAGGGCATACAGATGTGGGACCGGGAACCAGCTTTGTGGCAGGACTTGGAGGCTCCGGTTGAGACAAGTGTCTCATGGCCTGTAAGAAAAGAGACATTTTTAGCTTTTGATTCTGACCCAGGACAGAGCAAGTAGAGATGATGATCTCTGTAGCAGCCTCAGGAAAGCCTGCCAGGCAAATTCTCCAAAGTCTCAATCCAACGTCTCCTGAGAAAATTCAGAGCATCCCGGACTGGAAAATCAAGTAGTCACATCTGATCCCAGAGAAAATTCAGTGTCTGTCTGTAATCTGGGGAATGAGACCTACTTAAATTATAACTCGTTCTTTTCGAATCTGGTTTTCAGGTAACTGTACAAGTGAGAAGAATCAAGCAACACAGATGCTGCGGACCCTCAGGTAACTCCCAACTTTCAGGGGCTGTGAAACATATAATGTGATGAAGGATTTAGAAGCAAGGGACAGAAGCTCAAAGAAGCAGGAGGTTTCACACCCCACAAAAAGCAAAATGGCTGATTATAACATCAAATCAGTATGTGTCCCTAGTGATGAAGTGGTCTTGTTTCCTATTTTTTTTAATTTATTATTATTTTGGTCCCATTCTCATATTAGTTCACCAACTAAGCAATACTAGCTGCTCTATTCAGTCTTAGGAGTCTCCTGTATCCCCAGGGGCCCCCTCTGATTTCCCCTAGATCTTTAAAGACCAGAGTGAGATTGTATCTGGTTTCTTCAATGGTGACCCCAGAGGTGCTGGCAGATGTTAAATATCTACAAATTTTCCTCACAAAAAAAGAAAAGAAAAAGATTTATACTGTATGACAGGACTTCAGGAAGGAGGTCTAGAAACTACAAGACACCTGGGAGGCCACATTGCCTCGGGAAGCAGTTTTAAATAGGCCACAGCAAATACTACTGAACGCATCATGTTCACGGAGTATGTTGAACTCTCAAGGACATCTGGTTGTCTTGTGAAGGAGCCAGGAGCATTATTGAAAGGGCTGAATGGGTCTTCTCTCTTCCTCAGGATGTCTGTGGCCAAGGCACTGAGCAGCCGTTGTTCTCCCCTAGCCCCCGCTCTCCACCCCCAGACAGAAACCAACTGTTCGGCTTCTCCTCCGAAGGAACAGTCTCCTTGACTTCTGGCGCTTGTCCTGTGAGCCGCCAGATCATTACAGCCATGTCATTCAGGTGACCTTTATTTTTCCTCTTTCTTACCCCACCAGTCTCTTAAGGGAGATGCATAAGAAGGGTAAAGTGACAGAAATCCTAAGGACCAGGCAGGAGGCCCAGCCCCACACTCTGCCTCAGATCCACTCCAGCAACCATGGCCAGTCTGCCACCCATCTGTCCTCCAGCAGCACCTCCCTGCTTCATGAAGAACAAGAAGAACGCCCTTCAGTGGATGTGGCCAGTGAGTGCCCTTACCGTGTCCAGTTGCTAGGTGCTTGCTCCTTTGTCTACACCAAAAGTAGGTATCTTTGCAACCAGGCCCTGCAGATCCACTGTGGTGTCCCTGGTAGAGCCCGGGCCCGGGACTCAGTGCCAAGCATAGGCCCCAAGGGGGTCAGGTAGCTCTTTTCCATTCCTAGACCCACACGGCCTCAGCCACCAGACCCCCTCTGGCACAGACATGGTGTTGGACTTGAGGGGAGGAGTCATGAGTTGGGAAGGGGAAGGGGCAAACACTTCCTCATTACTGCAACCCAGTCATGTCATCTTGCAGGTCACGGGCATGAACATCATTAACACTGGGCCTCTGATCTTGAAATCCTTGGGGTAAACAGTCATGGTTCCTATTTTCTGTTTACCACTACATATTCTTTCTCATTTGTGGATTTGCAGATCCCATCCATCATTCTAATAATTCAACTGTAATGTCCTCAACCCTCATTAGCTGGGATGTGTCTCGGGTTCAGGCTGAATCCATCACCAGCCTGCCCCTCCCCCAGAGTCCCCCAAGGAGAGCCCTTGGGTAGCCGTGGTGGGAGGTAGGTGGAGGACAGTACATTTAAAATCAAACCCTCATTTTCTCCTGCTCAGTTTTCTCTTTAACTTCCCTCCCGAGAAAAAACATTTCTATTTTTAAGGAACTATAGCAATCAAATCCTGGTGTAGACAACACCGAGAAACCATCCTTTGTCTCTGGGTATATATGATTTTTTTTTTTTTCCCTGAATTGACTGTTTTAGGCAATGAATGAGCCATAATGGGTTTGACCTGGTACTATTCCTGTTTCTCATTTTACCCTGAGGATCAGAGCAGCATAGTGTTTCCCTGAGAATTATAGAAACCAAGGAAAGAGAGGAAATTCACATGGATTGAGCACATACTTAATGCTCACATTATTGACTATTTTACATCTCTTGCCTCATTTAATTGGCACAAGCATCCACCTTGTAGGTGCTGGTGTCCCAATTTTACAACACAGCCAAGGACACTGAGGCTCAGCGAAGTCAGGGAACTTACTGAAGAGCGCCCAGCTTGGCGGTGCCATTCACTGGGAGCCTGCATGACTCAAAAGGTCAGACCACCCGCTGCACTGCAGCGTGAACAGCCAGGGACAGAGCAGGGAGGGAATCACCTCTTCCCACACCTCTTTTGCTGGGTTTCTGGAGCCAGTGTTGTCCCCACTCCACTCTTTGTGACAAAGGTCTAGCCTCTGCACGTGAGACAAGACCCTATACACACTGCACTTTCACCCAAGAATTTATAAATAAATGGGCTGTCCTTGATATGTGCGTGATCTCCTCCAAGGGGTCAATGGGGTTTTACCTACATCCATGAACTCAGTTGCCCAAAGGCACTTGATTCCCCCTCATTGCTACCCTGAGAGACAGTAGAAGGGCAGACTCCACTTCCCCTCAGCTGCAGTTCCTGCCACGACTTGTAGGAATGGTCACACTTGAGATGTGGCCTCTGAGATGGCATCAGCTTTATTTTCTGCCACCTCTAGCTTTTCTGAGGGAGACTGAAGCCCTTTTTTCCATCTGAAGTCAATATCCTCTCAGAGGGGCAATGGCTTATCACTTGCTCCTCCTTTGCTTTTTGAGCCAAAACTTCTAGAGTAGTTAACAAAAAGTGTGACTGGTGTGGCAGCTTCCCTGTGAGGCAAAATTCTCCTCACAAGGGGCTGTTCTCCGTTGCTTTCTGTGTACAGTGTAGGGCATGTTTTCTGTGTTGTGTGGCCAGGGGAGACATGAGAATGCTGATTGCTGTTACTCCTATGGCCTTGGTTGAGAGTAAGCTGGTTTTCTGGAGAGGGGGGTAAAGGAGCTTTGGAAGGGGCTGGGAATCACCTTTTGGTTGAGTTCTTACATTGCTGGGCATTGTGATGAAGGCTTATGTAGTTTACCTTCCTCTTTATTCCACAGTGATGCTAATTACATCTGGTATTAGGTAATACCATCCATAAAGGAAGGAGAAGACCCATTGGATATTGATTTAAGTGCACAGTTCCCTAGAGGAACTTGACTTGGTTGAAGGGAAATAAGGACTTCACTCTTACCTGCTCATTGGAGAAACTTGTCTACTCTGTGGCCCTTGATAATAATCCTTGAAAGGGAGCTGACTCATATTTTTAGCTGAATTATGGCCCTGCCACCCAAGTGGGGTTTTTTCGCAAAGGGAGACAGCAAAAGGCATAGCCAGGTTCTCATAGCATAATTGATGCTATGATTTTTGGTTCTACAATCCCCCATGCAGGAATAACCCAGGCATTCTTTGGACAGGAGTTAGACAATCTAAACTATACTTAAGAATTATTTTTACAGTTTCGTGAGCCATTCTGGGTGGGATCCAAATCACCACTTGCCTTCCTCCGAGACTCCCTCAGCCTCAGTAGGCATCCAGAGTAGGAGGCAGGAGGAGTGGGAGGAACCAGGAGTGTCACCCTACCCTGTTTAAGTTCTTTGTACATTGGCTATTAATGGAAGCCATTTTCCCTTTCTCTTCCTCCTCCAACAACCCCCAATACAGAATAGTCTCATGAAGGGCATCGACTGTTTGGTGAGTATATTACCTGTTCACAGACCAGCAAAACGCTTCATCTCCTTAATCTCATGATTTCTAAGATTGGCAGTGAGTTCTGCTCCTGGAGGAGACACTTCTGCAATACCTCTCGGATCATTCCAGCATTGGGAATCATGGAGGGATCCAGGAGAAGAGCACTTGTAGTTTTCTTGTGCATGCACTGTAACCCTCAGATACTACATCCAACCACTCCTTCTGTGTTTTTCCTTTTTTTTTAATTCAAGTATAGTTAGCATACAGAGTTATATTAGTTTCAGGTGTACAAGAGAGTGATTCAACAATTCTATGAGGCTCCTGGGTGGCTCAGTCAGTTGAGTGTACGACTCTTGGTTTCAGCTCGGGTCATGATCTCAGGGTCATGAGATTGACCCCCACATCGGTCTCCATGCTTGGCATGGAGTTTGCTTAAGATTCTCTCCTCCTTTTCCTCTGCCCTTCCCCCATGCTCACTCTCTCTCTTTCTCTCTTAAAAAACAAAAACAAAAAACAATTCCGTACTCAGCGCTCATCATGATAAGTTTACTCTTAATCCCCTTCACCTATTTCACCCATCCCCCCACCCACCTCTCCTCTGGCAACCACCAGTTTGTTCTCCATATTTAAGAGTCTGGTTTTTTGTTTATCTCTTTTTCTGTTCATTTGTTTCTTAAATTCCACATAAGAGTGAAATCATATAGTATTTGTCTTTCTCTGACTGATTCCACTTAGCTCCTTCCATATTGTCACAACTGGCAAGATTTTGTTCTTTTCTATGGCTGAGTAGTGTTTCATTGTATATAAATACCACATCTTCTTTATCGATTCGTCTATGGGTAGACACTTGCTTCCATAATTTGGCAATTGTAAATAATGCTGCAGTAAACATAGGGGTGCATATATATTTTCAAGTTTGTGTTTTTGTTTTCTTTGGATAAATACCCAGAAGTAGAATTACTGGATCATACTGGTAGTTATGTTTTTAATTTTTTGAGGAACCTCCATACTGTTTTCCACAGTGGCTGTACCAGCTTACATTCCCACCAACAGTGCATGAGGGTTCCTTTTTCTCCACATTCCCACTCACCAACACTTATTTCTTGTGCTTTTTATTCTAGCTATTCTGGCAGGTAGGAGGTGATATCTCATCGTGGTTTTGATTTGCCTTTCCCTGATGATGAGTGATATTGAACATCTTTTCATGAATCTGTTGGCCATCTGTATGTGTTCTTTGAAAAAAACATCTATTTGTGTCCCCTGCCCATTTTTTTATTGGATTATTTGGGGAGTTTTGGTGTTGAGTTATATAAGTTCTTTATATATGTGGATATTAACCCCTTATTGGATACATCATTTGCAAAATATTCTCATTCAGTATGTTGTCTTCTTGTTTTGTTGAAGGTTTCCTTCACTGCACAAAAGCTTTTTATTTTGATGTAGTCCCAATAGTTTAATTTTGCTTTTGTTTCCCTTGCCAATGGAGACGTATCTTGAAAAATGTTGCTGTGGCGGGGATGCCTGGGTGGCTCAGCCGTTAAGCGTCTGCCTTCGGCTCAGGTCATGATCCCAGGGTCCTGGGATCAAGTCCCACATTGGGCTCCTTGCTCAATGAGGAGCCTGCTTCTCCCTCTCCCTCTGCTGGTCCCCCTGCTTGTGCTCTCTCTCTCTCTCTGACAAATAAATAAAAGTCTTAAAAAAAAAAAAAAAAGAAAGAAAGAAAAATGTTGCTATGGCGGATGTCAGAGAAATCACTACCTGTGCTTGCGGTCTCTGATATCTGCTTTAGTCTTCATTCCATGGATTACTGTATTCATTTTTTAAGGCTGCTGTAACAAAGTTTC
Organism: Mirounga leonina; assembly: GCF_011800145.1. Lineage (NCBI taxonomy): Eukaryota > Metazoa > Chordata > Mammalia > Carnivora > Phocidae > Mirounga > Mirounga leonina. Next base: position 47,180 of record NW_023270251.1, read on the forward strand.
ACAGACTGTGTGTTTTAAAACAACAGATGTTTGTTCTGTCCAAGTTCTGGAGGCTAGAAGTCTGAAATCAAGTGTTATCAGGGCCATGCTCCATTTTCCTTGCCTCTTCCTAGTTTAGTGGTCTCTGGGAGCCTCCCTTGGCTTGTAGATGGATCACTCCAGTGTCTGCCTCCTGACTCCCTCGTCATGGGGTCTTCTCCCGCTGTGTGTCTCTTTATCTGTGTCTCCTCTCCTATTCTTATAAGGACATTAGTCATATTAGATGAAGGTCCACCCTAATCCAGTATCATCTCATCCTAACTCATTACATCTGCAAAGACCCCATTTTCAAATAAGGTAACATTGTGAGGCTCCAGGTGGACATGACTTTTTGGAGGACACTATTCAACCCAGTATAATTATCTTTAAAACACTTCATTTCTGACTTCCCATTGGTTTCTCCCTCACGTTCCTTTCTGGACAGATGTCACCCCAGCCACTCTTGCTGATTCAGCTTCATTGCTCAGCAACCATCCAGATGCCAGATCTGCCCAGCCCTCCCATCCTCTGAGTGGCACCACACAACTGAGCAGGACAGCAGACCCAGGGCACTGGGGCAACTGTGGCCCATGGGACGAGATGAGGCCTCAGAAAATGAATGCGTCTGGGCACCTATCCTCCTTCTCCTCTTTGTACCGGCCCAACTCCAAACCCTCTGGTAAACACAAAGGAGCAGATGGTGAAGTAGAGCCCATTGATGGGAATGAACACATTCTTTGTGGGCCCAAGGATTTTTTTTTATTTCTCTGTTAGATCCTGATTCACAGAACTGGGTGAGACGAAGGGGGCAGTATCCTGTGGCTCAGCCAGCAAATGAGATGCCAGCCCAGTGCTGGTCCTTTCCAAGTGCCTCTCCCATTCCCCCTACAGAGGGATTCCCTCTGAGCAGGAGAATACAGGAAGTTGGGGGCATTCTGAGGTATTCCACAGAGAGGATGAGTTGCTTCACATTCATGTGTTCCCTTTTCTCTGTGCTATAATCTTCCTAGGCCTAGGTTGAGACTGTTCTTAGAATTCCCAGCTCAGGCTTACATGGGAAAGGTCTTCCTTAGGTCAAGAGCTATTTATTGTAGGATGGGAGACTATTTCTATAGGTACACACTCACACGCTCTTTGTATGCAACTATAAGTCAGTCTTGCCACTCAAACTTTGCTATTGAGTTTAGAGACAGGCATCCTGGCCACCAGTGACTAGAGATGCAGCCATGAAGAGGAATGGCTTGAAGCACCTCAGTTTCTAGGACCCAGACAGTATAACAATAAGACATGTGAAATTGTCAGAGAAAAACCTGGCCCTAAGCAAGGTGTCCTGATAGGTGAAGCCCATTCTTGGTCTCTTTCCCCTTCCCTTTGTGCATCCCTTGCCTTCCTCAGAGGTGCCCCCTTCTCTCCTGTTCTTCCTTCAGGTCCTAACAACTCCCCAGGCCCTTCCTTGTCACTCTTCATCAAAAGTGGTTAAAGAAAACACTCAGTATCACATATTATTCACTGCCTGATTTAATTTCATATGCATTTACCTTACCTTTCTATTGGCGGGTGGATGTTAAAGATTTTCAGTCATGGATCATCAGGTAGGATAGGTATGAGGTTAGAGAGAGAGGCCCTCTGGATTGCTACCAAAGGAGGTAGACTAACTTTCTCACTGTTAGGCCAATCCTACCTGGAGGCCTGTAGCAGATTTTAACCCTTGTTTTCCAGCCCAGTGTCCATCTCCCTCAGATGTACTCGGCCTCTATCTGGGAGGAGGCCCTGTGGGGTTTCCTTACAGAGGGCCATCTTGTATTTGAAAGCCCAGGAGCTCTTTAAACAAAGTTGCCTGGTGCTTCCTGGGTGCCCAGGTGACAGAAAGAAGTTGACAGAAGTACAGGGATGGGCAGGGATCTTGCACAGAAGTTCTGGGTGGGCTCCATAGCTGCCCACGAGTGGTTGGCTTCCCCCACCTCTTACCTCTCCCGTGTCTTGGTGGGAAGCAACAGGGGCTGACCTACTGGAAAAGAATCTTGTGGAGATCCAGAACCTGCGCCAGCGCCTGGAGGAGTCCATCTGCCTCAACGACCGCCTGCAGGAGAGGCTGGAACACGTGCTCAGCTGTGCTGACAAAGGAAAAAGTAGGAAAGGCAAAAAACTGGTTCTGCCCACAGCTAGAGTCTCAAAGGGCACATAGGTTCCCAGTTAAAAGGCTCGTCAGTGTGCATGCAATACTAGCCTTCCTCACAATCTGCCCTGAGAGGGAAGCAGGGCATGCTCTGTTGTCCCCACTTTATAATGAAGGCACTGAGTGTTCTGCCCCAGGCAGGCCTAGGTCTCATGCTCAGGGCTGTCTGACACAGTGCCATTCTTGTAACTCCCGACACTACCTGCTGATGCACCTGGCTTATGGCCTGCCTGGCACGCGGTAGAACCGAGATGTCCAGGATGCCCCCTTCAGCAGAGGGAGGACCACATCCCACTTTCTTACCACTGCCGCATGCCCTGGATACCACCTTCTACTGCCCATATGTGAAAGGTCCATATTCCCAGACTTTCCACATGATGCTGTCACTCGGAGACCAATACTTGCACATCCCTTCTCCTTTGCCAAGCTCAGAAGAATGGCGGCCAGGGCCCTACAACATGCCAGTAGCAGCTAATTCATGGGCAAGACTGTCCCACAGCTGCAGCCATTGCACATGAGTGTTTGGCCCGCTGTAGTGTGACTCGGCCACACCACGTTGTTGTGCCAGTGCATGAAGCCCCCAGGTTTTCTGTGTGGCTAAGCCTCTAACTTTGGTGGTTGCAGTGAAGTGTATCTTTGAGAGCATCTCTTTCCCAAAGGTATGACTTGTCTGGGTTTTTTAACTCCCTCTGACAGTATCCACATCTGGCTTCCATGGGTAGAACCCGGAGTCTGTGCCTCAGCTCTACCACAAGAGAAGGGCCTTTGGGAATGCAAACTGGAGTTTTCAGGCTTACACAGGGCAAACCCCAAATCTGGTCACTTCCGTGTCCCCCCTTTCCACAGCAGTACCCAGTTGCAGAGACAAAGAGAAGAGGGTGGAAAGTACAAAAATTGCCCGGACCCACATGGGCCAAAATTGTAATAGTTATTCTCAATTTGGATAAGGCTGCTGCTTAGAAGGTCCGGACCTCCCATCGACACATCCCTAGCAATGTAGGAGCGAACGGCTCTGGGAAATTCACATCTCATATATTGGTCCCTTGCTCCAGCTTTGCAGATAACCAGGAGTCACTAGCTGTGAACTGGATAGCAGCTTGGTGCTCTCTCCCTCCCTTTCCCACTTCCAGCTGAGTGTGAATAAGGAGGGAAAGGAATGTCAGTTTGTTTCGAGTAGTCAGTGAAGAGTTCTCTACGTCCCTGCAGACATCACTGGTGCTCTGTCTCTCCCTCCCTAGGCATCACACGGTCCGCTCCAGGTGTCTCCCTGGCAACCCCTCATTCATACGCTCAGAGTCACTCTTCCGGCTCTGCTCAGGACATCTTGTGACATATGATGTCTGGACGGTCTAGAAGAATGTTCTCCAGAACTTTTCCAGCCCTATCCAACAGCATTCTTGGCTATGAACTTGGAGGCATCGACATCGACTTTTAAATGAATGGATCAAATTAATAAATTCTTACTTAAAAATTATTGTTTACGTGTATTGAATGCCTATATAGAGTAAAATTTGTGAGGAAAGAATAAAACCCATAATGGCCAGAAATTCATAGAAAAGGTTAAAGGAAAAATGGGTTTTCTCTATTAGCTATTTCTTTATTATTATTATTATTATTATTATTATTATTATTTGCAGAACACTTCTTTATTACAGCAACACATAAAGCAAATATAACTTTAAATGTTTATGAGTACAACTGTACATTATTATGACTGCTGGTTTACTCAGTTTGCTCAAATTTGGAGAAATAGCTTATATGTAATTCTTGAAATTCACTGACCTTCTTTATAAAAATGTGGGATTGAAATGCATGCACACATTCTTAAGAGTATTTTAAGAGTATTTTAACTTAAATTTTCATTCTCCTGACTTTATTCCCAGTCTCGGCATTTTCACACATCCTTGGTGAGCTAACCAAACTCAAGGCCTTTTGTTACTAAGCGAACCGGCAAGGTTATGTGTGCCAGGGGCAACATCCTTAAAAGTTAATGAACAGTAACTGCTGGTCACCAATAGATTTTTGACCTAGTTCCTTCTTCTTGAGGGCAAACGAGCTTTCACCTGGGCATTCAGTCCAACCCCTAAAGACTGATGATCCTTCAAACCCCTCCTTAGAAGTACTTCATTAAATAGCCATTTCCATTTTAATAGTAGGGTGAGAATTATACTCCTCAATCTGAAAGTCTTCAGCCTTGAGGCATCGATTGTCTCAACTTTTAGAAGCATTTTGAGGTTTTCGGCAGCTCGATGTGATTCAGGTAAATATGTGCATCTCCCAAAGTAATTATGAAGTTAGCTGGCTTCAGGCCTGTGATGTGTGAGACTGTGTAGGTGAGCAGGGCCTACACAGCTGGTGATGAAGGGCACACCCAGGCCCATGGCTTGCGACCTGTGGCAAACCTGGCAGGACAGCTCACCATTCACCGCATAGAACCGGCACAGGGCGTGGTGTGGAGGCAGGGTCAGGAGAGGAAGAGCCTTTGGATTCCAACCACACAGGATGATTCTTCTGTCACCAGGGTTGGTTTGGATTGCGTCAGTAGCCTTCTGCAGTTGGTCTACTCCTTGACCTGAAGAATCTGAATTCTTATTTTTGTATTTGGTTCCAAAACACCTCCAATGAAAGCCTGACCTGGAGTTAGTTTTCTCCTTAGCACCGGGTTTATGGACCTATGCAGTCACTGGTCTCCCAGGTGCATCCTCTAGCCTCCTTGAAAGCTGTCTTCACCTGGAGGACTTTAGAGGATGCACTGGAGGGAAGCCAGTCCAGAAATAGATGCAGAGGGCAGGGTTTCAAGACCTAGAACATCAGATGCCTGAGGTCTCCTTACCTCTAATAGTCTGTTCCTCTCTCCCAGGGAGAGCCAACAAAGACTTTAACTCTGGGCTTTCAGGAAAAAGTATACACATGGGAAAGTTCCCTCGAAGAATAATGGACAACTGAAGACCAGCATTCAAGAGGAGAGCCTCAAGAGGTTCATTCTCAATGAATGCCAAGAAAATGGAACGGGGAAGAGGTGGGCTTCCAACACTCCACCTGGGCTGCTACAGGTTCAGCGACCTTTGAGGTCAGAGGGTACAATGACAGGGAGAAAACTAGCTCAGGTGTGTCTGAACCGCCTGTAAAATGGGTAACTGTGGATTCAGGGAAAGGAGAGCAATGGAGGCAATGAGAAACAACAGAAGAATGAATAAATGAGAGAGAAGTGCTTTGGAAAACACATGCCATGTCAAATTTGGGACCAGATTGCAATTCTACTTAGTTGTACTAGTACAATGATCAGGTCACATGCTATTTTGAAGAAGTCAAGGACTGAGACCAGTCCACCAGCCAGAGTCACGGAGCCTGCCTTCCACCCACTACATATCCAGGGAGCCATAAACTATTTATTGCTTTGCGACCTGCTTTTTTAGCTCATCATAACACTTCTGAAATTCTTCCTTGTTGTTGCATGTATTAGTCATTAGTTTCTTTTTATGGTTGAGTACTATTTATTATATGAATATCCCACAATTTGCCCATACCCACGTTTGTGTCCTTCTACTTTCCATCTCCACCCCAACCATCCCCCTCCTTGTCTCCTTACTGCTCTATGCACTGTCTCATTATCATTCTTTTTTACTTTGCCTTTGTTATATCAAGTTTTCAGTATGGCAAAATGCAACTCAATGAATCTTGAAGGCATGAAAGATAGGGGAGTTAGCTATAATTTAGCTTGGATAAAGGGAGTCCATGGGCCAGTTTTATAAAAACGCACAAAGAGGGGCACCTGGGTGGCTCAGTCAGATGGGTGGCTCAGTTAAGTGTTTGCCTTTGGCTGGGGTTATGATCCCAGGGCTCCTTGCTCAGGGGGGAGTCTGCTTCTTCCTCTCCCTCTGCCTACCGCTCCCCCTGCTTGTGCTCTCTCTTCCTGTCAAATAAATAAAATCTTTTAAAAAAATGCACAGAGATGCAGGAAGGTAAAATAATAATTATTAAGACAGTCATGGTCCTAAGGGAGAGAATGATTTGTTGTCAGAAGGCAGAGCATTATCTTTGTGCTTTAGTGGGAAAGAAGGCACATCCAAGGAAAGGTGAGATTAAGGAATTTAGGTTCTCAATTTTGGCTGCACCTTACATTCACCTGAGGAGCTTTAAAAATGGTTATCAAACCTTATTAGAAATTGAGACTTATTTGATCTGGGATGGAGCTTGGCCTTGAGAGTTTTAAATTCTGGACAGATGATTCTAACAAACAGCCAGGAATAAGAATTGCCTAACATTACAGATAAACCAGCTACAAACTGTCCCAAAATGTGCATCTCCTTCACAGCAACGCTGAAAATCAGGCCATTTATGCAATTTGCATTTGCCCGTCAGGAGTGATGGTTATAGAATCTGGAACAAGGATCAGTGGAAAAGCAACAGATGAATCATGTCAGTTGTGTTTCCCACACAGATATCCTCCTTCTAGAGCCATGTTGCTTAAATTTTCCTGACCACAACCCACAATAAGAAACACATACCACACTGTGACTCTGTTCATACAACATGTAAAATAGTTAAAATTTTGCAAAATTATACTTACCCTTACTACATACAATGCACTTTCATAATTTCCATACTAAGTTGATTTCCTGATCCACCCATGAATTGAGAACATAGCTTGAAAAACATGGATTTAAAATGTTTTCTTTAGGCATATTTTAAAAGAGAAGTATTAGGTCTTACTGGCCTCTACAATTCTCTAAATAGGAATTAAAACATATAAAAACATTCTTATCAATATGCTATCCTTTATCCTGCCATAAGAAATTAAGAAACTAAGAGGAAACCATTCTCTGATGAGTAATTCCAAGGACGATAGGAGAGAGAAATGGCTTAAAGTGCAACAGCTGAAGCTTTTCATGATATTCTTAGAATGTTCCTACAGTGTAATGAAATGCAAAGTCCCTTTGGAGAATGGTGATCTCCAGGTAAAAATGTGGTAGTCATGGTTTAGCTAATTTGTTTGCCAATTCTTTTTTGCTTTCTCTGATGGTTCCTTTCTTTCCTGAATCTCTTCAGAAAAATAAGACTTCTGTGAAGCCTTATTTCTTGTCTCCACAAAGGTGGCCCATCAGCCTCTGATGACTGTTGGCTCCTTCCAGACTGGAACCTTTCATCTCTCTCCCACCAGATTCTCCTTTCTCACCAAATGGTTGTGTGTCCTTAGCTACTCCCTCAGCCTCCTCGAACCACTGTGCCCTATTCTGTGAACGATGGAACAGGACTTATTTGATTCTGAAGGTGCACTAGCTTTTACATTCTTGGGCTCTTCATTGACCCCTCTCCCTTCTCTTTAAATGGAAAGGGAAATCTAGTTAGAAGGTGTGTTCACTATAAAATTTAACAAGCTGTTCATATATGTGCATATTCAAGATTAAGCACCTCTCTTCCTCCTGAAAAAGAGAGGAGGCCATCACTTTCTTTAGGAAAGAAGGGTCTGGAGAGTAAACTGGCAGCTGAGGAGGAGGTGGGAGGGATTTGGCTCTCCAGTCGGTAGAACTGAGCAGGGATATCACCAACTCTTGGTGGTGAGCCCTGAGTCCTGCATCCCAGGAGGGAACTTAGCCTCTGCTTCACTGGTCCTGCTTTCCCATTCCAGGCTGCTCCTCACCACGTCACCTGTCTTCTATGGATTCTCACTGTGTTCTTGGTTTAGGACTGCATGGCTCTCACTCCAGTCATCCATCTGTAGGATAAAGACTAAAAGACTCCTATTTAGGTTTCTTCCATTGTCTGTCTGCAAATCAAACCTCAGCGGATGCTGCCTTACACTCTAGTCCTGTGAATTCAGATTTCTAGAAGCCAGGCAACAAACAAACACAATCTTACTCTCTAAAGCATCAAGAAGTATGAGTCTGATATTCTCTCAACTTTTAGAACTACCAATCTCATAAGCAGAATCTGGGCCTCATCTCCACAAACCTATAGGGTGGCCCAGAAGAAGTAGTCACAGCTATGTCCTTTTGGGGTCGGTGGAAAGTTAGGAAGCAATTTTCCACTTCTGGATTATCATTAGCCAATGCTAAGCAAAATGCACTTAGTCTGCAGACATAATTTGTGATCCTGCTTTTTAATGAGGCTCAGGTAAACTTGGACTGGCTATAGCAGAAGCTTTTTACATCAACTTCTGTCTTCAAATGATCAACTCAAGGTAAAGAAAACCCGCCCCCTATGAATGAATCAGGTAGCCCCCAAATGGGCCTACTGTCTTGCTACCTGGATCCCCTCAGGGATCAGTATGACAACACCACTGTGTGGTGTTGGTCTGCTGGCTACATGGTGGGAAAATTGTCACAGTGTCAGTGAACACTGCTTTCAGCCTTCACCTGACCCTGGGGCTGTTCAGTTAGATAGATCATTGTCAAGATGGGCTTTGTCTAGACTGTAGTCAAGGAAGACTTCAAAGAATGTGGGGACATATCAAAATACCACAGAAAACAGCTAGAAGGGGCTTCCAATGGAAAATCATACTATCTTCATCAGATGACATTTAGCAGAACAGTCATAGTAGCACCGTGGGTTAAGGTCAAAAATTAGAATCTGCAGAGGCACCTGGGTGGCTCAGTCAGTTAAGTGTCCGGCTCTTGATTTCGGCTCAGGTCATGATCTCAGGGTTGTGAGATCGAGCCCCATGCCAGGCTCTGTCTGCTTGAGATTCTTTCCCTCTGCACCTCCCCACACTCTCTTAATTAATTAATTAATTAATTAAAATCTTTAAAAAATTAGAATCTACATGAGAGCCCATCAATAGTACAAAGGATAAATTGTGGTATATTCCAGTAGTGGATACTACAGAGCAATGACAAATGGATGAATCATGCTTGTCATTTGGAGCAGAGCGCTGAAGGCTATGTATCTGAAGGACTACAACCAACGTTGAAGATGGAAGAGGAAAGGTCAGAGGAGGAAATGAGGAAAATCTTGGGCCACTCCATTTGAGTCCTGACTACACCGGAGCTGCTCTGGAGCATGAGGACTCTAGAAGAGGAGTGCTAGAGAGAGATCATCAACCCATTGTAGGAGTGGGTCCCAAAAGGGGACATGTTAAAGGGGACATGGCTGGTCTAATCTCAGAAAATAGTTCCTTTAGTTTGTCATTGTAAATCCCAGAGGAAGTCAGGGACACTTTAAGCACTTGGTGGTGGGAAATAAAGGAGTCATAATTGGGCCCACTTTATAGCAGAGGAAGTTGAGGTACAAAGACAATGGTGGCAGGGCTGAGAATAAATTAAGGCCTTCTGACCCCAGTTGATAGGGGTAACAGCTCACAGTTCCCAATAGTCAGCTCCATGGGTGCAGGGAGGCCAGAATCGGGCCTCAGGATAGTGAGATCGTGTCAGCAAACCAGGGAGGTTCTGTCTTCCCTATTGTCCCTGTAACCTGGGGGAGCATCCTTGGGGAAAGGAAGAAAGTAGAGCTGGACAGCAAAAGAGATGCATGTTTAGAAGCTGCCCAGAAACCATCCTGAAGGGAGTCACTGCTCCTCTGCCCTTACTTCCAAAAGCAGCTGCAGGCCAAGAAGAGGCTAGTAGAACAGAGCTGAACCATAGGATCTAGCAGGGGGATGCACACAACAGACACAGCAAGAAAGTCAGTGCCAGACCCAGATCCTGGGCTTCCAAGGTCCAGGAGGAATACTGCTCTTTGGGTTCTGGTGGTCTCCTGTGGGCCTTGACAGCAAAAATGTCATTTGGATCTGAAAAGAGATGATTTTTTTTTTAAGATTTTATTTATTTATTTGAGAGAGAGAATGAGAGAGAGAGCTTGAGAGGGGTAGGGTCAGAGGGAGAAGCAGACTCCCGCTGAGCAGCGAGCCCAATGCGGGACTTGATCCCGGGACTCCAGGATCATGACCTGAGCCGAAGGCAGTCGCTTAACCAACGGAGCCACCCAGGCGCCCCAGAGATGATATTTTATATAAAAGCTTCCCAACCCCTGCTCCAACTCCCTTCCTCTCTCTCTCTCCTTCTCTAACTCATCTTCAGCCCGCACACTCCTGTTCTTTGCTCTCTTCTGCCAACCTTTTACCTTTTTACCCTTTGTAGCTACAGTTTGAGGAGCATTTGTACATTGGACAAAAAAATGATAAGTTCTTCTCCCTGCCTCTTAAATGAAACACCAAAGGGAAGATGGAATCCTTGGAGTCCTTGATGGGTTGGCTGGGAACTGGTTGTGTCTGGGACCTAGCTGGTGAGAAGTGCTCACTAAGCAACTCCAAGAGGACCTGTGTGCCATCACAACAGGGCTATTTCTCCGTGGAAGTTCCTATGTTAAAGGTTGGGGGCTGGGGAGGAATGGGAGTCTGACCAACCACTGCCCCCAAAGTCAGGATGTGAGCCCTTTATAGACCAGCAGATGAAGCACTAAGAGCAAGGCCTTGTCGAATCTCAGAATTTGGCAGCCAGGATGGAAACAGAGCTCTCATCCATCACCAAAGAGGGGCTGCTGGCTTATCTTTCCAGCTTAGGGTCAATGCCCCAGCCCTCAGAGCTGAAGTCAAGGACAGCGATCCTAGAGTACTCACAGGAGCACCCTCACCCAGGGAGGGCATGCAGGCCTCTCCACCTGCCCAGTGCTGTAGAGCAGTCACTTCTAGACTGACCACACATGCACCACTCAGAATTGTCAAAAATAGAATGTAGATTGTTATTGTCTGTTCTCCCACAGAAATAGCTTGTTTATGTGTTTTGTTTTGTTTTTCCAATGATAGCTATCTTGGAAAATTGGGTGGATAGGGTTTCCTGGGGATGCCTCTTCTTCTGCTCCATAAGAAAGTAGGAGACAGGGCACCTGGGTGGCTCAGTCGGTTGGGCGTCTGCCTTTGGCTCAGGTCATGATCCTGGGGTTCCAGGATCAAGTCCCACATCGGACTCCCTGCTCAGTGGGGAGCCTGATTCTCCTCCTCCCTCTGTTCCTCCCCCCACTCATGCTCTCTCTCTCTCTCTCACTCGCTCTCAAATAAATAAAATCTTAAAAAAAAAGAAAGAAAGTAGGAGACAGCTAAACAATCCAGTGGGAAGAGCTCAAGTGATCAGTCCTCGAGTTGCACAGCTTTGGCCCAGGCAGTGACTACTGAGATGAGTAGTCTGGAAAACAGAAACCACACCAGATAATTTGGCATGTGAGATGGATTCAACATTTAGTGAAAGCTCAACATTCAAAAAGCAAACACCACGTTAACACAGATAAAAAGAGCAGGAAATAGTTACCATACCTAGGGCTGGAAAACCAGAAGAATATACTGGGTCTGTGAAGTCTGGACACTTGGAAGAGAGGCCCCAGCTGGAACCTAGAGCTCTGAAGTAAAGACACTATCTAGCTATTGCCATTACCAGAGGTAATCAGAGGAGCTGAGGCCCCCGGGATTAGGGCAATGACAAACTAAAGGAACTATTTTCTGAGATTAGACCAGCCATGTCCCCTTTAACATGTCCCCTTTTGGGACCCACTCCTTCAGATCCAAATGCCTTCTTTGGGCGGAAGGTAAGTAGCTGGCTAACTCTTCAAGAGTTAGAGGGAGGGACCCTGCAAAGCTTGCACCTGAGGAGGAGGGGACGTCCACCTTTTGTAGTGCCTCCAGAGCCTGAGCAAGTCCCCTCACAGAGCTGAGATCCAGCCCTCTAAGGAGGGGACACTGCCAAACTGGTGCTGGTGCCAGTGCCTCGGGAGCTCTCAAGAGGGGTCCTGCCACTGCGACTCCAAGCAGGAGGTGCGGGGCTGCTGATGCTAGTATCTCTGAAGGGGCACACCAAACATCGTTTTGGGAACTGGGGGGAAAACTAGAATCTGGGACCAACTGTAACTCCCAGAAACAACTGACAAGCTGAAGAACCGTTGCTGAAGTAATGTAGAAAATGAACGGTGAGAAGACGGAAGTAGCAAATCCCTCTCATTTTCCTGCCTTCCAGTGCCCCCATCAGCACACTCTGACAGGAACAGCTGGTTTGCAGGTCCTCCAAAACCAGTGTTTGAGGCTGACAGATGGTAGCTTCCAAACCAACACATCTCACCTCCTCCACACAGGCTCTCTCCTCCTTTCTTCCCAGACATCTTTTCTCCTGTGAAGAGTCCGAGCTAGTACCTGGTCCTTCCTTAAATTTCTGCATGAACATCACTTCTCATGCTTGAAAAGCTTTTTTTTAAGTCCTCCTAACTGAAGTTTGTTGCCTTAAATAGGTCTACTTCTGCCTCTTGAACAGGTCTCTCTGTTCCTTTTCCTCTTATTTCCTTGACAGTCTTGAGTGAGAGAGGGACCCGAAGGATGAACAGATGCCCATTCTAAGACAGAGCCATTTGGGATGTGGCCTGGTGACTAATGGCCGTAGCTGCTATAGGACAGGAGTAACTCCAGCATAAGTGAACAAGAGACAAAGCATCGGGGAGCCAGGCTCTGAGGATCTCAGTCTAAATACCTTGGTAATGCAACCCTCAGTTTGTTTCCTATAGTTAAGAGTCTTATGGTTTGTCTCCCTCTCAAACAAACTGGGGGTTGCTGGAGGGGAGGTGGGTGGAGGGATGGGGAAACTGGGTGATGGGCATTAAGGAGGGCATGTGATGTAATGAGTACTGGGTGTTATATGCAATTGATGAATCACCAAACTCTACCTCTGAAACTAAAAACAATAATACATACATACATACATACATACATACATACATACGTACATACATACCTTGATAATGCCAACACCACTCACTGGCTGTCAGCTTTAAGCAAACAGCTTCATAAAATCACTTCATCATGAGGGGGATCAACTGAATTAACAGTTGGCAATACTATTTGTAATCAAACATAAAATACAAATGTTAAACTACTGTATTTGATTGCTGATCATCTACTGTTATTTTTATACTCAAGAGAAGCATTTCTAATATATTATCAAAAACAGCATTATATGCCACTTTAAAAAAAAATAGACCTACATTCTCTCATCTTAAAATGGGAGAGCTTGAGAAGATGGATTTGGTATACTTCCAGTATTAATATTCTAATAGATTAAATATAAAGAATATTTTAAAAATCTGGATCTACTTTCAGTTGATCGAAGTCAAAGGCATGTATACAAAGAGTACTTTAAAAGTGGCAGTCATCATTAAAGTTAGACATTATATTCTGGGCAGGGAGATGCTCCTTAGTATTTAGAGATAGATAGTCTGGGTGCAATTCCCTGTTGCACCCTCAAAACCTGAGCACCTGAGCAAAAAGATTATTTGGTCTCCCTAATCTTCAGCTTCTTTTCTGGTATACTATGCATAATAATAACACTTCCTCAAAAGTTAATAGGAGATTTCAGGGTACCTGGGTGGCCTAGTCGCTTGAGCATCCAACTCTTGGTTTCAGCTCAGGTCATGATCTCAGGGTCATGAGATCAAGCCCTACATCAGGCTCCTTGATGAGTGGGGAGTCTGCCTGAGGATTCTCTCTCTCCTTCTCCCTCTGCCCCTCCCCCTGCTCACACTCTCTCTCTCTCAAATAAATAAATAAATCTTTTTTTAAAAAAACGTTAATGGGAGATTTAAATGAGTTAATGTTTGTACTGGGCTTAGCATAGTACCTGGTACACAATTGCTCAATAAATCTATTATTGTGATTATTCTTATTGTCATTGTCAATAACTCATCACTGAGGGGCATCATGTAGGCACAGGGTTTTAACTAGGACTTGATAGTTTTTAAAACAAAAGACTCGATTAGAATGTCTTTTTCCAACACAATGGCAGGTCCCATAGTTACTGGAGAAGAGAGTTCAGAAATGTGTTTGAGACATTTCACAGTGCGATAGCACTGTGTAGCTAGATGTAGAGCAGAGTAGAGTAAGTAAGACAACAACTTTCAAAAGTGATTTTCCCTGGTCTTTCTTCCTTCACTTTTTCATAAACATTTTGCTGCACATGTGGAGGTACCTGGGATCAAACATGTGGTACCAGCAGCCTAGCAGCAGAACCATAGAGATAGATGCTCCAAGGCATCCTCCTCAGTCTCATGCTTCAACCTCAGTTAGAATGGAGACACAAGGTGGGTCAGATAGGTCCCTCCTGTGCCACACTTGAGCATTCCTTGACGATCTCAGCCGCAACACCACTTAACACCACTGCATGTGCAGGTCATGGATTACCCACCAAATACCTAAGGGCCAGTTTTTACCATGCTCTATAGAAAGGTCACATTCATGGGCCATATACAGCCCATGAATGGCAACCTCCAGCCAGTCAGTCAAGATTCTTCCTGAGCCCTCTCATGTTCAGTGTACTGGTAACTTGAATAAAAGAATAAAAGAAAATCATCAGATGTGCAAATCATCATCAAAATGGGTGTCCACTTCTATATTCAAGGAAACTTATTGTAAACTGACCTTATGCAGCCAGAATGAAATGTAAAACCAACAAGTATAAAAATAATATTCGTACCAAAAAAAAAAAAAAAGGCAAAAACAAAAGCATCCCACAGGCAGAGGTGGTAGTGAGAGATGAGACATTAGGAGGTCAAAACTGACCTCAATTTAAATGAAACATCAATATATTCCACTGTGAGGAAAAGGAAAATGGTATTGGAGTATATTAAGAAGAATATCAAAAGTCAGGGGGAGAAACCCTTCTACCAAATTAATTAGTTATACCTCAGTAGAATACTACATTTGTTTTAGTTACTATTTTTTTTTGAAGAATGTGACCATTTGAAAACTGGAGAGGACTCAAAGAAGAAAAAGAAATATCCAGAACTCTTTGATTTTTTATTTGAGAAAGAGCCATAAAATCTATTTTAATTAGAAAGGAATGAGGAGGGGTGTCTGGGTGGCCCAGTCGGTTAAGCATCTGCCTTCGGCTCAGGTCATGATCCCAGGGTCCTGGGATTGAGCCCTGCATCGCATCAGGCTCCCTGCTCAGCAGGGGAGTCTGCTTCTCCCTCTCCCTCTGCTCATGCTCTCTCTCTCTCTCTCACTCTCTCTCAAATAAATAAATAAAATCTTTAAACGGGGAGGATAAGAAACGACTTTACGACAGTCCTCAATAAAGGTAGGGGGATGGGAATATGTATGCCTTGATATTGTACTTATATAAGGAGGATTGAACAAGCAGCAGTATTTTAGGTTTTTAAAGGTGGTTGGTTGGCAGTTTTGGCAGAAAGGTATAAAAAGACTGCAAATGGCTGCTAAAATAGGCAATGCCCAGAGTGTAGACTTTTAGAGCAGGCTGCATTGGGTGTTGGTTTGGCTAGACAACCAAAGGGCAGAGCCTCTCTGGGTAGGAAGCTCTCCTTATATTCTATTTCTATGCTTGTAACTCCAGACAGTTAACTGGGAATTTTGTTGGAGCTTGGCCTACAAGCAATGCCTCAGGCATTAAGCTCTGGCACACTGAGCCTCCCTCTCTGTGATCAAGCACTCTCAATTCTCCTGGTTGCTAATGAAGCTTCTGATTACGCATAGGATTCTCCTGAGACTATCTCAACAGTAAATATCCTCCTCCCCACCCAATTAAAACACCATTTGTTTCCATCTTCATTTAATCCACTTTTTTCTTTCTTCTCACACTCCTCTGGATGGTCCTCACCCTCCTCTCTTTCTCCATGGCAGCGTCCTCTCCATAATTAGTTGGTACGTTTCCCCCATGTTAAAAGATCTGACATTGATCATGCCTTTGTTCTATCTCCCATAAGGGGCTGCCCTTATGATCTCATCGTCCTCTGAGATCCTCTTTTTTGACTTTTTATCAGTCATGATTTCTTTCAGGTCACTGAGGTGGCTTAGCAGAAAGCCTAGAACTGGGGAGCCTGGGTGGCTCAGTTGGTTGAGCGACTGCCTTCGGCTCGGGTCATGATCCTGGAGTCCCGGGATCGAGTCCCGCATCGGGCTCCCTGCTCAGCGGGGAGTCTGTTTCTCCCTCTGACCCTCCCCCATCTCATGCTCGCTCTCTCATTCTCTCTCTCAAATAAATAAATAAAATCTTTAAAAAAAAAGAAAGAAATACTGTATCCATTTTGAGTATTTTTGTGTAGGGTATAAGAAAGCAGTCCAGTTTCATTCTTTTGCATGTAGCTGTCCAATTTTCCCAACACCATATATTGAAGAGTTTGGTTTTTTTTCTCCCTGTATATTCTTGCCTCCTTTGTTATAGATTACTTGACCATAAAAGCATGAGTTTAGGGGTGCCTGTGTGGCTCAGTTAGTTAAGCATCTGACTCTTGATCTCAGCTTAGGTCTTGATCTCTGGGTCATGAGTTCAAGCCCTGCACTGGGCTCCACACTGGGCATGGAGCCTACTTTAAAAAAAAAAAGCATGAGCCTATTTCTGGATTCTCTATTCTGTTCTATTGATCTATGTATCTATTTTTGTTCCAGTACCACATTGTTTTGGTTACTACAGCTTTGTAGTATATCTTGAAATCTGGGATTGCAATACCTCCAGTTTTGTTCTTTTTCAAGATCGCTTTGGCTATTCAGGGTGTTTTATGTTTCCATACAAATTTTAGAATTATTTATTTTAGTTCTGTGAAAAATGTTGTTGATATTTTGATAGGGATTGCATTAAATCTGTATATTGATTTGGGTAGTACGGACATTTTAACAATAGTTATTCTCCTAATCCATGAGCATGGAATATTTTTCCATTTGTTTGTGTCATCCTCAATTTCTTTCATCAACATTTTATAGTTTTTGGAGCATAGGTATTTCGCCTCCTTGGTTAAGTTTAACCCTCGGTATTTTTTTTTTTTTTAGTGCAATTGTAAATGGAATTGTTTTCTTAATTTTTCTTTCTGCTACTTCATTATTAGTATATAGAAATGCAACAGATTTCTGTATATTAATTTTGTATCCTCCAACTTTACTGAGTTCCAGTAGTTTTTTCTTTTTCTTTTTAAGATTTTATTTATTTATTTGACAGAGAGAGACACAGCGAGAGAGGGAACACAAGCAGAGGGAGTGGCAGAGGGAGAAGCAGGCTTCCTGCCGAGCAGGGAGCCCGATGCAGGGAGCCCGATGCAGGGAGCCCGATGCAGGGCTCGATCCCAGGACCCTGGGATCATGACCTGAGCCGAAGGCAGATGCTTAACGACTGAGCCACCCAGGCACCCCAACTGAGTTCCAGTAGTTTTTTGATGGAGTCTTTAGGGTTTTCTATATACAGTATCATGTCATCTGCAAACAGTGAAAATTTTAATTCTTCCTGACCAATTTGGATGCCTTTTATGTCTTTTTCTTGTCTGATTGCTGTGGCTAGGACTTCCAGTACTATGTTAAATAAAAGTGGTAAGAGTGGACACCCTTGTCTTATTCCTCATCTTAGAGGAAAAGTTCTGTTTTTCACCATTGAGTATGATGTTAACTGTGGATTTTTCATATATTCCCCAGATACTTTTTTTTTTTTTTTTTTTTAAAGATTTTATTTATTTATTTGAGACAGAGAGAATGAGAGACAGAGAGCATGAGAGGGAGGAGGGTCAGAGGGAGAAGCAGACTCCCCGCCGAGCAGGGAGCCCGATGCGGGACTCGATCCTGGGACTCCAGGATCATGACCTGAGCCGAAGGCAGTCGCTTAACCAACTGAGCCACCCAGGCGCCCCTCCCCAGATACTTTTAACAAGTGCACCAATGACTATGATGCTGGGATTGGGAGCTTTCTCTGCTGATGTTAATTTGAACATCCAGAAACTCTCTTGGTTAATGCTTCCTTCTCTATTTTAAATGTGAGCAGAACAGGCTGAAAGAAGAGAGTGAAATCACCCATTAAAGCATATGTGATATGTGATGAAGCTGGTATTGAAATTTTGGACTGCTTTATGGGGTGCCTGTTTGGCTAGCGAAGTCAGTAGAGCACGTGACTCTTGATCTCAGGGTTGTGAGTTCAAGCCCCATGTTGGGTGTAGAGCTTACTTTAAAAATAATAATAAATAAATGAAAATATCAAATCTTGGACTGCTTTTCCTAAGGCCATGCTTTTATTTCTTCAGCATAGACCCAGGACAGCATTTGTTTGGAAATATGATTAGGACTGGACAACATCAGTAAAAGTTAGTTATTCCTTATAACTGTTATTTATCCATTCCACAAATATTTACTGAATGTTTTATGTGACAGTTTCTTGTGGAGGCACTGGGGAGATGGGGTGAACAAGGCAGACAGAGGGTCTGCTCTCAGGAAGAGGATCTTCTGGCACAGGAGCCCGACGTCTTATAGACAAGTGCATCACTACATTTTAATTATGGCTGTGATGAATTTTACTTGATACTTGTGTTCCTTGATCCCATTGTATCAGCCACAATTAAAAACTGGCTGAGTATAAATAATAGGACTATAGAATTGTGATGAAAGAATTGTCCAAGGAAAGACTCTTTGTTTTCACAGCAGAAATACCTATGTTTGACCAAGGTCCCCTGAAATTTAGATGTGGGTTCCTTGGGGGTGTGTTATGTGCTTCCTCATCAGTAAAATAAGGTTATTGTTTTTGCTCTTCGAGGTCTTTTCCCACTCTGTTTTCTTTGAGGACATGGGGCACCGAAATGTTTATTAAACATGCCCTCGGAACTGCAGCTGGGACCTGACTGTGGCTTCTACTGTGTGTGTTTCCTCTAAGAACCTGAGCTGAGCCAATACCCTGAGAGTCCAGAACTAAGAGAACAAGTGGAAGAAAGTCAGCAAGTTTGGAGGGTGAAAATTATCCGAAGAAAGTCAAGATAATGGCAGAGCATGTGGTAGCCAATGGTAGAGAGACTAAAGATGTTCTTTGGGCTGGGTTCAAAAAATCAGGGGACACTGAAGAATGCCTATATCATCATCAGACTCCTCAAAGAGCATCCTGAGTGAAGCAGTGAAAACTAGGAGAGTAACTTACCCCCAGTGAACTTGTTGTAAAAGAAAAACATCCCTGGTTTCTCTCCTCTAGCCTTAGTATTACAACATTACTTCACTTCTGACACCAGCTATATGAATTTTCCATACATCAAGTAACTCTGCAACACCACTTAGGTGTCCTACAATGTAACTCAATTCTGACACTGTCTACCTGGAGATAGTGTTAGATCCCACAGGTTAAGAGTTCAGTCCCACCAGATTGCCTCCCTCCCATTTCAGATGCCAATCACCAGTCCAGGTTATTACCCGTGCTTCCCACCAGCTATAAACCAGAGGTTCCCAGAACCCCTTCCTTGGGTTCAATTAGCTTGCTAGAGTGTCTCACAGAAAACAGTTTACTTACTAGGTTACTGGTTTGTTATAAAAATATATATATATAACTCAGAAACAACCAGATGGAAGGGACGCATAGGGCAAGGTATGTGGAAAGGGGTGCAGAGCTTCCATGCCCTCTCTGGGCTTGCCACTCTCCCAGCACCTCCATGTGTTCACCACCTTGGAAGCTCGCTGAACCCTGTAGGTCAGGGATTTTTGATGGAAGCTTCATTACATAGGCAAGATTGAGTAAATCATTGGTTGTGGGTGATTGATTCAACCTCCAGTCCCTCTCCCCTCCCCAGGGGTAGGAGGGTAGGACTGAAAGTTCCAACCTTCTAATCACAATTAGTTCCCCTGGCAACCAGCCCTGAGGCTTGTTATGAATAACAAAAAACACCTTCAAAAATTTAGAAGCATTGGGCTAATTTCTCAATAACTAGCAAAACTCAACCAAGATAAAATAGACAATCTGAAAATCCTGTAAAGATTGAAGAATTTATTTTGTAGTTGAATAACTCCCAATAAAGAAATCTCCAGGCCCAGATGGTTTCACTGGAAAAGTCTATGAAACATTTAAAGAAGTACATTAATTTTCCACAATCTAATCTGGAGTATACAAGAGAAAGGAGCACCTTCCAACTCATTTTATGAGGCTAATATTACCCTGATACCTAAACCAGGCAAAGATAGTACAAAAGAAAACTATAAACCAATAGCCCTCATGAATTTAAATGCAAAAATATTAGCAGATTGAATCAGCAGCAAAATATGAGCAGATTGAATCCTGCAATGTATAAAAAGAATTATACATCACGACAAAGTGGGATTTATTCCAAGTGTGCAAGGTTGGTTCAATACTAAAAAATTAATTGATATAATTTGTGGTGTCTCTCTTTTGATCAGATGGGAGCCCCCAGATGTGGGGCGATGATCAGGTGGAAGCCGGTGGATTCACCCAAGGCAGAACAAAGGAGATAGAAATTTATTGAATATACCACCAGGGAGCCGTGGGCAAGACAGCAAAGGAGAGGCCATCTGCCACAAGGCCACTGTTTTTAAAGAGGGAAGATGAGGAGGTATGGTGACGAATGGAATTTTCCCCTTTATGGTTACTGTGCCTAGTTGTAAGTAGGCCATTGGTTAGTTAGTACCTGTCTGTTAGTTAGATGGGTCTGTCTGTATTCAGCCAGGTGGTTGCTGCGGGCCCTTTTGCCGTAATCAAGTTTCCATTGCTCAAGTCTGTTGTCTAAAGCGGCCTCTACATAATTCACTGTATCAACATGATGAGGGAGCAGAAGGCAAGCTGAGGACAAAGCAGAAGCTGGCACCCTACAAACCACCACCCCCCCTTTGGGATATATGTAACATTCCTCAGGCACTCTGGGCTGCCCTAAAGGAAAAACAAATGGTTAACTGATAGAGATCACAGTCTTTTGCAGGACAGGAGTCTCCCTCAGTTTACTTACAAAAACCTTAGCAATAGCTTCCAGAAGGAAATGTAAATAAAATTGAATTTCTTCTAAACCTAAAGCCCATTGACAAGGACATGTGATAGGAAGAATGTAGCATCCCTGCAGGAAGGTCCCAACTGTCTTCCTGTTAGTGCCTCATTAGAGGGGAGAATAGCCTTGGCTTGACAATAACCAGGCCTCCAGTATCCAGAGAGTCCTTAGCATATGACAGTCCTTCAGGACACCCCCTTTGTCCTCACCTCCCCAACTCCTGAGTATATAATCAGCCACTCCTCAAGACCACAGGGCAGCAGCTCTTTCTGCCCACGGGTCCTGTCCCCGTGCTTTAATAAAACCACCTTTTTGCACAAGAGACGTCTTAAGAATTCTTTCTTGGTCGTCGGCTCCGGACCTCACTTACATTCTAAAACTTCATCAAACAGGCTAAAGAAGACACAACATACTATTACACCAACTGACGCAGAACAAGTATTCAATAAAATCCAATACCATTCATGAATAAAACTCTCGGATAAATAGGACTAAAGAGGCACTTCCTCAATTTAATAAAGAGCATTTCCAAAAAACCTACAGCTAACATACTTAGTGGTGAAATACTGAATGCTTTCTGATATAATTTGGTGTTTGGGTCCGAGAGTGAAATGTCAAGTAAGAATTCTTGAGATGTTTTCAATGCAAAAAGGTGGTTTTGTTAATGCACGGGGATAAGACCCATTGGGCAGAGAAAGATGCATTTTAAGTGTGAGAAGTAACTGATTATATAGGGTTTTTTATCCTATGGAGGGGGAAGGTGACATTAGGGCTCCAGGAAATTGAGTCTATAGGTTCCTGGAGGTCTGACTGTTCTCAAGATTGTGCTTTTCTTGTAAATCATTAAGACAGTTACAAACTGATGGAGTTTTAGGTCCTGTATGACTGTGATCTTTATCAGTTGACCATTTGCTTTTTCCTTCCTTTGTTCTTGGGCAGTTGTGAGTGGCTGAAAAATGTCACATCTATCCCACTCCCACCTTGAGAGGGGGAGGTGGTATGTGGAGTGTCAGTTTGCCCTTTACCCTCAGCTTGCCTTTTGTTATCTCATCACTTTCCCCCAAAGATTAGGAACAAGAAAATGATGTCTGCTCTCAGGACTTTTATTCAATATCATATTGCAAGTTCTGGCCACTGCACTAAGGCAAGAATAAAGAAATAAAAGGCATATAGATTAATAAGAAAGAAAGAAAACTGTCCCTATTTGCAGACGACATAACTGTCTATACAGAAAATTCCTAGGAAAAAACAAACCTAGAACTAATAAATGAGTTCAACAAGATTGTGGGATATGAGATCAACACACAAAAATCAACTGCATTTCAGATGCCTGGGTGACTCAGTTGGTTAAACGTCTGACTTCGGCTCGGGTCATGATCCCAGGGTCCTGGGATAGAGTCCCATATTGGGCTCCCTGCTCAGTGGGGAGCCTGCTTCTCCCTCTGCCCCTCCACCCCTCCTCCCCTCTGCCCCCCCTTGTGCTTGCTCGTGCTCTCTCTCTCACAAAAAAAATAAATAAAAATCAACTGCATTTCTATACACTAACAAAGAATACATGGAAATTATTTAATTGAATTTAATTGAAATTTAAAAACAATACAATTTAAAATTGCTCCAAAGAAAATTAAATACTTAGATATAAATCTAAGAAAGCAAATAAAGGATTTGTATGCTGAAAATTATAAGATACTGATTAAAGAAATTTTAAAAACCTAAATAAATGGAGAGATATACTGTATTCATGACTGGACATCTCAAGATAGTAACGATGTCAACTCTCCCCAAACTGATCTATAGGTTTAGTGTAATTCCTATCAAAATCCCAGCAAAATATTTTATAGATATAGATAGGCATATTATAAAACTTATATGGAAATAACAGACTCCTAAATAGCTAAAATTGTCTTGAAAAAGAAGAAAAAACTGGGAGGAATCATTTTAGCTGATTAGGTAGGTTATTATATAGGGTTATAAAGTTATAGTAAGCAATACAGTGTGGTATTGGTGAAGGGATAGAAAGATAGATCAATGGAACAGAATAGAGAACTCACAAATAGACCCACACAATTATGTCCAACTGATTTTTTATAAAGGTGCAAGAGCAATTCAATGGAGGAAGGATAGCCTTTTTCAACAAATGATGCTGGAGCAATTGGACATCTATTGGCAAAAAATGCACCTCGCCTTAAACCTCACACCTTAAACAAAAGTAATTCAAGATAGAGCACATGCTTAAAAGCAAAATGTAAAATTATAAAACTTTTATAGAAAAGTAGGAGAAAATGTTCAAGGTTTAGGACTAGGCAAAGAATTATTAATCTTGGCACCAAAAGCATGATCCATAAAAGGAAAGATTGATAGATTGGACCATATAAAAACTAAAAACCGATGCTCTACAATAGACTTTGGGGGTTTTTTGTTGTTGTTGTTGTTTTTCCTAAGATTTTATTTATTTATTTATTTATTTGACAGAGAGAGACAGCGAGAGAGGGAAAACAAGCAGGGGGAGTGGGAGAGGGAGAAGCAGGCTTCCCACTGAGCAGGGAGCCCGACACGGAGCTTGATTCCAGGACCCTGACACCATCCCAGGACCCTGAGACCATGACCTGAGCCGAAGGCAGACGCTAATGACTGAGCCACCCAGGCGCCCCTACAATAGACTTTGTTAAGAGAATGAAAAGACAAGGAGAAAATATTTGCAAATCATATATCCACAAAGGACTAGTGTCTAGAATATAAAAAGAATTTCAAAACTCAGTAGTAAAATAACAAACAACCCAATTAGAAAATGGAAAAAGATAAGAACAGATATTTCACCTGAAAGGATATAAAGACTTCAAATAAGCACATGTAAAAGCCATTCAACATCACTAGCCATTAGGTAAAGGCAAATTAAAACCACAATGAGATATCACTCCACACCTATCTGGAATGACTAAAATTAAAAATACCAAATGTTGGGGTGCCTGGGTGGCTCAGCCCTTAAGCATCTGTCTTGGGCTCAGGTCATGATCCCAGGGTTCTGGGATCAAGCCCCACATTGGGCTCCCTGTTCAGCAGAGAGCCTGCTTCTCCCTCTCCCACTCCCCCTGCTTGTGTTGCCTCTCTCGTTGTGTCTCTCTCTGTCAAATAAATAAGTAAAATCTTTAAAAAAAAAAAAAACCAAATGTTGTTATAAATAATTTCAATGTATGCTCCTATAAAATTGTTAAATTCTGCTTAAATATGCAAATAGATATTAAATTAAATAGAGTTAGATACTCTATTTTGGCTTCCTACTAAAGGTAAATCTCATGACAGTCAAATAAATGTTCAAATTCTAAACTTGCCTCATTCTTTTTTTTTTAAAGACTTTATTTATTTATTTCACAGAGAGAGGGAATACAAGCAGGGGGAGTGGGAGAGGGAGAAGCAGGCTTCCCACTGAGCAGGGAGCCTGATGCGGGGCTTGATCCCAGGACCCTGGGATTGTGACTTTAGCTCAAAGCAGACGCTTAACAACTGAGCCACACAGGCGCCCTAAACTTGCCTCATTCTGATTTGACTGATAATCAACCCTAATGATAATCCTTATATAGTATTTTTTAGCAACTAAGCATAACCAATAATAGCTAAGGTCAAGTAATATTTATTATGGTACAATTGTCAAATAATCTGTTATAAAGTGAACTTTTACTAATAGAGCATTCTACTCAGATCACTCTAGCATGAACATGCTATTTGACTAAAGGTCTGAGAGTATTCATTTTTAGCCATATAAATAGCAGCTTTCTTTGAGGGAACCTATCTTCCCTTCATTCAAAGGGCTCTACTATTGTGAATTTGATGAGGATGTGTGGCTATTGTGATTTAAGTCAGACTTATGTTCACTAGAACAAAAATGTTTCTGCTTTTACAGATCAAGTAAAACTCTAATAGACTACCCATCTCTTTCAGATCTAGGGACACTGATGAGTTAACAACAAAGAGTGCTGAGCCATTCTGATTAGTTCTTCAGGTCTGGTATCCATTGTATTAACTGTGATCACCTTGTCTTTGGGAATTAATTGTCACGTGACACTCTCAACTCCATCTCCTATTATCTCCATTAATTTCAGGGATCACGGTTCAATGGCAGCAGTTCCCACTGTCCTTCCCAAAACAGCCACCACAGAGTCCTTGGAGGATGCAGAGAAAGCCTTCTTGAATGTACTTCCCACAGCCTTCTTCAAAATAGTGTTATTCTTGATCTTTCTAGAGGATATAGATAAGGGTGAATGAGCTTGTCTTACATGATAAATCCACTCTAGCATCCTGATCTCCCTAAGCCTTTGCATACTTTCCTCTGTAATATACCAAAGAGGTTCTGGCACTTGAACTTCATTTACAATAGGCCACTTTTTAGTGCAAGTTTTCAGTCAACCAAGCAAGTGAACAGTGAGAGCCTCTTGAGTAAATGTCTTGCTACTGCATGCCATGAACTTGTTAGGGGTTAGTTGGACAGTTAGGTAGTCAGGGCCAGCGTCCCCAACAAGAAAATATGGAGTCAGGACAGCAAAAATAAAACAGCACTAACATCCTGTTTTACAGCTTAGATAGGACCACACCAGCATTCTGCTTTGCAACCTTTGCAAAAAATGACTTCTGCAAAAGGTACTAAAATAAGTCAATTAACCACAAAGCATTTGTCAATGTCATAGGCAAGGGGCAGTTAAGACATAAGTCCCCAGATGTCAGCAAAAAAGACTATCAGCACAGAGACATTAACCTAATCGGCAGACAGATACATGACCAGAGCCCTGATTGACACCACTCAGCACACCCTGATTGCTTAAGATAGTTCCGCAGAAGAGCTTATAAAAACCCCTAAACTTGGGAACTCCGAAGGCAACCCTCTCAGGCTCCCTCCCTCTCCAGGAGCTTTATACTCTTGCTCAATAAACTACTTTGCTGCCCACCACTCTTTGTCTGGTCTACCTCTTCATTCTTGGAAATGGCGTGACCAAGAACTGCGGGCAGTAAAGGCAGAGAATTCCTACAACAAACTGATGATGTCCCCTGACATCAGGATCCTTAATACCTTCAAATCTAATCAGGTCTAAGACCCAATTCCAGATAATCCAGAACAAATTCTGGATTATATAAATTTATGTTCTTCTAGAACCACTTCACTTACTATAATTCAGTTCTAACCAAGAATGTCACCACAACAATGTTAAATATAATAGAACAATGGCACCTCACAAAGAAATAGGACTGGGAACTTCAGCAAATTGGATCTCTGCTACCGTGTTACTTTCTTGTGCCTACATACACACACACCTTACTCCCTCCTGCCCATATATTGGATCAGGCATTTGCACTGACCAGTTTTTCAAGAATTTAAAAATAGAGCTACCCTATGACCCAGCAATTGCACTACTGGGTATTTACCCCAAAGATACAAATGCAGTGATCCGAAGGGGCACCTGCACCCCAATGTTTATAGCAGCAATGTCCATAATAGTCAAACTATGGAAAGAGCCCAGATGCCCACCGACAGATGAGTGGATAAAGAAGATGGTATATATATATATATTACTCAGCCATCAAAAAGGATGAAATCTTACCATTTAGATCAACATGGAAGGAACCGGAAGGTATTAGGCTGAGCAAAATAAGTCAATCAGAGAAAGACAATTATATGGTTTCATTCATATGTGGAATTTAAGAAACAAAACAGGATCATAGTGGAAGGGAGGGGAAAATAAATAATACGAAATCAGAGAGGGAGAAAAACCATGAGAGACTCTTAACTATAGAGAACAAACTGAGAGTTGCTGGAGGGGAGGGGGTGGGGGGATGGGGTAACTGGGTGATGGGCATTAAGGAAGGCACTTGATGTAATGAGAACTGGTTGTTATATGCAACTGATGAATTACTGAACTTTACATCTGAAACTAATGATCACTATATGTTAACTAATTGAATTTAAATAAAATAAGTTTAAAAAAAAGTTTAAATCAGATAACAAAAAGCCCTAGGGGTGCTTGGGTTACGCAGTCATTGGGCTGCTGACTCTTGGTTTCCACTCAGGTCTTAGTCTCTGGATCATGGGATCCAGCCTTGACTCAGGCTCCACGCTCAGGGTGGAGTCTGTTTAAGATTTTCTCTCCCTCTCCCTCTGCTCCTCCCCCCCAGCCCTCAGTCCGCCTTGTGCTGGCCAGCTCTCCCTCACTTCAATCAATCAATCAATCAATCAATCAATCTCTAACGAACCAGTGGAGTATTAGTGGATGTAACTGAAATATTTTAATCTGGAGCTCTAGAAATAAAGGTAAAACTTGTCTACAAAGTAGTTTTCTTGTATTGCCAGAATTTGGCGCTTTGTAACTGTGTATCCTTCCTTGGAAGGCAGGCTTGGTGTGCTCAAAACTTGTTTCCAACTCTTGCTTACTTCAGTGAGTTTAGACCTATCTACAGGGTTCCTTTGGGGTCCTCCAAGGACGCAAATGATGTCTTTTATATTTCTTGCATTTTCAAGCAAGACTCTTCAGAAAAGAGCACATTAAAGTCTTTCAAAAAAATAATTCTATCCAGTTTCTGAAAGGACATTTTTTTTCTTTTTTCATTCAAATATAACTAACATAGGGTGTTATATTAGTTTCGTTTTTCTTTTTTTTTTTTTTTAAGAGTTTATTTATTTATTTGAGAAAGAGAGAATGAGAGAGAGCAAGCACATGAGAGGGGGGAGGGTCAGAGGGAGAAGCAGACTCCCTGCCGAGCAGCGACGGGGCGGGACTCCATGCAGGGACTTGATGCAGGGACTTGATCCAGGGACTCGATGCAGGGACTCCAGGATCATGACCTGAGCCGCAGGCAGTCGCTTAAGCAACTGAGCCACCCAGGCGCCCTATTAGTTTCATTTTTCACATATGAGGCAACCTCTCCACTCTAGTGTCTCTACCCCTTCCTGAATACAGAGCTTTGTGCTGTGTCCAAATTTAAGGCATGTGATATGCAAAATTCAACCAGAAGCAATGTCTTCAGAAAGAACTAAGGCAGTGCTTCAGCCAAATGAGAGCTCAGTACTGCAGAGGCCCCCGCTTAGGGGCTATATTGTCTTTCCCTGGAAGCAAGGGCCCAGTATTTTCACATCCTGGATTCGGAAACCCACATTTCAGTCAGGACTCCCAATTTGGAACAAAACAGAATTTGAAAGTTTTTATCCTTTGGACGTTGGAGCTACTGGAAGCTTCAGAAGCTGGGGGACTTGCATGCTCTGAGGCTTGGGAGAGCTCCTTGCAAGCCAAGAGCAGTGGGACTCCTTCCCTCCCTGTCTTTCTCTTCCCTTTCATTACATTGCTCTGCCAGGTCATTCCTATCAAGCTGCAATGACTCTGCCTTGCCTTTCTTTCAGAAATAGAGGATCCCTTTGGCTTCTGTCACTTTGTGGTTTTTTTGTTTTTTGTTTTGTTTTGTTTTGTTTTTATCAAATTTTAAGTCAAACACTTTAATCAGGCCTTCATGTTTTAAACAGCTCCATAGCCAAGGCTGAAGGTCTCAGGGCATTTGGCTTTCTTAAAATGGTGAACATTCCACCCAAGTCAGTCCTTGATTAGATGCTTGAATTGGACAGAAGACCAGCCATGAGACCAAGTGTTAATTACTCATATCACAGGCCACTACCAAGTGCAGGGCCAAAGTCCAGGAAACAGACTACCATGTTGGCTCTACTTTCTCTTCTTTTGACTTTGTATTATTTGTTTTGATGTAGATAATGATGTTTTATAAGGGTGCAACTGTATTTCTAGCTTTCCAATACCTGCAAGCATCTATTTTCTTGCCTTGTATATATGTATAAATGTGCATATGTATGCGTGTATTTATGCTGACCCAGAGGTCACCAAATGAGATATTTTTCTCAGAATTAAGGAAAGCATAACAGACAGAAGCATCCTTAAGTCAAATGAATGTTCTTCCCTTGGTTGGTTCTCCTTACAAGAAAGTATCCAGAGAGAAAGCAGGCAGTAACTACTTATGTGAAAGACCTTCATGTATCCATTTTCTCAAGGATCTCTACAGAAATGTAAGGAAAAAATACCAAAAGCATCCTTATCCTCCTCTAGGATTCTGAAAATAGAAGCTCAGGCACTACCCCACTTCGGGGAGAGGCACAATTGAGTACAAACTACAAGTTGCCTGTGTCGGCTTGGACTCAGACTGGAGCCAGGACCAGCTCAAG
>NW_023270252.1:0-11208 GCF_011800145.1 Mirounga leonina
GCGTGACTGCGTTAGACCCTCCCGGTGATTAATTTTCATCCGAAAATCTTTGGAGGATTCACCTACCTAACAGTAGCTTGAAATCGAAGATTAGTGACAATGGGGGAGTTCCCCCCCTTTCCGTTTTAAAAATAAACTTGATTTAGGGACGCCTGGGTGGCTCAGTCGGTTAAAGCCTCTGCCCTCTGCTCAGGTCATGATCCCGGGGTCCTGGAATGGAGCTCTGGGCTGGGCTCCCTGCTCAGCGGGGAGTCTGCTTCTCCCCTTCCTTCTGCCCCTTCCCTCAGCTCATGCTCGCACGCTCTCTCTCTCTCTCTCTCTCTCTCATAAATAGATAAAATCTTTAAATTTTTTTAAAAATACACGTGATTTATTCCATTTCAAGAGTTTTGTCATTCCGAGACTGTCTTTCTACTTTTGAGTATAGAACCGTGAGGATACTGTGTTGGAAACACGCAAGTTGTTTTGGTCATTAACTTATTTTTAAACTCTTGGAAATCTGAAAAATTTTAAAAAAAATTTTTTTGGAAATCTGAAATTTTAATGAATAAATTCTGAACTGTGATATACATTTTTCTCTGTAAACAGGAATCAGGATTTAGACCGTGGGGTTCGGGGGAGGGAGGAGGAGTTCTGATTTATGTCAAGGAAATGATGGATTACTCACTGGATGGACTAAAGGCGTTAAGGACTGTAACATCCCCCAAATTTCCCCTTCACTGTTTGCTGGGGGGGGGAAAATTTGTCTTTGCCTCCCCTCCTTACCTAACTCTCCTGGCCTGTGAGAAGCTTGCTCCATGTTCAGGTGGTCTCCCCTTCCTCCCCCTCTTGCTTCTCCATCTTCAGTGAGGAAGCTGGAGGAAAGTTGCCAGGGAGGGAGGAGACACACAAGGACAGGACTGCAATTTCTTGGAGAGTTTAGAGGAGAGGAGGAAAAAGGAGCTGTGGGTTGTGAAATAAGCAATGAGAAAGCAAAGGAGAGATCTGAATGGTTAGGGCTCCCGCCTACAGCCTTTTCAGAGTATTCAAATAACAGGACTAAAGGAATTTAGCCTTTACAGGTATTTTCTTTTTCTTTCTGTCTTTCTTTCTTTCTCTCTCTCTTTCTTCTTTTTAAAAATAAAGATCTTATTTGACAGAGAGAGAGAGAGAGAGCACAAGCAGGGGGAGCGACAGAAGCAAGCTCACCGAGGAGCAGGGAGCCTGTCCCGGGGCTCGATCCCAGAACCCAGGGATCATGACCCTAGTGGGAAGGCCAACTGACTGAGCCATCCAGGCACCCCTACAGGTATTTTCAATTAGGGTTGGTTCTTGGAGAATACTCTTTGAGCTCACATCAACCCAAAACTCAACTTCATGGGCCTGGTCTGCATGGGGTTGTCCTTGGAGGGATGTACTAAAGAGTAATGTCCACACCTTTCTCTTGAAACAAAATCTTGGAATCTCAACAACATTCTCTCTGTCTGTCACAGAATCATTGGGGTGCGGGGGTTGGGGGGTTTGAAAAATTGTAACATACATAAGGTAAAATGCACAGAACCTGTATGCATCATATAACAAATGATTATTATGCACACACTTGTGTAACCTACACACAGATGAAGAAGTAAAATGGTATTAGCCCTAAATCAGTCACTCCCATGCTTTGCCGGGTCATAAGCTTCTACCTCATCCCTTACTCCCATTTAATTATTAGTGGTGCTGTTGTTATTTTGCCTATCTCTAATGTTCTCTCATTAGGGTTCCATTTTGAAAGCCCTTCTTGGTAATGAATTTGAGCACCATTGCATGTTGGTTAGCCACTTGAATTTTCTCCTATGTTTCTTCCCCCAACCTTGGTGATTTTCCTATAGGTCTTTTTCTTCTTGTTTTGCAAGAACTCATTAACTATCTTCGGTACCAGTTGATTATGCTGACTGCAAATACATGCGCCCAAATTGTGCCTTGACTTTTTACCCTTGATTCTGTGCTGCGATGAACAGAGATTCTTGAAGTAGTTGACTTAGTCAGCCTCTTCATTAAGAATTAGTCTTTTTGTCTTATTTTTTAAATCCTTAGTTTTTAAATCCTTGAGATCATGGGAATACCCCGCTACATTTGCGGTTTCGTTTCATATTTTGGTGCCTAATCCACATGGAAGTGATTTTGGTTATGGTGGAGGTAGGGATCATATTTCATCCCTCCCCTGCCCGCCCCCCCACCCCGGTACATGGGATTGAATTCTTATATGTTATAATCATTGAACATTTATAATGTTTTGAATACCTTCGGTTTTTGAATCTTTAATTTAACCCACTTTCTCTATTTGTGTATATACCAAAGAAACTCGGTTCTCTTAATACTTCCAGTAATTTACTTCATATATATAAATACTTACAGTATTCTTTTTTTCATTTTCACTTCTCATACTTTTTCTTGCCTTTTCTCACTGGCTAAGATCTCCATCACGGTGGTGAAGAGACTTGGTCGCGGTGGGCCTCTTTGTCTGCTTCTTGATGGTTCCTAATTGGTTAGGGTAGGGGGAAAAGTCAGTATTTTATCATCAACCATGACATGTGCTGAAGGGTTTTTTTGGTTTGTTTTTGGTTTGGGAGCTACCTTTTAACAGATTAGGGCTGTTCTCTTCTCTTCCTGTTATGCTAAGAGGTTTTGAAAAATCATAAACTGACAATGAATTTTTTCAAACACCTTTTCTGTGCTTTAGTGATTCTGATTTTCCTCCTGTAAGTTGTTGATGTGATGAATTCATTTTTTTCTAACGATAATCAACTGTTTCCCCAGTGTAAGACCAATTTTGTCATGACATATTTTTTAATATATATTTTGATTCAGTCTTTTAAAGAATTTTTGCAGCTATGTATCCTCAGCAATAAGTGAGGCCTGCAATTTCTGTTTTTCACATTGACTTTTTGGGGGTTTTGGTTTCCACCCAAACTCATAAACATAAGTTGGGGGATTCTGCCATCTTCTGATACTTCTAGAATTTCTTTTTTTTTTTTTTTTTGGAGTCATTTCTTCTAATGAACTTTCTTGCTCCTTGAGCTTTCTTTGCAGGAAGACTTCTGAATTCTAATTTTTTAAAAAAGTTTAATGCTTGTAGGACTAGTCCTCCTCCCCACCCCTGCCCAAATCATTATTGCAATATACCTACATTTCCTCTAAAACTTTTAACTGGTTGGCATATGCGTGTTTATGATATTCATGTATTGTTTCCTTATGTCTACCTGTTCAGTAGCAGTGACTTCCTTCTTCCCAGTTTTATCAGAGCAGTCTTTTCAAGGATGCAACCATTGACTTTTCTCTTTTGTATATTTATTTCTGATTTTCTTTCTTATTTACATTAATTAATTTTAATTTTTTAAAAGATTATTTATTTACTTATTTATTTATTTGACAGAGAGAGACACAGCAAGAGAGGGAACACAAGCAGGGGGAGTGGGAGAGGGAGAAGCAGGCCTCCTGCTGAGCAGGGAGCCCGATGTGGGGCTTGATCCCAGGACCCTGGGATCATGACCTGAGCCGAAGGCAGACGCCCAACGACCGAGCCACCCAGGCACCCCTCTTTCTTAATTTTTAAAATTGCATTTCTAATTTTCAAATTCCTGCTTTTATATTTAATTTCTGGTCCTATCTGCTTTTGTTGTTCTTGTTATTTGGGGGGTAACTCTTTGTGATGGAGGGTTAGCTCGTTAGCGATCAGCCCTAATTATCATGATTTACATTTAAAGCTGTGTTTTGTCCTCTGAAGACTGGTTTCAGCAGCACACCTTGTGCCATAGCTGCAGTCTTTTCAGTTTTGTTTGATTCAGAATTATTTCCTAATTTCCGTCTTCATGTCTGCTCTGATACCAGGACTGACGGAAACATCTCTAGAATTCCAGATACCTGAGCTTTCCTTCTTATGTCTTGTAACTGAATTCTAGATGCTAGTGGAGTCTCTGGAAATGTTATTGGAGGGTACCTCTACAGCCCTAGGATGAGCCTGTTCTCCTTTTGAATATGTTCTCCTCTGGCAGGCTCTTGGGACATACCACACCAAGTTGAGGGCCTAAGGTCTCCCAGACTACCCAGGCTATGTGTAACTCAAGGCTAAATCCAATAGAGGTCAAGCGCCCGTGGCCACAATTTCCTCAGGGGCTTTTTATTTACTTTATTTTTCAAGATCTTATTTTCAAGTAATCTCTACATCCAACGTGGAGCTGGCACTTGCAACCCCGAGGATCAAGAGTCCCAGGCTAAACGGAGTCAGCCAGCCAGGCGCCTGCTTGCTTGTGTGCTTGCTTACTCAATGTATTTATTCCCATGGGCGTTTTAAACTTTCCTTTTCTTTATAATGTTTGTAGTACCAAGGCCGCCTTGTCCAAAGAGCCCTGGGACTTGAAGGGGCAGGACTAGATGGGACTGAAAATGTCCATTTCTGTGTTCCTAGCCCTCAAGGTCCTGGAACAGAAAACAAAATAAGCTATCCTGGCAATCCACCTAGGAGCGGAAGGAGCTTTGATGCCTCTGTTTTTACTTTTTGCATGGGCACCTGCGAATGTTAGTGCCAAGCCTGCCATCTACCTTTAAGCCCTCTCTCTTTTTTTTTTAAGGTACCGATCAAGCTTAAGGAAAAACAAATCAAAGAACACCAAAAAACAAAACAAAACAAAACACCAAAAAACCCCCCAAAACAAAACAAAACAAAACCAAAAACCATCTTGTAATCGGAAATGAAATAGATTTGTATTCTCTTACTTTGAAAACTCTACCTTTATCATTCATTACCCAGATGGCAGGGATGAATTTAAAATTCCTGGACTTCTTGGAGTGAATCACCAGAGAAGCTTCCGGGGCCGTTTGCTGGAACCCGGTGGCGTTCTGTACCTCCAACACGTCATCCATGCTTCTCAACACGGAACGTCTCTTAAAAAGCAGCCTCTTGATGCCACACTGTGCCAAAGCCCCGGGTCTGAGTATGAACAAAAGGGGAAAAGGCAATTTTGGTGCCCCCATTGACAACCCCAGGAGGAAAGACCCATATGCGGCCTAAAAACGACCACAGGGTCAAGCGCACTCAGGATGTAACGGACGAAACTCGTTGTGAAAAACCACCATCAAAACTACAGTCTCCCTACCTACCAAGGTTTCCCCCCTACCCACCTCGGCAGCCTTCCTTCCCTCCCTGGTACGCTCAGGGTCACCACCTTCCCCTCCACCCAACCCTCGCCATTCTTCCAAACCGCTCCCGAAAGGAGTTCAAGCGACCCCCTTCCGCCCCCGCCCCCCCCCCCCCCAACACACACCCGCCTCCCGAGAACCCACGAGTTCGCCGCTCGGACCGTCCGCCTTTCAGCAGCGGCTCCGCACCCACCGCCCCGCAGCCCCTGCAGCCTCGCTCCGCGGCACCTCTCCCGGCCCTCGCTCGCTCTCTTCGCGCCTCACAGAAGACGTCGCGTTTACCCCAACAGGTCTTCGGAGCCAGTGTCGAAGGGAAAAAAGAAAATGTGCCCAGTGCCTGGTAGAGTCTACAGGGTTTAAATGCAACAGCCCGGGGAGAAACGGTGGGATTTGACTGTGGGATCATCGTTTTGGTATCCTGGTGTTTGTTGATTTTTACCCCTACCTTCGGCTTGCGGAAGCTATACCAGTTTTCCATTTAGGGCACGCCTCCCTTGCTGCCTCTGTTGGGTCAGTTAGCGTCACCTCCCTACACCGCTTAATCCGCGAGTGGGACAGCCTTCGAGGAGGACCCGCTCCCGTCCCGGCGCTCCCCTTTGCTCTCAACCCTCCTCGCGGGTATCGGTCCAGGCGTGGCTTCCGAACGCGTAGTAAGCCTTTTCTGCGCGAACTGAGCTGAGGAGCTGGGCCCACCGGCCGGTGTCTGGCGTACACGCGAACAGCGCGCCGTGGCTTGGCCTGCAGAGCTGGGTTTTTCGGGGGCTCAGCCTGCTCTGCGCCCCTGGGGCGGCCCCACAGGGTTTTGAACCTCTGCCGCGTAGCGTAAACACGAGCCAGCTGCTTAGAAGCTCTGAAGTCGCCTCTGCGGGCGGCGGACCTGGAGGCCAGCATGCCAAGTGCGTGCGCCCTGAAAAGCGGCCCGCCGTCCCCACCCCCCGGCGCGGGAGATGAACAGTCCGAGCGGTGCGGGGCGCACACCGCACGCCACACCTCCGGGTTTTAGGAAAGGAAGATTCCCGCGCAAAAGGCAATTCCCTGACCGGGAATCGAACCCGGGCCGCGGCGGTGAAAGCGCCGAATCCTAGCCACTAGACCACCAGGGAGCCGGCGAAAGGCTCGTCTTCTGCGGCCTTCCCACGGGAGTGACATTTTCCCCTGAGCTGTGGGAGGCGTTGGGCCTTCGGGAGGTCACCTGTCCTCCCAAGGACCGCTTTCATAAGGACGTTCCCTCCCCGCTCCCTCCAAAACAAGAGTCCGCACCAGACGCTCCGAGGGCCGCCAGGTCCGCAAGTCCCGGAGCGAGTCGGCCCGGCCCGGCCCCGCCGCCCCTCAGAGCTGCCCTGGAGACGCGCCTTCCCGAGGCGGCCGCGTGAGGACACGACGTCGCCGCGAGGGCGCGGGAGGGGAGGCGCCCGGCGTCAGACCCCGGGGTCCCCAACATCACCCAGTAGACTCCGGGCGGGACGGAGACCGCTTTCAAGGAAGGCTCGGCGGCCCCGAGGATTCCGGATCTCTGCCCCCACACCCCCCACCTGCTGCCCCCACACCTTATTACGCTACCGGACCTGAAGACTCACTCTAAGTCCCTATAGACGGTGCAGTGTGCCGGTGGCATCAGGAGACACAGATAAATGGACTCAGCTGAAACACTTGAAACTGACCCCAGCTGACCTGGTGAATTCATTTTCAACAGAAACGGTTCAACGGGGAAAGGAAATAGGTTCAATATCGGGGGCGGGAAACAGCGTTACTTCTACCTCACACTACGCATAGAAATTAATTGCAGGTGCCTCGTAAAACATAAAGGCTAAAGGCAAAAGCAGTTTTTGAGGATACTTCGTGACTTGGTGGTAGGCAGAGATGTACTAAACAAGACCCAGGAAAAAATATGTATATGAAAAATAGACATGACAAGTTAGACTTCATCAACATTAACCACATCTTCTCATCCAAAGACGCCCCCAAGACAGTGAAAACAGCAAGCCACAGACAGGGAGAACATGTTCACAAAACCTATCTGACAAAACAAGCAAGCAAGCAAGCAAACCCCCAAACCTGTAACTATAAGGTGCAATGAGCTCCTTCAAACTGACAATTAAAAAAAAAAAAAAAAATTCAGACAACTCAAGTGTTTTTAGATGGTGAAAAGACATGAACAGATCCTTCGGAAAAGAAGATACCCGAGGCCTAGAGAGCACCTAAAAGAGGGCTCAATATTTTTAGCCGCCAGAGAAATGGATGTTAAAATCACATGGAGAGAGCACTACTCCCAGCAGCAGGACTCAAATGATAAGGATAGGAAACACCCAGTCTTGGCAAAGGTGTGGAAGGAGCACAACTCTCAGTGGCATCCCGATGACTACCATCTGGCGGGAAGTGGCTGCCGACAGGCCTTTTCCAATCCTTGAGGGTATGCCCCGAGTACTAGAGAGGGTGCTGTGATGACGACAAGGAGGACAACAGCCAAGGACTGAAAAAGTCCCCTGAAGCAGAGATTCCCAGGAGCCAAGGTTCGAGGCGCTCAGCGGGTCTATGGAGGGGCTGTCACTTACCCGATGGTCTTTGAGGATCCTTAAGGTTTTTTTGGGGAACACAGAGACGCCGTTTCCCAGCAACGCCGGCCCACGAGGCTCCTCGCTGGACAGCTGGGGACTCAAGGACTTGTCCTGGTTGGGAGCCGCGCTGAAGAGAAGCCATTTCGTTCAGGTGACTTGCGCTCAGAGTCAGAGCGGAGGAGGTCCCCGGGTTAAGGCCGAGTGGAGTTTTCCTTTCTTTCGGGTGAACGAAGACGACCTCCCGGCGCCCAGCGGCCAGCGGCAAGCAGGGCTCTCTGGCCCCCAGGTAAGGGGCGCAGCCGCGGCGGGCTTAAACCCGAAGCAAAAGGGGAGGGGCAGCGAGCGCCCGGGAGCACTGCCGTGACTCGGATTCGAACCG
The DNA here is from genome assembly GCF_011800145.1 of Mirounga leonina. Taxonomy (NCBI): domain Eukaryota; kingdom Metazoa; phylum Chordata; class Mammalia; order Carnivora; family Phocidae; genus Mirounga; species Mirounga leonina. Next base: position 8,095 of record NW_023270252.1, read on the forward strand.
AGGTTGCTGCGGCCACAACGCAGAGTACTAACCACTATACGATCACGGCGCGCCACCCTCCCGGCGGCAAGCCTGGCCGTCGCTCTAGGACTCTTGACGCAATGTCGTTCCAGTTACTGCGCTGTTTTCTTTTCGGACAAACCGCAGGTACGGGCGCTGTGCTCTCTTCCCCGCCGGCTCTTCGCATTTTCCTTCCCTTCCCCTCAACTCTCCTACGCGATAAGGACAAAACAACCACAAAAACCATCCCCCGCTTTCCCTTGCCGCCTCTTGGCGTTTGCCCCCTTTTGACCGCCCGCACCTCCCCCGCTCTCCAGCTTCCCCCACACGGACCGCGGCCGAGTGGAGCGAGCGGAGGGCCAGCGGCGCCGAAGGGCGGGTGCCGGCGGACCAAACGCGAAGAACGGTCCCGGGAAGCCACCGGCCTTCAGCTCCCCTCGGGCCCCAGTCGCCTCAGACAGGAGGCGGGTGGCTCCCCCTGGCGTTGAGCGCGTGCTTGCTCTCTACTGGGGTGTGGGCGGGGGCTCCCCGAAGGTCTCTGTGGCGCAATCGGTTAGCGCGTTCGGCTGTTAACCGAAAGGTTGGTGGTTCGAGCCCACCCAGGGACGAGGTGGTTCTTTTTAGAAGGGACAAGACAGAGTGTCGTTTGGCACGTGCACAACAGGAGGACCGAAGCCAAGATCAGAAGGCCACCAGGGCTTCTGGAGGGGGAGAGCTCTGGAGGAAAGCAGGTCGCCGGGAATCCGGAAGTCCTCGAATGCCTTTTAACAGTGCAGTTTCTGCCACCGTGCGTTTGTGCCAGGATTTATTTAACCCTTTCCTTATACTCTTTACATTCGGTTGATTCTAGAGTTCTATGGTTACAAATACTGCTGTCGTCATCGTTCTCGTACTTGACTAGTATTTCTACAGGATAGAGTCCTGGAAGAGCAATTGCTCTAACACAGTGTTCCCATGGTTTTTATATGATCCGCTTCTGTCCCTTGTTGGCTTATTAGCTATAACTCTTTCTTTTGTTATTTCAGCCACTGCTTTAGGCTTCAGAGCCGCATACACCTGTAACTTACCAGCCTCCCTCCAAGGGATCTCCTACCTCTTCACGTTTCTCCCCTGCCCGCCTTTATGCTGTAGCTCTCGTGCGTTTTACTTTACTTTGCGTGTTAGAAACCCCCAAACCCATCCTTATTACTTTGGTTTCATCTGCCTCGTGTTTTTAAAGAGATTGAAATAATAAGAAAAAAATCTCATCTATCTTCCCATGCGCTTACCATTCTGTTGTCCTTCATCCCTTTGGCTACACGCAGATTCCCATCTGGTATGGTTGTCCTTCTTCCCGGAGGACTCCTTTAACGTTTCTTGTAGTGTGGGTCTGCTGGTGATGTAGTCTTTCAACACTTCGATGTCTGTCAATGTCACTCACCTTCATTTTTGAAAAAAGCCTCTTTTGGAGGGGACATCCTCCTTGACTTTGAGGTTGCTCCAGTGCCTTCCCACACTCCTTCCCACCAGAAAACTGTAGGTACCATGCCTTTTTCCTCTGGCCGCTTTGAAGATTTTGTTTTCTTTTTCCATGGATTTGAGCAATATAATTAGGATGTGACTAGATACGGTTTTCTTCATGTGTCTTGTGCTCATTCGTTGTGTTCATTTGGCTCCTTGGATTGGTGGGTTTATAATTTTTATTATGACTGGAAATTCTTCTGTCGTTGTTTCCTCAAAAATTGCTTCTTTCCCCCCAGTCTTTTCAGGGACTCCAGTCATTCCTGTTTTTTCTTTTTTCCCCAATCGCTCATATCTTTTAAAGTTGCCCTATCATTCACTGATAGCCCTTTCCTTGCTGGAGCAGACGTCGCATGTGTTTTTTACACTCACCGATATCTCCTAAAGGTTCACTCCTCTTAACCTGTTCCAGCAGCCACTCTAGCTAATGCCTAAAAATGGGCAGCAGCACTATATTAAAGGTGTTTTATGATTTCTCTCCTAATTAGAAATGCTCTAGGCTAAGATGATAGATACATTAATTAACTCAATTTAGTATCATTGGGAGAACTTAAAGATCACAATAGATCTTAAAATTGCAAATGCCCCTGACACATAATGGAGAAATGCATGCTGGGATCATATATGATACCTAAAAAGGTTTACCCCCCAGAACTGTAAGAATAATTGAGTCACTATGATTTCCAGAATTGTGAGACTTAATCTCCATTAAAAATATCATATGATGTATTTATCTTACTGAAACACATAATTTCATATTGTATAAACTCTTAAATAGTATTGGATTAAACTGTGTTTGTTGGACCAGTAAAACCAGTATAGGAGATTTAGGCAGCTAAGGGTCACTGGGATTTTGAAGAGAAAATGAACCCAAGACTTGTATAAACTGGAATACTATCTACCAATATTTTCTACAGTATTCGAAAATCTAGAAGACAACATAGAGCAGTTTTTAGATCAAAATTATTAAACCAGTCTGATGCACACAAGGAGTCCTCTTTAGAAATACGACATGATATAAACATCTTCTATGCCATTATATATAAATTATTTAAATCCTTTAAAGTGTTTTAAAAGTACTCAAGACTCCACTTGATTTTTCTTTTCTTGTACCTGGCACCGACACCACTAACCGATCTACAGCTAAACTGTTTTTGTTTTTTGTTTTTGTTCTTTTCCCTGAGTTACAGATTCAGCAAGAAAGGAAGTGGGATGGGTGCCTGGCTGCCTCAGTTGGTAAAGCATGCATCTCTTGATCTCTGGATTGTGAGTTCCAGCTGACACACCTTGGGTGTAGTGATTACTTAAAAATAACATGAAAAGAAAGTAAGAAAGAAAAAAAGGAGAGAGATAAAGAAAGAGGGGAAGGAAGGCAGGAAGGGAAGGAGGGAGGGAGGAAGGAAGGGAGGAAGGAAAAAGGAAAAAAGAAAAGAAGGAAGAAGGGAGAAGGGAGAAAACCCCATCAATGGCATCAATAGCATCCTTGGACCCCCACTGGGGTCCTGGAAATAGAAGGTCAGGCACTTCCTCACTTTGGGGAGAGGCACAACTGAATACAAACTTCAAATTGCCTGTGTCGGCTTGGACTCAGACTGGAGCCAGGACCAGCTCAAG
>NW_023270253.1:0-11194 GCF_011800145.1 Mirounga leonina
AATTCGGGATTTTTCTATTTTTTTGAGTGAGGCTTGGATGGCTATGTATTTCCCCCTTAGGACTGCCTTTGCAGTATCCCATAGGTTTTGGACCAATGTGTTTTCGTTCTCATTGATTTCCATGAATTGTTTAAGTTCTTCTTTGATTTCCTGGTTGACCCAAACACTCTTGAGCAGAGTGGTCTTTAGCTTCCAAGTGTTTGAATTTCTGCCAATTTTTTTCTTGTGATTGAGTTCCAGTTTTAAAGCATTATGGTCTTGAGAATATGCAGGGAATAATCTCAGTCTTTTGGTATCGGTTGAGACCTGATTTGTGAGCCAGTATAGTGGTCTGTTCTGGAGAAAGTTCCATGTGTGCTCAAGAAGAATGAGTATTCTGTTGTTTTAGGGTGGAATGTTCTGTATATATCTATGAGGTCCATCTAGTCCAGTGTGTCCTTCAAAGCTCTTGTTTCCTTATTGATTTTCTGCTTAGATGATCTGTCCATTGCTGTTGTATATATCTGAGAGTGTTGTGTTGAGGTCTCCTACAATTAACGTATTGTTATCAATATGACTATTTTGGTTAACAGTTGGCTTATGTAGATGGCTGCTCCCATGTTGGGGGCATAGATATTTACAATTGTTAGATCTTCTTGTTGGATAGACCCTTTAAGAATGATATAGTGTCCTTCTGTGTCTCTAACTACAGTGATTAGCTTAAAATCTAATTTGTCTGATATAAGAATTGCTACCCCAGCTTTCTTTTGAGGTCCGCTGGCATGGAAGGTGGATCTCCATCCCCTCACTTTCAGTCTAGATGTATCTTTAGGTTCAAAATGAGTCTCTTGTAGGCAGCATATGGATGGGTCCTGTCTTTTTATCCAATCTGCAACCCTGTGCCATTTTATGGGAGCATTTAGGCCGTTCACATTGAGAGTGATTATTGAAAGATATGAATTGATTGTTATCATGTTGCCTGTGAAGACCTTGTTTTTATAGATTGTTCCTGTAAATTTCTTTTCTGTATCTCTCTTGGGGTCTTTCTCCTTTTATAGAACCTCCCCTTAATATTTCTTGCAGGGCCGGCTTAGTGGCCACATATTCTTTCAGTTTCTGCTGGTCGTGGAAGCTCTGCATCTCTCCATCCATTCTAAATGACAGCCTTGCTGGATAAAGTATTCTTGGCTGCATGTTCTTCTTGTTTAATACCCTGAATATGTCTTGCCAGGCCTTTCTGACTTGCTAGGTCTCTGTGGATAGGTCTGATGTTATTCTGATGTTCCTCCTTCTGTATGTAAGGAATCTCTTCCCCCTAATTGCCCTTAAGATGGTTTCCTTGGTTCTAAGATTTGTGAGTTTTACTATTACGTGTTGGGGCGTTGGCCTGTTTTCCTTGATCTTGGGAGGGATCCTCTCTGCCTCTAGGACACGAATGTTTGTTTCATTCCCCAGATTAGGGAAGTTCTCAGCTACGATGTACTCAAATATATCTTTTAGTCCTCTCTCTCTCTCCACCCCCTCAGTGATTCCAATAATTCTGACATTGAAATGTTTTTTGGTGTCACTTATTTCTCTGATTCTATTTTCATGGATTCTGAGTTGTTTTTCCCTGGCGTCCTCTTTTCCCTTTTTATCTATTAAATGGTCTTCCAGGTCACTAATTCATTCTTTTGCCTCTCTTACCTTAGCTGTTAGATTATCTAGATTAGATTGGATCTCACTGATAGCATTTTTAAGTTCTGCCAATTCAGCTTTCATTTCTGCCCTTAGAGACTCTATGTTGCCATTAATTATTTCTCCTTTCTACCTATTGTCTTCACAGTTGCTAGCCTGAATTCCATCTCCGGCATCTTGGTTATATTTGAATCCCTTTGTAAATCTGTGGCATAAGTCATAATCTCTGTCTTTCCTATTTTAGGGGTTCTTCGTCATAGTTATTCTGTTGAGGGGTAGTTGAGGGAATGTACAGAGTCCAAATTATTGACCACAACCCAAGCAAGATGCACCTGTTTTCTAGGGACCTCAGGTTTGCTGGCCTTTTGTTCTCCCAGCCTGTCTTCTGGTGGAGGGGCCTGCCATGCTGTTACTTAGGAAACCCTGTTTGGGCAGAGTTGCCCTGCTCCCTGTGGTGGGGGATGGGCTCGGTGGGAACTGTTTTTTTGGGACTTTTGTTCTCTGGCGGCTTTTCCTGGCGCCTTTCCACGTCTCTTCCGAGAGTTAGAGCAGAAGAGACTGTTTCCAACCCTCTGCCTCAGAGCAGAGAGATCGCAGTCTGTTCTTCAGTGAGCTCTCCAGGCCACATTGTCTCTGTTTCTGTCTGGGCTGCTATAAACTGCAGCATCCTGGGTTGTGCGACCCTCAGCAGTGCTCCCAGTCCTCGCCTCCAGGTCGGGGCACGTCTGTGCCCTTTGTGCTTCTAAAACCGCCAGCAGCCCCCAGTTCACACGCACGACCCTGCTGCTCTGGTTTCCATCTAAAGTCCTTTCCCCGCCACTACTAGTCTGCGAGTCTGTGCCCCGGTCCCCAGCGCAGGAGGCTGTCGCTCACTGGCAGTGTAGGATCCCCATGGCCAGGCTCCTTCCCCCTGCTGTTTATCCTCCGATATCTGCTCACAGAATCACGGCTCCCCACCTCGTACCTCAGAACCAACCGCCTGCGATATTCTGTTTGTAGAGATCCAGATCTTCTTACATCTCAGGCTGATTCCGTGGGTGTTCAGAGTGGTCTGGTAGATATCCAGCTCAGTTTCAGGGATGGGTTGGAATAGGGTCCCCTACTCCTCCACCATCTTTTCCCCCTCCCCTCTCTCAGAGCATCTTGCAAAAAATAGACTCTCAGTAATTATGTGATGATTATTTGCCAGATGCATGTAGTGGGCTACTTAAAATTTCTTCCAGACAAAATTCTAAAATAAATAGACTCTTGTGAATAAAAATACTGAGCATAATGCATATTACTTCAACTACTTGAATCTACAGAATAGTTTACAATATATAAATATTTTAGGTACATTTTCCTATTTAGTAGTGTTAAATTTTTGAATCATGTTGTAATCCCCATTTTACAAATGATTGTAAGGCTGAGGTTAATGAAGTTAGGTAACTTGCTCTGGTATGACTAATAAATGGAAAGACTAGCCTTGAATTTAGGTCTTCTCAAACCCAGTATCTTGCTTTCTAATATGTAATGTGGCCTACTAAACTTCTTTCCATACTAGTTTAATTTTAAATCATGAAAGTGATTATATTCTGTTGAAGTGATAGCTGGCATACACATCAGAGTAACAGATGGTTTTTTTTTTTTAATATTTTATTTATTTATTTGACAGAGAGAGAGTTAGCGAGAGCAGGAACACAAGCAGGGGGAGTGGGAGAGGGAGAAGCAGGCTTCCCACCGAGCAGGGAGCCCGACGCGGGGCTTGATCCTAGGACCCTGGGATCATGACCTGAGCCGAAGGCGGACGCTGAACGGCTGAGCCACCCAGGCGCCCCCAGATGATTTTAAAAACCAGAAAGTTACTTAAGAAAGGGAAAATTTAGAAAAATTAGAAAAATTCATGGATGAACTATGATTATATTAGGGGTAATGTCTTCATCTCACACAAAAACACAGTTTTCTAGAATAGATTTTAAAAAGTTCAGTTTTTCTATTTGACAAGTTGAAAATTTTTTATTAATGTATAATGTATTTTTTGTTTCAGGGGTACAGATCTGTGATTCATCAATCCTACACAATTCACAGCGCTCACCATAGTACATACCCTCCCCAGTGTCCATCCCCCAGCTACCCCATCCCTCTCACCCTCCTTCACTTCAGCAACCCTCAGTTTGTTTCCTGAGATTAAGAGTCTCCTATGGTTTGTCTCCCTCTTTGGTTTCATCTTGTTTCATTTTTCCCTCCCTTCCCGTGTGATCCTCTGTCTTATTTATTAAATTCCACATATCAGTGAGATTATATGATAATTGTCTTTCTCTGACTTATTTTTCTTAGCATAATACCCTTTAGTTCCATCCACGTCGTTCGTTGCAAATGGCAAGATTTCATTTTTATAATGGCTGCATAATATTCCATTGTGTGTGTATATATATATATACATGTGTGTGTATATATGTATATATATATGTGATTATATATATAATCACATCTTCTTTATCCATTCATCTGTTGGTGAACATCTAGGCTCTTCCCATAGTTTGGGTATTGTGGACAAGTTGAAAATTTTAATGAAAAAGGTAGAAATTTGCAGAACACAACTAGAAAAAGTATATAATAAATAGGAAAAGTTAATTATGAGAAAAGGGTGAGGATCACTGATTTATTTGAAGAAAAAAATTAGGTCTTTAAACTTGAGAAATTAAAAATGACAGTAAACTGAACTGAAGCAAGCTGATCTTTTAAAGGAGTGACTTAGTGTGCAGTATGCGGAAGAGAAACGTGATTTCACCAACTTGTACTTTATATTGTCCTATGTTTGTTTTTAATTTTTCTAGTTTAACTAAAACATGTTTTTTGTTTTATATGTGTTTGTTTATTTGTTTTTTAAGTTCCAAAATACCTAGTATCTTTGTAGATCTAATGCTACTTTTCACTGATAAGTCAGTGCTATACTGCCAGTATCCACAGGGTGTCACTGTAACATCATATTTATTTTGGAACCTGCCTTTTATTTTCACGCTTACTAATTTTTCCATTTGTAGTAAGTTGGGCTTCTCAGAGGGAGTCCACCTGGAGGCTGCTGGAGGGAGACTGCCAAGGCTGGTATTGGGGCTTCTGGGAAGAGCCGAGGGCTGGACCAACGAAGTTGCTGATGGGTGATGCCACCCAAAACTGAAAAATGTTCTCTTCTCTCCTGACCGTTCACCTTCCTTTTAACATCCCAGTAGGAAGTCAGCAGGCAAGAAAGTCTGGGAAATAGAGTTTGTGGAGTCTCAGCACAGAGCAAAGTAGAAAAGAGTGGCATTGGAGCTGAGAGACAGTAAATAAACAGCATGAATAAGTCAAGCAACAAGACCATATAAGTAGAAGGGGATGGTGGTTGGAATTAAAACATTTTTGGTACTTGTATTATTCAGAAGGAGAGTGAAAATATTAACTTTTAAAAAAATTAAATATGGGGGCGCCTGGGTGCCTCATTTGTTAAGCATCTGCCTTTGGCTCAGGTCACGATTCCAGGGTCCTGGGATTGAGCCCTGCGTCAGGCTCCCTGCTTGGTGGGAACCCTGCTTCTCCCTCTCCCACTCCCCCAATCGTGTTCCTGCTCTCGCTATATCTCTCTCCTTCAAATAAATAGATAAAATCTTAAAAAAAAAAAAGTTAAATAAGCATGTTTCCATCTTTTGGGTTCTTACTGTAAGGCTACAATAGACTATAACTTTCTTTTTTTTTTTTTTTTTTTTTTTTTAAGATTTTATCTATTTATTTGACACAGAGAGAGAGAGGTATCCCCGGTAGGCAGAGTGGCAGGCAGAAGGAGAGGGAGCCCGATTCGGGGCTTGATCCCAGCACCCTGGGATCATGACCTGAGCCGAAGGCAGATGCTTAACCGACTGAGCCACCCAGGCGCCCTATACTATAACTTTCAAAGCAGGAAAAATGAAAATATGGAATGAAGGGAAATAGTCCATCACTCCAGGGGAAGGCAAGAAAGGGGAGAAAGAATTATTGTAAAACAACATAAATAAAAAGAACAAAATAAAATATTTGAAATAAATGCAAATATATTAGTAATCACAATCCATTTAAATGGACTGATGGTATATGTAATGTATAATATGTATAGTTGCAACACAGTAATTGCAAGTGTATATGCCCCATGAACATTGTTTCAAGTTATATAAAGTAAAAACCAAAAAAACTATCAAAGAAACAAGACAAATCCACCATCATATTTGAACAATTTAACACACTTCTCTCAGTATTTGATGGATCAAGTGGACAAAACATGATTAAGGAAATAGAAGACTTAAAAGAACAAAATAAAAACAATCAACAAGCTTAATTTAATGGACATTTACAGAACATTGCTGTCAACCACAGGAGAACTCTTTTTAAGCACAAATTGAACTTTTATAAAAGTGGAAAATATGTCCATCCATAAAGCAAGTTTCAACAAATACTTAAGAGCTGTGTGGAGACCACATTCTCTGACCAATATAATTGAATTACAAGTCTGTAACAAAACAGATAACTAATGTATGTTTAGAAGTTAAAAGCATTTTAAACCGACTTTTTGCTCACAGGAGAGATTATAGAAGAAGTTAGAAGACACTTAACACTGTAAAATAAAAACATTACATCTGAAAACTTATAGGATGCATCTAAGGCATTAAAAGGTTGAATCAGTAGTCAAAAATTATCCTTTCATAAATACTCAGTGGGTTTTATTGTCAAGTTCTACAAACTGGAACAGAAAATTCCAATCTTACAACCACTTATAAAGAGGATGAAGGGGGGGAAATTGGAGGGGGAGACGAACCATGAGAGACGATGGACTCTGAAAAACAAACTGAGGGTTTTAGAGGGGCGGGAGATGGGAGGATGGGTTAGCCTGGTAATGGGTATTAAAGAGGGCACGTTCTGCATGGAGCACTGAGTGTTATACACAAACAATGAATCATGGAACACTACATCAAAAACTAATGATGTATGGTGATTAGCATAACAATAAAAAATAAAAAAAATTAAAAAAAAGGAAACATTCTCTACCTCATTTGATGAGGCTGGTATAATTCTGAAGACAAAACTGGATAAAGATAATATGAGAAAGGAACATTCGACCAATTTCGTGCATGACATCAATACAATAATCCTAAATAAAATATCAGCAAATCAAATTCATCAAGGTATAGCAGAAATAATACAATTTGACCTAATTGGGAGTATTCTAGGAATTCAGTATTATTGATGCAAGTCACCATAGTAATACAGTAGATTAAAGGAGAACAATTTCATGGTCACTATAATTTAATTAATTTGTGATACAGGCTCTAACAAACATAGAAGGTCATTCCTTAGTCTGTAAAGGGTATCTAAAGAAAGTGAAATACAACAGATAAAAAGATGTACTTATTTTATATACTTCAGAAAAAATTTCTGTCTAAAATTAAGAACAGGAAACAATTCCTGCTGCTACCACTTTTATTTAACATTGCACTGAAGGCATTAGCCAGAGCAGGAAGACCAGAAAGAGAAATACACATATAAGAATTAGATAGATGAGAGACGATGGACTCTGAGAAACAAACTGAGTTTTCTAGAGGGGAGGGGGTGGGAGGATGGGTTAGCCTGGTGATGGGTATTAAAGAGGGCACGTTCTGCATGGAGCACTGGGTGTTATGCACAAACAATGAATCATGGAACACTACATCTAAAACTAATGATGTAATGTATGGTGATTAACATAACAATAAAAAAAAGAATTAGATAGATTTGGGACGCCTGCGTAGCGCAGTCAGTTAAGTGTCTGCCTTCAGCTCAGGTCATCATCCCAGGTTTTTGGGATCGAGTAGTGAATCGGGCTCCTTGCTTAGTGGGGAGTCTGCTTCTCCCTCTGACCCTCCCCCCATCATGCTCTCTCTCTCTGTAATAAATAAATAAAAATCTCTATAAAAGAAAGAATTAGATAGATCCACAGATTCTATGATCGTTTATGTAGAAACTCAAAAGAATCTAAAGATAATAGAGCTTAGCCTGGTTCCCAGATATAAGATCAACATAATATATTGGGTACATGTATAGATCTAGGTCTATGTGTAGATTGCTATTTATATGTTGGCATCAAATAGAATATTAAAAAATAAAAATTATTACCACGAAGAACAATATCAACAAAGTAACGTGCCTAGAAATAAATATAACAAATGAAATGTAAGGCCATTTTGTAGAGAATTATAAAACATTATAAAAAAATATTAAAGCAAGACCTAAATATAGAGGAGAGATATATATTGTTCAGGAATAGGGACATTCCAAATATAATATAATAATATAAATATATAAAATATAAAATAAATACAAAACGTATAATATATATATATTTTAAGATGGGGAGGGAGATAGAATGGGGTGGGGAGGGGCAGAAGGAGAGGGAGAGAGAGAATCCCAACCCAACCACGCTCCATGCGGGGCTCCATCTCATGACCCTGAGATCATGACGTGAGCTGAAATCAAGAGTCAGAAGCTTAATTGACTGAGCCACCCAGGTACCCCAAAAGTTAAATATATTTTTTAATGTGAGGTCTATTTCATCATAAAGACTAATAATGAATATGAGAGAAAAATATGCTTATATGACATATTTTGTTAGTGTGAGTAGCAGGCTAAAAACACATTTAATTCTCAGCTGAACTGTGATTGTATCCTGCCACAGTGGTTCTCAGAAGTTAGATATATGTTGCATGGGGAAACAGAGACAAAAATTCCTCCAATTTTCATGGATTGAAGCAGACAAATTTTTTTTTCACGATTTATGTATTTATTTGAAAGAGAGAGTGAGCAGGAGCAGGAGGGGCGGGGTAGGGGAGAGTGAATCTCAAGCAGACTCTGCACTGAGCACAGAGCCTAACGTGGGGCTTGAACTCACAACCCTGAGATCATGACCTGAGCCCAAATCGAGAGTTGGATGCTTAACCAACTGTGCCACCCAGGCGCCCCAATAAATATTTACAATAGGCAAAAGTATCTGATACACTTGCATTTTACTTCTTGTGTTTTAATTTTCTGAAGTGGTTTAGATAAATAATATCATGATGTTTTGCCCTCAAATATGTCATATGACATTTCTAAATGATAAGAACATTTTCTATATAAATACAGTATCATTGTCTCATATGACAAAATTAACATTTCCTATTAACATTAACAACATTAACATTAACAATTTCTTAATAATTATATACCCAATCTATATTCAAATTAGCATAATTGTTCCTTATGCACTGCATTTCCCTTTTATTTTCTTAATTCTGTCAATCACAAAACCTAATGCTGCTTCCTTGTTCTCTCTCCAGGGTATCAAGAAAGGCCTTTCCTAACCCTCAAAATTGACTTGCTGCCTAATTGCTCAACTTCCCTTCACCTTAATCAGCAATTTCAACTAACCTGCTCTTACTTTGGAGTAAGGGAAAAAATAATTGCTACTTCATAAAGCGATGATGTAGGAAGGTCTTATGCATTTCTGTTTTCCTTTCTAGCCTATATAAGATGCTCAGGTGTTAGTTATATTCAAATTACTGACACTAACATGATCTGTACAATTTGTTGTCAATCAGGTGATTATAAGTTGATCATTTTTTATGTTTCTCGGTATCTCCTATAGTATGTCATTCGAATACTTGGTAATTGATTGATACTGCCAAAATATAAATTCTGATTTTTGGAGTACTCAGCATACTTAGTCAAATGTGAAGATATTTTAGAAAAATCTTCACAGGTTTTCAGGTCCAGTTTTTTGTACTCATTCCCTCACTTCTTCCATTTCCCCATCATCTCAGTATTGGTGTTAAACCTCTTCCCAGAATGAAATGACATAAAGTAAGCCATATGATCTTTTGCTTAATTAAAACCACAGGAATAGATATGGGAAAATAAGCCAGTTTCTTTTTTTTTTAATTTTATTTATTTTAAAAATTTTATTATGTTATGTTAGTCACCATACAATATATCATTGGTTTTTGATGTGGTGATCCACGATCCATTGTTTTCGTATAACGCCCAGTGCTCCATGCAGTATGTGCCCTCCTTAATACGCATTACCGGGCTAACCAATCCCCCCTACCCCCTCCCCTCTAAAACCCTGTTTGTTTCTCAGAGTCCATAATCTCTCAGGATTCATGTCTCCCTCCAATTCCCCCCCCCTCATTTTTCCCTTCCTTCTCCTAGTGTCCTCCATGCTATTCCTTATGTTCCACAAATAAGTGAAACCATATGATAATTGACTTTCTCTGCTTGACTTATTTCACTTAGCATAATCTCCTCCAGTCCCATCCATGTTGATGTAAAAGTTGGGTATTCATCCTTTCTGATGGCTGAGTAATATTCCATTGTATATATGGACCACATCTTCTTTATCCATGCATCTGTTGAAGGGCATCTGGGCTCTTTCCACAGTTTGGCTATTGCGGACATTGCTGCTATGAACATTGGGGTGCATATGGCCCTTCTTTTCACTACCTCTGTGTCTTTGTGGTAAATACAGAGTAGTGCAATTGCTGGGTCATAGGGTAGCTCTAGTTTTAAATTTCTGGAGGCACCTCCACACTGCTTTCCAAAGTGGCTGTACCAATTTGCATTCCCACCAACAGTGTAAGAGGGTTCCCCTTTCTCCACAACCTCTCCAACATTTGTTGTTTCTTGCCTTGTCAGTTTTGGCCATTCTAACTGGTGTAAGGTGGTATCTCAGTGTGGTTTTGATTCGAATTTCCCTGATGGCTAATATAATGAACACTTTTTCATGTGTTTGTTAGCCATTTGTATGTCTTCTTCAGAGAAGTGTTTTTGATATCTTCTGCCCACTTTTTGACTTGATTATTTGTTTTTTGGATGTTGAATTTGAGAAGTTCTTTATAGATCTTGGATACCAGCCCTTTATCTGTAGTGTCATTTGCAAATATCTTCTCCCATTCTATGGGTTGCCTCTTTGTTGTGTTGACTGTTTCCTTTGCTGTGCAGAAGCTTTTTATCTTGCTGAAGTGCCAAAAGTTCATTTTTGCTTTTGTTTCACTAGTTTTTGGAGATGTATCTTGAAAGAAGTTGCTGTGGGCAATGTCAAAGATGTTACTGTCTATGTTCTCCTCTAGGATTTTGATGGATTCCCATCTCACATTGAGGTCTTTCATCCACTTCGAGTTTATCTTTGTGAATGGTGTTAGAGAATGGTCGAGTTTCATTCTTCTCTATATAGCTGTCCAATTTTCCAAGCACCATTTATTGAAGAGACTGTCTTTTTTCCATTGCATATTCTTTCCTGCTTTGTCAAAGATTATTTGACCATAGAGTTGAGGGTCCATATCTGGGCTCTCTCTTCTGTTCCATTGGTCTATATGTCTGTTTTTGTGCCAGGACCATGCTGTCTTGGTGATCACAGCTTTGTAATATAGCTTGAAATCGGGCAACGTGATGCCCCCAGCTTTGTTTTTCTTTTTCAACATTTCCTTGGCGATTCGGGATCTTTTCTGATTCCATACAAATTTTAGGATTGTTTGTTCCAGCACTT
>NW_023270254.1:0-11260 GCF_011800145.1 Mirounga leonina
TGGGTATTAAGGAGGGCACGTACTGCATGGAGCACTGGGTGTTATACAAAAACAATGGATCGTGGATCACATCAAAAACCAATGATGTATTGTATGGTGACTAACATAACATAATAAAACTTTAAAAAATAAAATATAACTCCGGGCTTTAAGCCCTGCTGGTTGCAAGAACTCGTGAAATTCAGGGCCCTCCTACCTTCTAGGCCAGTTGCTATGGGGATTCATTTTTCCCATGTGCTCCCCTGTGTGCTAGTCTTTCACCCTTCTTTGCAACTGCAGCTCCCTCCCCACTGCAGTGGCCATGATCTGTTTCTCTCCCAAACCAAGTCTCTACACTTCCTACCTTTTTTGATGTGGCCTCTTCTCTGGCTTTAGTTGTGGAGTTTGTTCTGCCAGTCTTAAGGCCAATTTCTCGGGTATTTAGGATGATTTGATAATTATCGAGTTGTATTTGTGGGACAAAATGAACTTAGGGTCCTCCTGCTCTGCCACCGTCTCCTATGTTTGTGTAAACTATTATTTTCTAGTGGCTTATTCAGATTCAGGTACAGTTTTTTTGTTCAGGGGGGGCTTGGGGGGCAAGAATGCTTCCGAGGTGGTGATTGAATCACATTAGGAAGCCTGTCGAGTCTAGTCATTGCTCTTTGGGGAATGTGCCAAAATTCATCAGTATGTTCAGATGTTAGCAGCCTGATCCATCATTTAAAGTCTCCCATGAGGGGCGCCTGGGTGGCTCAGTCGTTAAGTGTCTGCCTTCAGCTCAGGTCATGATCCCAGGGTCCTGGGATCAAGCCCCACATCGGGCTCCCTGCTCAGCGGGAAGCCTGCTTCTCCCTCTCCTACTCCCCCTGCTTGTGTTCCCTCTCTCACTGTGTCTCTCTCTGTCAAATAAATAAAATCTTTTTAAAAAAATTTTTTAAAAAGTCTCCCATGAGCCTTTCTTAATGGTTTCAGCATCCCATTTACTGGATCCATTACTTCATTTAGAAGCAGTGCTCTTTAAATGCACATACTCTGTGGAGTAAGGAAAGAAATCTTTTGGTTTTATAAAATTTAAAACTGAGATAGAACTCATTTAGTTTTCTTTGTAGTGGGGAAGCTCTTCTCCAGCCCCCTTGATCTACAATCTTGAAGAAGATTACCTTGCTGAACTTAGGTGAGAGGGAGCCCACTCTGTCCTTTTAGCAGAGCTCTGGTAGGAAGCTTATCTTTGTATTGACCCAAATTCTGCCTCCAGGCAATCTATACCTATTCTTTCAGAACAACTTGAAATATCTCTCTTCTTCTACAGGGTAAATCTGAAAACAATGAACATACTTTCTTTCTTTCTTTTTTTTTTTTTTTAAAGATTTTATTTATTTAATTGAAAGAGGCAGAGATAGCGAGAGCAGGAACACAAGCAGGGGGAGTAGGAGAGGGAGAAACAGGCTTCCTGCTGAGCAGGGAGCCCGATGTGGGACTCGATCCCAGGACCCTGGGATCATGACCTGAGCAGAAGGCAGACGGTTAACGACTGAGCCACCCAGGCGACCAACATACTTTCTTTTAATATATACATCCAGGCTAAATATATCCCAATCTTTCCATATTCCTCAGGAAAATAATTTTCAGGCCATTGTCTAAATTGATCTCCTCGTGATAAATTTGAAAAGAACAAGGTACTCTTAGAGGGAATTTATTCAGTATACTTTGACTTTTTTTTTTTTAAGATTTTACTTATTTGAGAGAGAGACCATGGGAGAGAGAGCAAGAGCAGAGGGAGAGGGAGAGGCAGATTCCCTGCTGAGCAGGGAGCCCGATGCAGAACTTGATCCTAGGACCCTGGGATCATGACCTGAGCTGAAGACAGATGCTTAACTGACTGAGCCACCCAGGCACCCCCAATATACTTCGTCTTAAGATGAGTTTTGCTCCTAAAAGCTAGAGGAGGGTAGGAGGGAACAACTGAGCCAGACAGTGACCCTGTCAATATTTCTGTCAGTTGCTTTTAACTTTTTCTGGTCATTTGACATGAATCTGATGCTTAGGTGTTCTCCCCAGAAAATTTATCCATTAAAGTTTGCCTGTTACATGTGTTCATAGACCTTCACGTACACATCAAAGTGTACTTACATCTCATTAGGGGATTCAAGGCTCTTGGGTCCTCTTTCAGCTTTGCTTAGTTGTATTTTGGCCGTGTGTATGGAATATGGTATATATGGTGAAGGGTTGGGGGATAGGAGTGAAGAAGGGCAGTAATTTGGGGGATTTCTGTCTTGGTAGCTCTTCTTTGTACCATTACTTGTCTGGCTCCCCCTTCCCTATTCCTACACATCCTCCCCTTTTTCCCAGGCATAGTACTCCCCATAAGAGAAAGAAGTCACGTGTCCTTCATCACTTTATTCTTCTCACTGAGGCTGTGTTTCTTTAAGTCTGTGATTCGTATTGCCTTTACAGTAATTACTAGTTAAATCTAAGAGAAAATGATACGAGAGGATAACATTTTATTTGAGTGCTTTAAATGTGTGTTAACATGTAAAGGATCTTTTAGAAATCGTGGGGGAAAACTTTCTGGTTAGTTGTATTGAACGTGCATGTACGTGTGTGTTCTTTGCATTATCAAGTTCATATATGCACTCACTGTAATAGTATCAGCCAGTGAGACTCTTGCTCTTTTCGTTTGTTACTACAGATGTGGTAAAAGGTGAAAAGATTCTTCCAGTATTTGATGAGCCACCAAATCCAACCAATGTTGAAGAGAGTTTAAAGAGAATTAAAGAAAATGATGTTCGTCTTGTTGAAGTTAATTTGAATAATATAAAGGTACGTGTGCTAAGCAAACAAAGTTTTGACTTGCTTTAAGTAAGTTAGATCTAGGATGAGAGTTGGGCAGTTTTGATAAAGTGTGATTCTATATTTCTACTTAAAGGTAAAGTTTTTGCCCCTAACAGTATGCTTAGATTCCTTTATATTTTAGAAATTAAAGTATAATATTTTTCTGACTCGCTTTTTAAAAAGTATCATATGAAAATGTAAACCCTACAGACCGTTAGCATAAGTCTCTCTGGCTTCCAAAGTACTGCCTAATTCTAAGAGCATTTAGTCTTTTGGGTTTTTTGGTTTTTTTTGTTTTTTTTTAATCAGGTTTCTTGAGGTATTCCTTGTATTGAACCAGATTCTGCTACCTACTGAAATTCTGCCTGTTCAGTGTACAGTTCCATGAATTTTGGCCAATGCAGAAGTTGTACAACCACCACCATAGATGTGGAACATGTCAGTCCCCTTTGTTGTCATTCTCTGTCCCCAGCTCTAGCCCCTGACCACTCGTATCTGTTTTCTTTCCCTCATTTGCCCTCTCCAGAATGTCCTATAAGTGGAATCATATAGTATGAACCTTTTGAGTCTGGCTTCTTTCACTTAGCATAATTCATCTGTGTGGTTGTATATGTCAGTGGTTTGTTGAGTAGTATTCTGCTGTATAGATCTGTTGCAATTTGTTTATTCACCACTTGATAGACATATGGATTCCCTCTGGTTTGGAGTGATTATAATAAAGCCATTAAACACATATGAACATGTGAACATATGTTTTCATTTCTCTGGAGTAAACAGTAGTGGGCTTTCTGGGATCTTGAGTTTTAAAAAATGCAATGCTTCCTTGGAGTAAAGAAGAAATGAGTTAGGAGGGCATAGGGATGATTAATTATCAAAGAGTAAATTCAGATTATCTCTTGAGTATTGGTTATTGTATAATAGCTGCATTAAGATTCCTCATTTTATTTTATTTTTAAGAATTCCTCATTTTAAATCTTGATTTGTCTGAATCGAGGGCTGAGAGAGCATCTGGGAATTATAAGAACCTAGGGAATAAGACCTCTGTGCTCCTTTAGCAGGTATTCCTTCCTATGAGCTGAAGAAAGCAAGCCTTGGAAAAAGCTAACATTCCTAGTTGATCACTAATTTTGATTTAAAAAAAATTCAGTCCTCACATATCTAAATCAACAGGTAATCATCTGAAAATAACCAGGCTACAGGGAATTGTAGTCTTGGTACTAAAGGGAGAAATTAGTGCCTTCTAGAACTATATCTTTCCACATTTCAGGTAGTGTAGGGTTAATCTCTCTTACTACAGCTTAAACTAAGTGACATCTCTCCCTTTGTAGAAAAGAGGATCCATTTTGAATACCCAGGTGTTGACGTCTTATAATCCAAATAGTTAAGTGTAGAATAATGAAAGTTTCTTTAATCAAAATGCTAGAGAAATGATGGTTTATACTCTCCTCTAGGTCAGCAGTTTGTGCAAATGTACCATAATAGAGAAATCAAATAGATAGGAAGGAGGCTGTTTGTTTTCCTTTGTAGACTAAATGTTTTATTTATATAATTTCTGAGTCTTTTTAATAATAAAAAAAAGTAAGTACGAATATATTTGACTAATGGACCGAATTTCCTGAAAACTAAAATGTTGTATTTCACATGATTGTCTTCCAAGAATATCCCAGTTCCAACCCTAAAAGATTTTGCAAAAGCTTTGGAAACCAACACGCACGTGAAATATTTCAGTCTTGCGGCCACGCGGAGCAATGACCCTGTCGCTGTTGTAAGTAAGCTGCTACTGATAATAGTGAAATTGTGACTATGGTATGTTATAGAGGTGGCTCAGCTGATTTAATGATCAATATTTACTCTCTTTTCAATTGATGTTTAGCTCATTATTAGGCAATACATTATTTACTCTTTTATGTTTATTTTTTCCTATATTTCTTGCCTATAATTTTAAAAAACATTAGTGAAATCATGCAATATATGCTGTTTTGTAACTTAATTTTTCACTGAACAATATATCTTAGAGATCTTTTCATATTACTACATAAAGTTCTACACCATTCTTCTAACATCTGCAGAGGATTCCATTTATGGATCTACCGTGTTGGATTTTGTCAAATGCTTTTAATGTGTGTTTTGAGATGATCATGTGGTTTTTGTACTTTAGTAATACGGTGTATTACATTGATTAACTTTTGCATATTAAGTCAACCTTGCATTCCTGAGGTAAATCCCACTTGATCATGGTATGAACCTTTTTCTTCACTTGGCTTTGAGGACATCACTCCCTTTGACCTCCTCTCTCCTCACTAGACCTCCTCTGGTCCCTCCACATCTTCTCAACCGCTAAGCATTGGAATGGCCCAGGGCTCAGTCCTAGGTCTTCTTTTCTTTGTCTATGCTCACTTTCTAGGTGATGTCACTCTGTTTCATTGCTATGTGTTATCTGTATATGCTTTGGACTCCCAGGATTGTTATTCCCAGTTCATACCCCTCTCCTGAACTATGTGCTCATGTCCACCTACTTAATCCCTTGCTTGGCTGTCTAACAGACATCCCATATGGTCCCAAACCAAACTCCTGGCTTCTACCCCACACCTGCTCCTCTCCCATTTTTTCCTGTCTCACTAAATGACAACTTCATCCTTTCCTTTGCTCAAGACAAAAAGAAATGGAGTTATCCTTGACTTCCCTATCTCACAACCTTAAATGTATATCCAGCCTTGTCTTCCAGATATTCCAGAATCTAACCATTCCTCACCATTTTCTCAACTACCACGCCAGTCAGTCTAAGCCAGTATCTTCTCTCATCTGTATTCTTACAATAGCCTCCTCACTGAGCTGCCTGTGTCTATCTTTCCCACCTCCAAACCAGCTTGTTTCCATAGCATCAAAAGTGATTTACTTATTTATTTGAGATCAAGAGTGAGAGAGCACGAGCTGGGATGGAGGCGGGAGGTCAGAGGCAGAGGGAGAAGCAGGCTCCCCGCTGAGCAGGGAGCGCGACGTGGGGCTCAATCCCCTGACTTGACCCAGGGATCATGACCCGAGCTGAAGATGGGATGTTTAACCAACTGAGCCATCCAGGCGCCCCCAAAAGTGATTTTTTAAAAACTTTAGTGGGAGACTAGGAAAGATGGCAGAGGAGTAGGGGACCCTATTTCAACTGGTCCCTGGAATTGAGCTGGATATCTATCAGACCACTCTGAGCACCCACGAAACCAGCCTGAGATGTAAGATCTGGATCTCTACAAGCAGAATATCGCAGGTGTTTGGTTTTGAGGCATGAAGCTGGGAGCCCTGATTCCGCGGGCAGATATCGGAGGATAAACGGCAGCAGGAGGGTGCCTGGCTGTGGGGATCCTACACCGCTGGTGAGTGACAGCCTCGCGCGCTGCGTACGGGGCAGACTCACGGGGCAGACTCACAGACCGGTAGTGGCGGGAAAAGGAATTTAGGGCAGCCCCCGGGGCAGAAACCTGGAGTGGCAGGGTTGTGCATGAGAACTGGGGGAGCGGCTGGCAGTTTTAGAAGCACAAAGGGCAGAGACCTGCCCCGACCTGGAGGCAGGACTGGGGGCGCTGCGGAGGGGCGCACAACCCAGGACGCTGCAGTTTATAGCAGCAAGGACAGAAACGGAGACAGTGTGGCCTGGAGAGCTCACTGAAGAACAGACTGCGGTCTCTCTGCTCTGAGGCAGAGGGTTGGAAACAGTCTCTTCTGCTCTGACTCGCGGAAGAGATGCGGAAAGCCGCCAGGGAAAGCCGCCAGAGAACAAAAGCCCCAAAAACTGATGCCCGCTGAGCCCATCCCCCGCCACAGGGGGGCAGGGCAACTCTGTCCAAACAGGGTTGCCTGAGTAACAGCGTGGCAGGCCCCTCCCCCAGAAGACAGGCTGGGAAAACAAGAGGCCAGCAACCCTAAGGTCCCAAGAAAACAGGTGCATCTTGCTTGGGTTCTGGTCAATAATTTGGACTCTATACATTCCCTCAAACACCCATCAACAGAATAACTAGGAGGAGGAGCCCCCAAAATAGAAAAGACTCAGAGATTATGACTTATGCTGCAGACTTACAAATGGATGCAGATATAACCAAGATGTCGGAGATGGAATTCAGGCTAGCAATTGTGAAGACAGTGGCTAGAATGGGGAAATCAATTAATGGCAACATAGAGTCTCTAAGGGCAGAAATGAAAGCTGAATTGGCAGAACTTAAAAATGCTATCAATGAGATCTAATCCAATTTAGATAATCTAACAGCTAGGGTAACTGAGGCAGAAGAGTGAATAAGCGACCTGGAAGACAATATAATAGATAAAAAGGGAAAAGAGCAGGCCAGGGAAAAACAACTCAGAATCCATGAAAATAGAATCAGAGAAATAAGTGACACCATAAAGGTTCCAATGTCAGAATAATTGGAATCCCGGAGGGAGTGGAGACAGAGAGAGGACTAGAAGGTGTATTTGAGCAAATCGTAGCTGAGAACTTCCCTAATGTGGGGAATGAAACAAACATTCGCATCCTAGAGGCAGAGAGGACCCCTCCCAAGATCAAGGAAAACAGGCCAAAACCCCGGCATGTAATAGTAAAACTTGGAAATCTTAGAACCAAGGAAACCATCTTAAGGGCAATTAGGGGGAAGAGATTCCTTACGTACAGAGGGAGGAACATCAGAATAACGTCAGACCTATCCACAGAGACCTGGCAAGCCAGAAAGGCCTGGCAAGACATATTCAGGGTACTAAATGAGAAGAACATGCAGCCAAGAATACTTTATCCGGCAAGGCTTTCATTTAGAATGGATGGAGAGATGCAGAGCTTCCACGACCGGCAGAAGTTGAAAGAATATGTGACCACTAAGCCAGCCCTGCAAGAAATATCAAGGGGGGTTCTAGAAAAGGAGAAAGACCCCAAGAGTGATCTACAACAGAAATTTACAGGGACAGTCTATAAAAACAACATCTTCAGAGGCAACATGATGACAATTCATATCTTTCAATAATCACTCTCAACGTGAGTGGCCTAAACGCTCCCATAAAACGGCACAGGGTTGCAGATTGGATAAAAACACAGGACCCATCCATATGCTGCCTACAAGAGACTCATTTTGAACATAAAGATACATCCAGACTGAAAGTGAAGGGATGGAGATCCATCTTCCATGCCAGCTGACCTCAAAAGAAAGCTGGGGTAGCAATTCTTAATATCAGACAAATTAGATTTTAAACTAAAGTCTGTAATTAGAGACACAGAAGGACACTATATCATTCTTAAAGTGTCTATCCAACAAGAAGATCTAACAATTGTAAATATCTATGCCCCCAACATGGGAGCAGGCATCTACATAAGCCAACTGTTAACCAAAATAAAGAGTCATATTGATAACAATACGTTAATTGTAGGAGACCTCAATACTCCACTCTCAGCAATGGACAGATCATCTAAGCAGAAAATCAACAAGGAAACAGAGCTTTGAATGATACACTGGATCAGATGGACCTCATAGATATTTACAGAACATTCCACCCTAAAACAACAGAATACTCATTCTTCTCGAGCGCACATGGAACTTTCTCCAGAATAGACCACATACTGGGTCACAAATCAGGTCTCAACCGATACCAAAAGATTGAGATTATTCCCTGCATATTCTCAGACCACAATGCTTTAAAACTGGAACTCAATCATAAGAAAAAATTTGGCAGAAATTCAAACACTTGGAAGCTAAAGACCATTCTGCTCAAGAATGTTTGGGTCAACCAGGAAATCAAAGAAGAACTTAAACAATTCATGGAAATCAACGAGAACGAAAACACATCGGTCCAAAACCTATGGGACACTGCAAAGGCGGTCCTAAGGGGGAAATACATAGCCATCCAAGCCTCACTCAAAAAAAAAATAGAAAAATCCCGAATTCACCAACTAACTCTACACCTTAAAGAACTAGAGAAAAAGCAACAAACGATGCCTAAGCCACGCATTAGAAGAGAAATAATTAAAATTAAAGCAGAGATCAATGAGTTAGAAACCAGAAACACAGTAGATCAGATCAACGAAACTAGAAGTTGGTTCTTTGAAAGAATTAATAAGATCGATAAACCACTGGCCAGACTTATCCAAAAGAAAAGAGAAAGGACCCAAATTAATAAAATTATGAATGAAAGGGGAGAGATCACAACTAACACCAAGGAAATAGAAACAATTATTAGAAATTATTATCAACAACTATATGCCAATAAACTGAGCAATCTGGATGAAATGGAGGCCTTCTTGGAAACCTGTAAGCTGCCAAGACTGAAACAGGAAGAAACTGACAACCTGAATAGGCCAATAACCAGTAATGAGATTAAAGCAGTGATCAAAAACCTCCCAAAAAACAAGAGTCCAGGGCCTGATGGGTTCCCTGGGGAGTTCTACCAAACATTCAGAGAAGAAATAACACCTATTTTACTGAAGCTGTTTCAAAAAATAGAAACAGAAGGAAAACTTCCAAACTCATTCTATGAGGCCAGCATTACCTTAATCCCCAAACCAGGCAAAGACCCCATCAAAAAGGAGAATTTCAGACGGATATCCCTGATGAATATGGATTCCAAAATCCTCAACAAAATCCTAGCTAATAGGATCCAACAATACATTAAAAGGATCATCCACCACGACCAAGTGGGATTTATCCCCGGGATGCAAGGGTGGTTCAACATTCGCAAATCAATCAGTGTGATAGAACACATTAATAAGAGGAGGGAGAAGAACCATATGGTCCTCTCAATTGATGCAGAAAAAGCATTTGACAAAATACAACATCCTTTCCTGATTAAAACTCTTCAGAGTATAGGGATAGAGGGAACATTCCTCAAGTTCATAAAATCCATCTATGAAAAACCCACAGCGAATATCATCCTCAATGTGGAAAAGCTGAGAGCCTTTTCCTTAAGATCAGGAACACGTCAAGGATGCCCACTCTCGCCACTATTCTTCAACATAGTACTAGAAGTCCTAGCAACAGCAATCAGACAACAAAAAGAAATAAAAGGTATTCAAATTGGCAAAGAAGAAGTCAAACTCTCTTTTCGCAGATGACATAATACTTTATGGAAAACCCAAAAGACTCCATCCCCAAATTACTAGAACTCATACAGCAATTCAGTAATGTGGCAGGATACAAAATCAATGCACAGAAATCAGTTGCTTTCTTACACGCTAACAACGCAACTGTAGAAAGAGAAATTAGAGAAGCGATTCCATTTACAATAGCAGCAAAAACCATAAGATACCTCGGAATAAACCTAACCAAAGAGGTAAAGGATCTATACTCTAGGAACTACAGAACACTCATGAAGGAAATTGAAGAAGACACAAAAAGATGGAAAAATATTCCATGCTCATGGATCGGAAGAATAAACATTGTTAAAATGTCTGTGCTACTAGGAGCAATCTATACCTTTAATGCCATCCCGTTCAAAATTCCAATGACATTTTTCAAAGTGCTGGAACAAACAATCCTAAAATTTGTATGGAATCAGAAAAGACCCCGAATCGCCAAGGAAATGTTGAAAAAGAAAAAGCTGGGGGCGTCACGTTGCCTGATTTCAAGCTATATTACAAAGCTGTGATCACCAAGACAGCATGGTACTGGCACAAAAATAGACATATAGACCAATGGAACAGAATAGAGAACCCAGATATGGACCCTCAACTCTATGGTCAAATAATCTTTGACAAAGCAGGAAAAAATATGCAATGGAAAAGGACAGTCTCTTCAATAAATGGTGCTGGGAAAATTGGACAGCCATATGCAGAAGAATGAAACTCGACCATTCTCTAGCACCATTCACAAAGATAAACTCAAAGTGGATGAAAGACCTCAATGTGAGACAGGAATCCATCAAAATCCTAGAGGAGAACATAGGCAGTAACCTCTTTGACATCGCCCACAGCAACTTCTTTCAAGATACATCTCCAAAAGCTAGTGAAACAAAAGCAAAAATGAGTTTTTGGGACTTCATCAAGATAAAAACCTTCTGCACAGCAAAGGAAACAGTCAACAAAACAAAGAGGCAACCCACAGAATGGGAGAAGATATTTGCAAATGACATTACAGATAAAGGGCTGGTATCCAAGATCTATAAAGAACTTCTCAAACTCAACACCCAAAAAACAAATAATCAAGTCAAAAAGTGGGCAGAAGATATGAAAAGACACTTCTCTGAAGAAGACATACAAATGGCTAACAGACACATGAAAAAATGTTCATCATCATTAGCCATCAGGGAAATCCAAATCAAAACCACGTTGAGATACCACCTTACACCAGTTAGAATGGCAAAAATGGACAGGGAAAGAAACAACAAATGTTGGAGAGGTTGTGGAGAAAGGGGAACCCTCTTACACTGTTGGTGGGAATGCAAGTTGGTACAGCCACTTTGGAAAACAGTGTGGAGGTTCCTCAAAAAT
>NW_023270255.1:0-76273 GCF_011800145.1 Mirounga leonina
AGGATTCCGATTTGAGGGTAGTAGGGCGTGACTGCGTTAGACCCTCCGGGTGATTCATTTTCATCTAAGAATAGCTTAAAATTTAAGTTTTTAAAACCTATTTTCAAGTCAGCAACATTTCTAGGTTAATAATTTATTCATGCTCGAGGGCTTTCTTATTCTGGCATTATGTCTTCCTACATTCTATTGTAAACTGATGGTGATTTTTTTTAAGTCCTTACCTGGCAAGACTGTGTTGAAATCATCAGGGTGGTTTTACTATTTTAACTTGTTAGGGAGTCTCTGTATTTGTTGAATAAACACTGTAATGTGATATATAATTTCTCATTTTTTAAGATTTTTCTCTAAACAGAAGTCAGGCTTTAGAGAGAACAATCTAGGGGCCTTGATCTTATTATAAAAAGGAAAATGATACGTTACCTAGGTGATGAGGCACACTGAAAGGGCTCCTCAGGTACCTGAGATTGACCCTGGATGATCAACTTCAAAACAATACCACAGTAAACCTATTAGACTTTAAAGGTAAAGAAAACATCTTGAGGTTGTCCAGGTAAAACTATGAAATAAGTTACAAATGCAACAGAATTAGATGAGCACCAGCATAGAAAGCAAGGCAACAGTGAAGCAGCATTTTCAAGAAACTTATGTAAAGAAAGTGCAAATCACAGATATTATATCCAGCCAACCTCCTTTTCAATGTTCAAGGTATAGGAGAATGGCTCTGCTATGCACTCTGGGTGACCTTGTACTTCTGTACATGGGCCACAGAGGCAAGGTTCAACTGTGTTTGACCCAATTCTTGGCTGAATACCCCCTTGGAACATGGAAAGATAGACAGTCCTGCGAGGTGCTATTGGATGGATACTGTATGGATTAATCTCCTGTGGTAGACTGCCTGTCCTGGGGCAGGCTACAAGTAGGCAGTTTCTCACCTGTCTCCCTGGTTCTGGTGAGACCTGGAAATTTCCACCTTGCCTCTACCCCCTAGGATGTAACTACAAGCTATAAAACGACTTGGTAGCAATATGGAATTGGCTCCTTCATGACAGAGCAAGCCACCACTTGGGTTTTCTTGTCATCTGATCCTTCCAGTGTGGTGTCACGCTGTGGGATTATGAATGTGGGGAGCTGACAACATGCTACACTTGTTTATGCTGTGTGTCTAAGTAAGAACTACCTCAGCTCATTGGAGGTTTTGTCTCCTTACTAGTCAATTCTACAGAAGTGTGACAAGCACACCTAGCAGCTGCCAATATACCACGGCCTAGGGACTGCTATACTGCTTGACAAATGTGGTATTCAATGTGGGGCCAGGAAGGTCACAGTGCTTTCTCAGAGAAAAGACAGAAGGGAGTACATGGGCCAGGTTAGGGAATATGAGAAGGCTTCCCAGGATGATTTCCCCTAAGTGGTGGTTATGAGCCAGGGGAGTAAGGGCCTTTTGATTGTCCATTTGTTCATGGACAATTGGAGGTTCAGCAGTGACAAGGAAGGATTGAAAGCAGCCACCTAAATGGTGCTTTAGCTGTTGCTAAAAGTTCGTTGAGACTGAGTGGATGACCTCTTAAAACCAAAAACAAGTACATGGCTGTGTTGTGTGGTACTGCTCTCTCCATGGCCCCCACTCCATCCATTTCTTCCCCTTATCCTGACCTCAGGTAATAAGAAGACTCCCCACTGCTCCAAGGGGCCTCACAGACTAGTCACACCTCCTTGCTCTTCCTGAGCTCTTTGTCAAGGAGATATAATGGTCTCCTGGCTGCTGTGTAACCTGTCAAGGGCAAGTGTTCAACTCCTTGGTCTGTGTTCCTGAGAGAGAGTGTAAATTCAACTGACAGAGTGTGGGTAAAACTTGTGATAAAGAGAAAAAGAAGTTAAAGAGAAAGGGCTCTGTGCCAAATTAATGTATAGTTGTGAAATGTATAATTGAAATCAATGAGTTGCATGTTTATACTACGAATGCTCTTAAAGTGTTAGAGGAGATTCTTCAGGGCACTGACCTATGTAAGTGCAAATGGGACAAACTCGCCTGACATTTACCACCAGTGGATGGCTCAAAATTTAGCATGAGTGCCTAAACCCTCTGATGTCCAAAGTTTGACTGTATAGATAATGTCCTATTGATTGGCAAGTCAAAAATTTTAATCTAAACAGCTCTGACTGCAGTGCTAACAGATCTCTGCCAGCAAGAGTGACTGATAAACCTCACCAATTTTCAGTAGCTTGCTTACCAAGTGAAGTTTCTTGGGACTATGTAGATAAATCCTTCTGGCAATGCTCAATCCTTCTGGCAGCCAAAAGGAAAAAATCAAACAAACAAAAAACCTGTTTTTTCTCACAAAGAACTCTATTTCTGATACAGAAGCCACCACTGCACGCTACACTTGTAAGTCCTGTCAAAGTTTGACCTTTTTGTTTTACAGTAAAAATTGTTCTTCCACTGTCCTCTGGCCTCCATACTTTTTGATGAGAAATCTACACTCTGGTTAAAATTTGAAAAGTACCGAAATAACATTAAAGTAATGATCTCCATTGCCTCCAAACTGAACTCTCCAAAATAAACACTATTTAAAATATGGTGAGTATAATTTCAAAAATGATGAAATTAGAGCGCTAACTGGCCGTATTTGGCCAGAAGACCAAGGAATTCCCAAATCTCATTCTGCCAATAACCTCGGTTCCCTGGTGGGTGCAAGGGTTCCTGAAGGAGATATGCACACAAAGAAAAGTGGCAACATGTATATAATCACAATTTGCTATTTGTAGGGCTTGTGTCACAGTAGAGGGAATCTAAGTAAACTGGTCAATTCAAGGTCTTAGAGGATTTTCCTTCTAAGCACAAAATAACCTTAACCAAACTTCCCCAAATGAATCCGATGGTACAAGTCCTCTGAGAGGAGAGTGACAGAAAAAAAAGGCAGATAGATGCAGGGCTGGAAGCGCCCCTTGTCACCAACCAGCTGACAGTTTTGATGCTCAGGTAGAAAAAGGGCAGCAGTAACCACACCCTTTTCTATGATGTTTTATTATATTATAAATTTATTATTTATTATAGTGTGTCCTCAACCAGTAGAAAAGGAAGCTCAATATCTGTCCTGGTATGTGAAGAATGAAGAGAGTGTTTGCTCCTCCACTTGGAATTAAGAGTGGGGAAAGAGAGAAAGCAGATAATTTCCCCTTTTCTACATGAATATTTCCCTTTGCTTTTCTGATCTCATTCCAAGTAACAATAAGAGAGATATATTAGATAAGTCCTTCAAAAAGCCATCCCCCCCCCCCACCATGGTCGCTCCTGTGTATCATACTGGGCCAGGAAATGGGCAACAACTGGCCAACATAGGCCATTTTACTATTATAGTGTAGTCCTCTAAAGTATGTGAGAACATGGCATAAATTCAGTTAATCTCACGGCTACACTAAGAGGTTACACCTTCCCATTATACTTCATTTTTTGAATTATAAATAGCTGCATTATGGTATGTATTACTGCATAGTTGAACATAACTCATCAGGTAGTGTTACATAGTGTGCAACACATGACAGCATAAGCCAACTATAGCAATGTGAATAATGTAAGATATGAAATTTTATTATTAAATCTTATTTTTATTATTTTATTATAATTTATTATATTAACTTTTATATCACTAAATTTCCTTTAGAGAAATAAAAATATAGAAAAATTACTTATCCATTAAAGGAAATTCCCTCCACTAATGTTCTCATCAAAACAGATAAAGTGGGGGCCCCTGGTTGGCTCAGCCAGAAAAGTAAGTGACTCTTGACCTCAGGGTCCTCAGTTTGAGCCCCACACGCGGTGTCAAAATTACTAAAAAAATAAATAGAAAGGATGAATACTTACCATTTACATTGACGTGGATGGAACTGGAGGGTATTATATATATATATATATTTTAAAGATTTTATTTATTTATTTGAGACAGAGAATGAGAGACAGAGAGCATGAGAGGGAGGAGGTCAGAAGGAGAAGCAGACTCCCTGCCGAGCAGGGAGCCCGATGCGGGACTCGATCGCGGGACTCCAGGATCATGACCTGAGCCGAAGGCAGTCGCTTAACTAACTGAGCCACCCAGGCGCCCTGGAGGGTATTATATTGAGTGAAATAACTCAATCAGAGAAAAACAATTATATGATTTCGCTCATATGTGGCATATAAGAAATAGTGCAGAGGATCATAGGGGAACGGAGGGAAAACTGAGTGGGAAGTTATCAGAGAGGGAGACAAACCATGAGAGACTCTTAACTATAGGAAACAAACTGAGGGTTGCTGGAGGGGAAGTGGGTGGGGGGATGGGGTAATTGGGTGATGGGCATTAAAGAGGGCAGGTGGTGTGATGAGCAACAGATGAATTATTGAACTCTACATCTAAACTAGTATGTTGGCTAATTGATTTTAAATTTAAAAAAATAAACAAACAAAAAATAAAATAACTTTTATCTTCCTTCTTCATCTTTTTAAATTTTTTTAGAGAGACAGCTGGAGCAGGGAGTTGGGGGTGAGCAATAGGAAGGACAGAGGAGGAGGGAGAGAGAGAATCTTAGTCAGGCTCCAGGCCCAGCATGTAGCCCTAGGCAGGGCTGGATCCCACCACCCTGAGATCATGACCCAAGCAGAAATCAAGAGGGGGATGCTTAACCAACTGAGCCACCCTGGTGCCCCTAACTCTTACCTTCCTTTAAAAAAAATAAAGTGGCGGTCAAAATGAAAATTAAATTAGTGAAACAACTTCTCTCTGGTTTTTCAAAATCTGCTCTGCTTCCAACCACTGTTAGGTCTTCAGAAACTGTTACCTTCATTTCTTGTGCTCATTTATTTCTGCCAACACTTCCAAAGATGGATTTAGGGACCCTCCTGTGCACCACGTTCCCGAAGTTCCTAAAGGTGAAGTATGCCCATGAAACTATTCAAGCAACAGCTCCATATCCACAAAATTTAGAACTGGGGAGACCACTGCAAGCAAAAAGGCCAGGCTTACATTTTTACTGCAACTAATCTTAAGTGGAAGAAAAGGTGAACACCAGAGCAGAACATGGAGTCTTCAGTTCAAGATCGCGGAAATACTAGGCAGTTCTTCCAGTTTATTTGTCCCTTGTGGACTCAAAGTCTATGGGAAAATTAACTATGAAGAGGTTGACTGGTGGTAAATAAAGTTTGAGATTATATTTAAAAGACTGATAATTTACAGTGTTAGTTTTAAATGTGTGGGGGGGAATGACGTCTCATACAGGTTGGGGCAATTAATTGGTGCTTATAGGTTGGTGGGTAGTGTATAGGAGAGTTTGAAATTCACGCTCCATTTCACCTAGCAGTTCTTCTATCTGGAATGTATCCTCAATAAATAGTTAACTCTATTTTCCCTCCAGTCTTGGGAAAGGGAAAAACAAACCAAACCAAACCACAGCAAAACATACAGAGCTCAGTGCTCACAAACAAGCCCTTCCCCGACCGGGAATCGAACCCGGGCCGCGGCGGTGAAAGCGCCGAATCCTAGCCACTAGACCACCAGGGAACCGTGGGTTCAACCTTCTTTAAAAAGGATTCTCTGACAAGAGTTAGCCCCCTGGCTTGATCTCTAGGAAGTCCCCTGTCTTTGCTTTTACCGTGTCTCCCGCTCTTTTAAGGAATTGTCCCCTAAGGCCATTCCCTACCCGCTTTCTCAAAGAGCCCCACAGGAATACCGAGAGTTCGGCGGGACAGGTCCCGCCCCGAGGCCCGCCAGGTCCACGAGCGCCGGCACCAGTCGCCCGGCCCGGCCGCCGCTCAGAGCTGCCTTTGCGAGGCGGCCGCGTGCGGACACGACGTCGCGGGGAGGACGGGGGAGGGGAGGCGCCCGGCGTGAGACCCGGGGTCCCCAACATCACCAGTGGACTCCGGGGGACGCAGCAACCGAGGCGGCGCGGCCCGAGACCGCTGTCGGGAAGGTTCGGCGGCCCCGAACTGGACCCGGGGCCTTCCCCCTACGACCCGCCGCCCTGCGCTTCCACCCTACCGCCGCCGATGCTCTGCACGCTCGGGCCGAACTGTCCTCTTGGACGCCGGCCTCTCTCCCGCCACACAGCCGCCCTGTCAGAAGCTCGTGCGTCTTCTTTCGTCGGCCGCGGCCTTGGAGCCACGCTTCTCCTTGCTGCGCGCTTTCGGCAAACGACCCTCCCGGTACAGGCGGGGAGAAGGACTCCACCCGCGACCCCCGCTCCGCTAACACTTCAGGCTTTGGGACCTTTAACCTCGGGACCGGGCCTGGGCCGCCGTGGACACTCCCCCTGCGCTCTGCGCGCCCAACTCCCCCCTTCCGGGCCCGGCCTCGAGGGGCAGGGGCCGCGCCGGGCCCCCTCGGCGCGGCCCCTCTCGCCGGTGCGAGCCCCGCACCCCTGCGCGCGGCCTGCGGACCAGCTCCGGGCGGCGTCGATTCAGTGAGTCGGGCGGGCGACGCGCAACTGCGCGATGCGCGCCGACGCGGGCGGCGAACTCGCGACCCCCGCACCCGCTGCCCTCGCGGCCCCGCAGCCCGCACCCGCTGCCCTCGCGGGCCCTAACGTCCCGGCCCGACTGAGCTGCCAAGACGCCCAGGCGGGAGGGACCGGCAGGAGAAGGGCAGCCTCCCCTTTCGGTCCTGCCCAGTATTAGGTTCCCAGAACGCTCTGGAAGAGACAGAGAGGGAGAGGTGGAAATAGAGCCAAGGGAAGGGAAGAACTCCGTGCGATTTTGCTCATCTGAAAACCGCATGAAGATGAAATCGGGGTCCTGGCGCTGGTGAAGGTGAGTCGAGCTCCCATCTTCAGTGGGAGCCAAAGCCTTAGCCTGGCTACCAGTGAGTAAGCACCCCTGTTCCTGTGGCATTTGAACGTCTCCCCCTGGGCTTTCTGTGGATTCCAAGGATGCAACTGGTTAAGTTTATTTTTTAATGCACTTACCTGAAGTAAAAGTACTTTAAAATCTCTTAGCAAAGGAAACGGTTTCTGGTGCTTTTTGAATGAGGTCTTCCAGGGGTGGGGGAAACGAGAGAAAGCAACTACAGTTGAGAATCACACTTACCCAGGAACTGCACTTCAGCCAGGTGGGTTTGTCTCTTAGGCTGGGCCCATTTTATTTTAAATGCACTGTTGGTTGAATTTAAGATGAATTGAGGACGTTCGTGATAGTTTAATTTCATAGTTATTAATTTAGATACACATTTTAAAAGTCAGAACAAGCACTTGAAGCATACCGTTTTTACAAAAATGGGAAAGAAAGATGATGTATAAATGAGAAAGCATCATAAAATGGCCTTTAAATATTGGTTGTTTCCACTAACGTTCCCGCCCCTTGGATAGGTAACCTCTAACTCCTCTTTCTACAAAATCTGACAATCACTGCAAGACCCAAAATTCGACTTTCTAGTTCCAACCTACTCTTCCTTACACCTTTTCTCAGCATCTCCCCCTCATCTTTTCTAATACAATAAAAGTCAATTCTTACTCAGCCTCCAACTTCAACCTCACAGTCAACTATCTGTCCAGTAAGTTAGAGGCCCTCCCTGGACTTTATCTCCCTACAGAGAACAGAGAATTCCAAACCAAATGTTGTATTCATGGTCATAAATAATAGAAAATTTTGTTCTAGCCAAAGGCCTGGAAAATGAACTTTTTTTTTTTTTCAATAAAAATCTTGATTCATGGTTGAGTGTTGCAGACATTTCATCTCTCCATCAGCTCTAAAGTTAACTGGAGATTTATTTTTTCTGGAAGCTGCAATAGAGGATCTTTGCCAAGGGATCAGACATAATATGTGAGGGCATATGTCTTACAATGAAATGAGAGATGTTAAGGGACCACAGATCTTGATTTGTATGGTGGCTACTTTAGTATGTACACATTTCAAAATTTATTGAGCTGTGTGAAAAAGTTAAACCTGAAAGACTTGAAGACTTACTATTAAGCTGTTTATTACTATAAACAGGAGTGTGGGAGTGGCAGAAAGATACATGTATATATAAATAGAACTGAATTGAGACACCTAAAATAGACCCACCTCTGGTCAAATTATTTTCCAAAAAGAGACACTAAAGCAATTCAATGGGGAAAGGACTATCATTTCAACAAATAGCTTTGGAACAACTAGATAACTACATAGTGAAAAAACCTATAATCCCTAGCTTACAATATATGTGAAAGCTAATTTGAGTTGGATCATAGACCAAATGATACACACTACAACTATAGAGTTTTAGAAGAAAATACATGAGAATATCCTTTTGACCTGGTGGTAAGCAAAGTAAATATTACACAAAAAAAAGTAAAAAGAGAAATGATAAGTTAGACTTTAACAATATTAAATATTAAAATGATAAATTATATTTTAAAACATTAAACTAATATTAGTCTGATATTAAATTAGACTTTAATAATATTCATACTTAAAATATTAAAATTATAAAATATCAAAAATATCAAAAATGTCTTCTCATTAAAGATACCATTCAGTGAAAAGGCAAATCACAGACTGGGAAAAAATATTCACAAAACATATCTGACAAAGACCCTATCTCCAGAATTTAGAATGACCTCCTATAATCAATATTAAAAACTGAAACACCCATTTTTTAAAATGGGCAAAAGCTTAAACAGACACTTCAGAGAGAAAAATATGGCCAGTAAGCACATAAAAGAGTGCTCAATATCATTAGTTGTTAGGGAAATAGATATTAAAACTGCATTGAGATACCACTGCACCCAGTAGCATGGCTAAAATAGAAAGCCTGAAAGCACCAAATCTTGGTGAAGATGTGGAACAACCAGAACTCTCACACATTTTTAGTGGGAATGTGTTATAACCATTTTGGTTTTACAGTTTATTATACATTTAAACATAAATATACACCAACATCCCTTTATTCCCATAAATTCTTCACCTAGATATTCTTCCAAGAGAACTGAAAACATATGTCCAAACCAAAAAAATTGTAAAAAGAATGATCATAGTGTTTTTATTCACAATAGCCCAAACTAGAAACTACTCAAGTGTCCATTATCAGGACACTGGTAAACAGATTGTGGTATACCCATATAATGGGATACTATTCATCAATAAAAAGGCATGAACTTTTGATAAACTCCACAATATAAATAAAAATCAGAGACATTATCCAGAATACAGCAGCATACATACTCCATAATTCCAAGAATTTCTAGAAGCAAAACTAAAGTGCAAAATATCAGCACAATGATTTTCAAAAATAATGCAGAGGATAATGATAATGAGGATGATAATTCTACTGATTATGATATTATTGAGTAGCTACTAAATTCAGGCACAGCCAACAACGACAGAATGAAGTATCTACTCTTATTATCCCCATTTTACAGAAGAAAGAATTGAGGCACATAAAGTTTAAGTTACTTCTCCAAGGCACACAAGGGCAGAATCAGATTTACAAACCAGAGCCTGTGCTCCTGCGCACAGATTGATCAGATCTTTCTTCTCAGTTTTAGGTATTTCTGGTTTTCTCAGATGTGTGGGTGAGAAGAGAAGAGAAAAGGAAAGAGAGGGCAAAAGGAGGAGTGAGGGATAGAAACACAAAGATCTGTAGTCAACAAAGAGCAGAGCAGGAAACTATTATGAATGTTTTTACATCAAAGGTTATAAAAATTTCTGGGAGGTTGGTGATCTGCAAGCAAGTCAAAGATTCTTTCGCCAAAGTGTTAAGTATTGTGCTGAGGTCAGGAAATTAATCACAAATTTTAAAGCTAAAAACTAAAACATTAAAGTTTCTAGAAGAAAATGTAGAAAAATTTGTTTACAGTGTTGGGCAGGAGAAATGTCTCAGAGTAAGACACCTTAACAATAAAAGAAAAATAAATCAGATACCATCAAAATTAAAAACTTCTGTTCATCAAAAATCACCATAAGAAAGGAAAAAGGCAATCCATAGAGTAGGAAAAGATATTTGCAGTATTCTTATCTGAACGTGACTTAAATATTGAATGGACAGAGAACTTTTTAGAAATCAATAATAAAAGCCAAAACATTAAAAATTAGCAAAACACCAGAATAGGCTTTATTCACAAAAGATAATTTCTAAATGGACAAAAGACATAAGGAA
Organism: Mirounga leonina; assembly: GCF_011800145.1. NCBI lineage: Eukaryota > Metazoa > Chordata > Mammalia > Carnivora > Phocidae > Mirounga > Mirounga leonina. The sequence goes on from NW_023270255.1 coordinate 10,101, forward strand.
AGATGCTTATATCATTATTTATTAGGGACGCACAAATTAAAACCACAGTGAGATACCTTTATGCACTCACAAGAATCAGTAAACTTTTAAATAGGAAGAACACCAAGTGCTGACAAGAATATAGAGTATCTATACCTTGTTGCTGTTAACAAGGTAAAAACACACATTCTGGAAAACTGTTTGGCAGTTCCTAATAAAGTTAAATTTACACCCATCCCATGACCCAGCAATTCCACTACAAAGTTTATACTTGAAAAATGAATGCACATGTATAAGGGCTTTGTTCACAATGGCCAAAACTAGAAATTATCCAAGTATCCATCAACAGCTATATGGTCACACACAGGAATAACACTCATCAAGAACACTGTAATAATACACTCAACAGCACGGATGCATCTCAAAAACATTATGTTGCATGGGGGGAAAAAAAGCCAGGCACACACAAAAAAATATATTCACTTTTGTGAATTTCAAAAACAGTCAACACTAACCTGTGGAGATAGAAATCAGAACCATTTATATCTACTTAATTATATGTTTTTGTTGAACCATTTTAAAGTAAGTTATATCATGATCATTGAACCTAAATACTTCAGCATGCAAATTACTTCATTGACTCCAATATTCATTAATTCAGTCTTTCAATCCACTAGACTGGGGTCAGCGAACTTTTTTTTGTGAAGTGCCCAATAGTAAATATTTTAGGCTTTGTAGGCCATATGGTCTCTGTTGAAATTGCTCAACTCTGCCATTGTAACACAAAAGCAGCCATAGATAATACATAAATGAGTAGTATGGTTGTGTTCCAATAAAACTTTATTTACTAAACAAGCTCTGAGTGGGATTTGGTCAGCAGGCCATAGTTTACTGACCCCTGCACAAACTCATGCCAGTGGGAATTCCTTCAAGCTGGCTGTGTTTTTTTAAAGATCCTAGTGGATTGTTAATGAATCACTGCCTTCTGATCCAAGCTTTCCCATGGTCACTCTGTAATTCCCCGGCACCATTCTTGAAAGTAGTCATTTCTTAAAGAAATCTTGATTCATTTTGTAGGGAATGGTATTAAAGATAAAAACCTGGATACTATGCATAATCATGGAACTTTGGGTGATGTTGCTTTTAAATCAGTTCAGTTCACAGTGCTATAGTAGATTGTAACTGGATTTATTTATTTTACATATGTAAAATGTTCATTTGAAAATAACAGTATGATGTCTGGGTGGCTTCATGGGTTGAGGGGCCATTTCTTGATTTTGGCTCTGGTCATGATCTAAGGGTTCAGGGAGCGAGTCCCAAGTTGGGCTCCACACTCAGCCGGAATTCTGCTTCAGGATTCTCTCTCCCTCTGCCCTACCCCCCCCCCTTACTTGCTCTCTCTCTAAAATAAATAAATCTTTTTAAAAAATGCTTTAAAAATAACAGTGATTTGCGACGCCTGGCTGGCTCAGTCAGTAGAGCGTCTGACTCTTCATCTTGGGGTCGTGAGTTCCAGCCCCATGTTTGGTGTAGAGATTACTTAAAAAAAATAATAAAATTAATTAATTAAAAAAATAACAATGATTATGCCTGTTTGGGGCCTTGTAATTTTTTCTTTTCTCTTGGGCTCAAAATCTTGATTGCCAGTTAACAAAATTACTTATCTAACTTGTTGCTAAAATGTAAATCAAGCCTTTCAAAACAACAAAAAGAAATCAGAATGGTTTGCTTAAGCGAAGTAAGTAGGTGGGAATTGGTTGAAAAGGGCTGTACTGATGTTTCTGGTCTGATGGAAATTTTGTATAGCTTTATCTAGGTGCGGATGTTTTTACATCAAAAATATTAAAGGAGGCACACCAAGTGCCAGCAGGTCTATGGCACGCCGTGATCGTATAGTGGTTAGTACTCTGCGTTGTGGCCGCAGCAACCTCGGTTCGAATCCGAGTCACGGCAGTATCTGGCATCTTTCTTGACAAAATTGGTAAAGTGTTTTAGCCTTGGTTTTAATCCCCTCACTACTTTTTGTGGCCTAAGATCAGGGTTTGCGGTGGCCCCCTAATACTTTGCAGTCAGGAGAACGGGAGGAAACCCGCCCGTGCACTAAGCTGGGGTCAGGTATTCGGTCTTCAGAACCGTGCCCTATATCTGAGCATGAGCAGAACTATCCCAAAAGATTAAAGTGCCATCTGTAGTTTCCACTTATGTAACGGTGTAGGCATAACCATTTTTCTGGTTGAGAGATTTCAGATGTTGATGGGGCCTTTTTAGACACTATGACAATAAGGTTTTTATGAGTTTGTATTCAACAGGGTATTTTACAATAAAATCTAATAAAACCTAAACTCAGTGCCCTTCTCTACTCCTCTAACCCAATTTTTATGCTAATAGTACATATTGAAGTCTAATTCACATAGAATGCAAAGCACAACCTTAAGCACACAGCCTAATGAGCCTTGCTGGAGACCAGATACTGCTGTGACCCGGATTCGAACCCTGCTCGCGGCAAGTACAGTACAGGGTGTTTAACCACTATACCGCCATAGCACACCATGAGGCTGCCTGCAATTGGTGTGTGTCCTTTAATATTTTTGATGCAAAAACATTCACAACAGTTTCTTTGTTCTTGAACAACTACAGGTTCTTGCACTTTTCTCTCAGGTCTCCTCTCTCCATTTGTCCCCCCCCCACCCCCATTCTGATACAAAATAAAAAAAACAATTCTCATCTCTCAGGATCTGGCCAGTGCATCTCCACCAGTCTCTTGGGAGGTCTCCTTGTCCTCAACCATGCCTCTCCTACTTCTTTCCATTCTCCTGAAGGTTCCCTTTTGGCCCCAACCCTTTTCCTGCTCCCTCACACTGACCCCATCAACGCCACTGAAGATGGAAAACGCGTTTGAATTGAGAGCTCGGAGCTTAAGCTGCACAGATGGTACACTGTAGGTCCCTCTGTTGCCCAGCCCATGGGACACTGCAGGCTTCGGAATCAATTGACCACAATAAAACATTTTGAAAAGAACTTCCCCCTTTTAAAAACATTTTTCTATTTCAGCTCTCAGAGTTCTCCAGAGGATTAAAAGTTTAACCAAAGGAGAAAAGCAAAGACTATTTATACAGAACTTGCTGAAGCAAGGGCGTCAGCCACGGTCACTTGCATTTTAAAAGAGACAAAAGCTGCAGGAGGAGTGGGAAAGCTTTATAGTAGGAAAAAGGGAAGAGTTAAGGTGTACCTTCTTTGGAGGCTGTTGGCATGGGAAAGCTGTAGGTGGGTAACTAGAAGTTGAGCGTCCTGTATGACTGGTTAGGGTGCATATTTGACTTTCTCTGGTTGTTCCTAAGTTGCAGTGGGGATAAAAATTAGGGAAGCTGTAAGTTATTATCAGATTCTGGCCATTTTGAGCCAGTTGTTCCACAAGTTTATTTTTTAGCTTCTTGGATTTTTACTAGAGTTAAAAGCCTGACTTCTTACAAATCTGCCGACTTCTAGGAGGCTGCTTCCTGGGAGGTGGCTGCAGGTGGAGGACCAGAGTTTATCGGAGTTTATATATATATATGTGTATATATATACACACACACACATATACATATATGTGTGTGTATGTATACATAACATACTACACATATATATATGGTCTAGCCTTTGTCCCTTTGTAGTTCAGATTCTCAAATGCATTAATTCAGCAAGTCCTAATTGAATGCCCTGGGCATTCAGCTTCCCTTGGGCCCCCTCACCTCAGCCTAGTGGGTAGAGGGGTGGTGGGGTCGCCGCCCCGGGTGTCTCCGGAGGTTCTGGCTTCTGAGGTTGGTGAGGGGCAAGGTGGGGCGAGGCCATTTGGGTGCCCCAGTTTCGGAATCCCCTAATGCATCGGTTTCAAACGCGACGAAAAGCTTGATTTGTCACTCTAATCTCTTCGGTTTTCTAAGGCTTTGGAGCCTGCCCAATCACACAGCAGAGCTTGGTAGCCATTTGCATTTAGTGAGGGATCACTCTCTATTACAAAGAAGAAAAAGAGCACGTCGTGTCTCTGTGGCGCAATCGGTTAGCGCGTTCGGCTGTTAACCGAAAGGTTGGTGGTTCGAGCCCACCCAGGGACGGTGTGGACCTTTTTACATCGGTTTGGTTCTCGCGGATTCGCCTTGGCAAAGACCAAGATACCTCACTTCCCTCTCTTCAAGTGATATAAGGGCCCCTTCTTGAGCTCCCTGACCTCCCAGAAGATCTGCCAGGAAGAAACGTAGTTAGGAGACGCGGAAGTTCCAAGAAACAAGGAACAAGAGAGGCTTGATGTAATCTGTCCTCAAGAGCGTGTATTGTGGAATGGAATCTTGTTTCTTTGGGCTAGTAACAAATTTTATGTACCTCAATTTTTCAACTGTGTAATAGCATCTTGTGGGATGTGTCTGGATCTGGTAATTGCTCAATCAATAATGCTATCAGTAGAATCATGAGCATCATTATCATTATCTTCCGCATTATTTTTGATGAAGGCATTTCTTTGTAACATTACTTAACCTTTTATGTGTTATTTTAAAAAATAAGTTGGTCTTATGATAATCAAATAATCCTACAGTCATCATCTATGTACCCATATCTTTTGCCATTTACAGAAGTATTTCTATAGGATAGAGTCCTATTGCTCTGTCATAGTAGTTACAGTATATTTTTTAATGTAAATAATAAATCCTGTAAATTTGCCATCCATTGTAGTGGTACCAATTTATAGTTCAATTTATTTTTCTTACTAGAGAATAATTTTCCTCGCTAGTACAACACACTTTCTGTACACTTATCTTTGATCATCTAATAAGGGGAGTGTTGTCTTCCTGACTTAACAGGGAGATACAACAGATGACATGGTGGGCATTAATCAGTAGGATATCTCTGCATCTACTCCTTAACTAAACTGCCAAGATATTTTTATATAACTGTAATTGATTTCTGTGGAGACCTGTCAACCATGTGCAGAGAAGCCTGGCCAGTGGGGGCCTCTTTAATAGCTTTGTGCCAAGCAGCTTACCCAGGGAGAAAAAACTCACTGGTCCCAGACATTTGTCCCTCTTCCTCTCTCTCTATAAATAGCAAGGATGAATTAGTATGTTGTGTATATTAGTTCTATATTGATTCTGTTTATCTGGAGAAGCCTAATACAGACAACATACTAATTCATCCTTAGCACTTCAGATAGATAGATAGGTAGGTAGGTAGGTAGGTAGGTAGATAGATAGATAGATAGATAGATAGATAGATAGATAGATAGATAGACAGACTGAAAGATAAGATAGATGGATGGTTTGACTCCAAAGGCGTTCTGCTGACAAAATTTTCTCTTCTTTCAGGAAGGTTCTTTCTTTACCAAGGCCTTTAACTGATTGGGTGAAGCCCACTCCACATTATGGAGGGCAATCTGCTTTGGTCAAAGTCTACTGATTTAAATGTTAATCTCATCTAAAAATGCCTTTACCAGAACATCTAGAATATTGTTTGGTCAAATATCTGGGTGCTGTGACCTAGCCAAATTGACACATAAAATTAACCATCACTCATGCTATATTATTCCTTAACAGTTTTTGGCAGCTATTTCCACAAAAAGTCACATACTGAGACACATCATTGTGGCCAAGAGAATTCTGCATCTGACAGGGGCACCTTGTGTTAGAGTCATTGTTTCATGTTCCCTTGATTTTTCTGTTGAACCTCAGGAGCAGAAATTGAGCTCTATGACTTTTACATACTATGTGTAATCCTTGGACAATACTTTTTCTTTCTCATTTGTACATTGTCAATTATTTTCTCCCATCAGTGGTATCAGTGTGGAATTCTGGTTTTGCTTTTATGAAATGAACATCCAGAGATGATCTCTGTTGGGTGATGGTTCATAAGGATCCATTCTCTGTTGGATGGTAGATGACAATCTATTCTGTGAATCCTTTATGATTGGCTCTTTGTCCTGAAGTTTTTGGTATTTTCTGGTGTTTGAGTCTACAGTGTTGAGAATTTGTTCACATCTGATCCAACACTAGATAAAATTCTATGGGTCCAAAAGTGGAATACTATCTATAACAAGAATAATCTCAACAGATGGTGATTCTCCCCTAAGAACTCTTGACTTTAATAAATTGCTTTACATAATGGGGATCGTAGAAAAGAAAGGAAACTGAATTTCTGGTATCCATTAGTCTGTTTATGTAGTCTATACTGAAGTTACTTAAATGATAGAATAATTTCACAATTATTCTATCTATCTATTTAATTTCACAATTAAATCAGGCTAGGGCGCCTGGGTGGCTCAGTCGTTAAGCGTCTGCCTTCGGCTCAGGTCATGATCCCAGGGTCCTGGGATCAAGTCCCACATTGGGCTCCCTGCTCGGCAGGAAGCCTGCTTCTCCCTCTCCCACTCCCCCTGCTTGTGATCCTGCTCTCGCTATCTCTCTCTCTGTCAAATAAATAAATAAAATCTTTAAAAAAAAAAAAACAAATCAGGCTAAAGAAAGGAGGAAAATGATATTTATCTAATTACAATTAGGCAATTAAGTCAACAAATAGGGCTTCTGACATTTATATAAACCAAGATTTAATAATTTCCTGAACGGTTAACTAGTTCATCCTTTTATTAAAAAAAGAAAAAAAATCCTCTTAAAATGGATTTTTAAAAACCAATAAAATTCAGTGAGCATAATGCAAAAGACTCTGAGAAGGCCCTACTGCACTGCAAAGGCTATCACAAAATTACTCAGATTTCCAGCAGTGTGTCTTCTCCATACACTTAATGGTACATAGTTATTTCCTTTTATTTTCCTCACTGATAAGCATTTTTAATAAATGCCATTGCCTCTTTTCCTTTCAATGGTGTTATTGCTTTCTACAATTAGTTCTTTTAGAATTCCCAGTAGTTTTAGGAGATTTTTCCATTGTATAATTATAAATTGTTTTCTAAGGAAACTAATTGGTATAATTTGTTTTCTTCTAGAGGGTATAGACAGATTAGGTCTCTAACAATTCAAAGGAGGTACTGCCCAGATGGGTTTTTGGATCCTAATAATCACTTATATGAATTGAAAATAAGAGAAATTAAGTATTTCAAAGTATTTCAACCAAAAAAAAAAAGAAATTTTACTATTTATGCTTAAATTTTCAGAGAGTATTTGGCTCCTTCCAACTTTTTTTTTTTAAAGATTTTATTTATTTATTTGAGAGAGAGAGCACAAGAGAGGGTAGGGTCAGAGGGAGAAGCGGACTCCCCGCCAAGCAGGGAGCCCGATGCGGGACTCAATCCCAGGACTCTGGGATCATGACCTGAGCCGAAGGCAGTTGCTTAACCAACTGAGCCACCCAGGCGCCCTCCTTTCAACTTTGATAGGTAATTATTTTGTGCTTTTTCTATGTGATTCCCTGACATTATTATTTCGGAGTAATCAAATGACTTTCCCCTGCTCATATCAAAATGCTGCCTGGACCATGGTCATGTGGCCATTCTAACTACTACTACTACAAAAAAAAAAAAAAAGGCAATTGCTCATATCTTAATAAGAACCTAACATGCGGGGGCGCCTGTGGTTCAGTCGTTAAGTGGCTCAGGTCATGATCCCAGGGTCCTGGGACCGAGCCCTACATCGGGCTCCCTCCTGGGCGGGAAGCCTGCTTCTCCCTCTCCCACTCCCCCTGCTTGTGTTCCCTCTCTCGCTGTGTCTCTCTCTGTCAAATAAATAAATAAAATCTTAAAAAAAAAAAAAAAAAGAACCTAACATGCTAAGAATTTTACCAGTATGTAATGTATGAGAATTTCTATTCTGGCTTGTTGTTCTTAAACTAGAACATGTGATTTAAACTTATCACTGACTTTGGTTCAAATAACAAAACAGCTTAAGCTTTAGATACTCCACAGATTAGCAAGACTATTCTATTAATTAGAATAGTCCAGAACAGTAAAATTACCTTTTAATTTACTGGCCAGCCATAAAAAAGCTATTTTACCTTTTTGAAGTGAGGACTTTTAAGATATCAATCAGTCAATTAAAAAGTTCACCTGTTAGCTAAGGTTGATCAAAGTGATTCTTGAGCCTTATTGTCCTGTTTAGGCCTATACTGACTAGAAACTGGGTATGAAGTGCATTCAACACTTCTTAGGATATTTGTGTTTATACTCATACTTTTTTTTGCCCTGCTTCCAATAATATTCATGTGTTTAAATGTTGGTACAGAACCATTATCCTGTGGTAACATCCAATTGATGTATCAAAAAGAAACTGAGGCTCTCATGGTGAAATTGGCTCCATTTGAAGCAGAATTTTGACCAAACACTGACAGCTTAAAAATTCTGAAGAGGAAAAGATACAAATCTGACTTCAACAGATGGACACTGGTAGCGATAACTTGTCATGTACAGTGTTTAGCTAAACTTCCAATTCTATTCAGAAAACCTCCAAATCACTGAAATTGGCTTCCTTCATGACCCAGTGAAATTGCTCCCAGGGCAGATTGCTTAGCTTGTCCTTTTACAGATTCCAGAATATCAGCTTATGGAATAGAAAGAAGGGAAAGAGAGAGAGATCCATTATTCTCTGATTGTGTTGTCTTTTCTCCCCTCACCTATTTTGTTTTAATATAATTTTTTGGAGAGAGACTTTGTTTAAAGATCAGCAGTTTATGAGAGTGAATTATGTACTGATAATTGTCTTGTTCACTTTGAATGGGAGTGTAATTTGGTACAACAATTTTGGAAAATTATTTGACAATATCCACTTAAAGTGACCGTAAATATAAATATAGAATAGCTATAAATATAGATAGGGAAATAAGCATATATGTATATATCCTGTGACCCAACAATTCCAATTTTAGCTAAATAGCTTGGAACCATACTGCTAACCTGATAAGTCAGTGACACATGTTGAAATGGTAAAATTTTGGATATATCAAGCTAAATAAAATATATTATTAAAATTATTTCACTTAGTGGTGCCTGGGTGGCTCAGGTGGTTAAGCATCTGCCTTTGACTCAGGTCATGATCCCAGGGTCCTGGGAGGGAGCCCTTCGTTGCGGCTCCCTGTTCAGTGGGGAGTCTGCTTCTCCCTCTCCCTCTCTCTCTGCCCCTCCCCCACTCATGCTCTCACGCTCTCTCTCTTTCTCTCTCTCTAATAAATAAAATCTTTTAAAAAATTATTTCACTATTTCTTTTTACTTTTTTAATGTGCCTATTAGAAAATATAAAATTACTTTGTGGCTAGCATTAAATTTCTATTGGAGAACACTGCTTTGGAGAAAGGTATGCATATGTTCACCAAAAAGCATGTCAATAATGTTTATAATTGCTTTATTCCAAATGACTCTAATTTGGAAACAAATCAAATGTGCAACAAGAGCAGACTAAATAAATTGTGATATAATCATATGATGGAATACACACAACAATAAAAACCTATGGAAAAAATATGGATAAATCTATACCATAGTTTAGAGTGAATGAAGTCAGATTATCCCCTGTGTGTGGGCGCGCGCACGCGCGCGCGCACACACACACACACACACACACACAGCCCCAGAGTATTTACTTTCTGATTCCATTTGTGTGAAGGCAAAGAACAAGCAAAACTAAATGGTAATAGAAATTTAAGGAAGGCTAACTCTGTGGAATGTTGCCTGGGAAGAGGCATGAGGAAGCTGGAAGTGTACCTTAGTCTGGGTAGTGGTTACTCAGGTGGGTTTACATTAATAAAGGAACTCTTAACTGCACACTGAGTGTACTTTACATTTCTTGTAACTGAATAGAAATAATTAAAAGACTGCTTAATTAGCTAAGGTTTGCCAAACTGATAATGAAATTTATTCTCCTGGGAAAGCCTAGGCTAGGATGCAAAGTAGGTTCACCTTAGGAAACTAGAGAAAGAAGAACAAATTAAATTGTAGGTAAGCAGAAGAAAAGAAATAATAAACATTAGAGCAGAAGTCAATGAAATTGAAAACGGGAAAATAGTAGAGAAAAACAACAAAGCCAAAAGCTGGCTCTTTGAAAAGATCAATAAAATTAATAAACCTCTAACCAAGCTAACCAATAAAAGAAAGAGAAAAGGCACAAATTCCTAATCTAAGAAATGAAAGAGGCCATCAGTACTGATCCCATGGACATTAAAGGGTAATAAAGAAATATTATGAAAAACTCCATGGCCACAAATGTGATACCTCAGGTGAAATGGACCACTTCCTTGAAAGACATAATCTACCAAACACACACAAGGAGAAATAGATAATCTGAATAGACATATATCTATTAAAGAAATTGAATCAATTAATAACCTCCCAGAACACAAAATATGTTCCAAGTATTTATTATGATATTTTGGGTGTCTTCATACTTTTGGCTTTCTACTTATTTGACAACATTCTGATGACTGTCTCCCTTTTTTGAGTAAACTCATGTGAGATAACTCATTCACAGTCCCTTACTTACTACTACTATTTAAATATAATTTTATATTAATCTCTGTATATACATCATATTCTGAGATTGACACACTTCCATGGAAAGTTTAGCCCCTGAACCACTCTGGAAGACAACTTAGTCCTTAAATAAAGACAGTTCCAGTCTTTATTGGTATGGTTAACAAATCCATTGTAATTCTGTGTTTAAACCTCTGCTTCCGCATTCTGCTCCTCCTACCTCAACCCCTGCCTCTGAGGGGTCTTAGAGACCCATTTTGCTTTTACTTTGCTCCAGGATACTCTTTTGCTCACAGAAGGGACTTGGGGAATGAAGAGGAAATAGTATGTAGAGTCAAAACCCCTGAGGTGCTAGAGCTTCCCTGGGCTCAGCCATTTGGCTCCTGTTAAAGGTTGTTTCTCCATCACCATTCAAGTCCTACCACAAAGCTTCATCCTCCTCTGTCCTCTAAGGACATTAGTTCTGTGACTTCCATTCTTACACTGCAATCTTATCTGTGCAATAGAGAGATTAGCTTTGCAAAATGCAGTAAACACCCTTCTTGGGAATCAAATCCAGTGTTCTGGCCATGGGACAAAAATTCTACCACTGACCCACAATGGCTGACATGACTGTCTTATTCTTAAGTCACCTAATTAACATAGATTGCCTAGTTTTATGTGGTCTCCCACCAACCAGAGCCTGGATTTGCACTCTCTTTTCCCAGGGGCCTTCAAAAACAAGAAAACTGCAATGACCACCACCTCACACTTGGGCCAACACAGTGCTGCATCGATATAAATCAGTTAGTTCGGAGGAAGGTGTGAAGCCACCACCTGGGTAGAACCTGTGACTAGCCAAGGGACCGAGACCCCACCTGTGAGAGAGCAGGACTGGCTGGGGCTCCCAGTCCCTTGGGGAAGGTGTGTGGATCTAATGAAGCAGAGGCAGCAGGAGAGATGGCCCCTGGGGCTGAACTGACATTCTGTTGTATCAAGGCAAGGAGAGAAGGCCATTCAGAATTGTTCTGGAGTGTGAGATCTTATTAAATCTGTTTATTGCTACAGGGAAATAAAGCAAATGATTTTATGGTAATATGGTTATTCTGTAACCTGTGCTGTCCTGCACTGTAGCCACTAGCCCCATGTGGCTATTTAAATTTAAATTAATTATTATGAACTAAATAAAATTCAGTTTCTCAGCACTAGCCACATTTCAAATGTTCAATTGCCACATGTTTCTAGTGGCCACTATTTTGGAAACTGCAGACCTAGCTCATGAGTTTAGTCAGTTGCACATAAGATTTTTATTTCAAAGTCCTGACTTCTCACTCACCATTAAACTCATTTTAGTTGATTTAGTTCATCCCTAGTATCAGCAGCTTTGGGGTCTATACTGATCACTAAGTGGTCCCTGAGCTATAATGGAGAGGGGGACTTTTCTGTTTTCCCCGGGCTGGTAAAGGGGAACCATTCCATGCCCTGGCTACTGCAGGGCAGTGGTAAACCAGGCATGACCAGGGTCTTGCATTGATCAGTCCAGCCCCAGCGTTGCTCTAGGTTACTCTAAAAGCTGCCCCTGCCCACAAAGGAATGCTTGTGGAAGCTCATGAGCTCTGCTTCAATGCTAACCCCTCTGCCTCCCCAGCAAAGACCCCTGAAGGGTCCTGACCAGAGACTGATGGAAAATATTCTCTCATCTTCCTCTCCAGCTGTGAAAGCCCATTTCAGTGTTGTCATGCACTGTAATCCAACATCTATCTTAAGTCTCACAGAACATGAATTTGGGGACTTTGGCTTGATCTTGCCTCTTCCACTAGCTCTGGCCTGTCAGTCAAATTTTGAGTTTTTTACATTTCAGCTTCCTCCTCTAATAATAATAGAGAGAGTATTTACTTTGAATTGCTGCAATGAGAATTAAATTACCTATTATACTTTATGCCAATTTACATTTACAATTTAACTTCTTTTTAAAATATTTTAATGTTATTTTACTATAACAGACTTACCTCAAATACTTTAAGAAAAGTCCAAGTATGTACCAGTAATCTGTTTTTGTTGTTTTTAAGAAATCAAAAGAGGAAAATTTAATTTACCTAGAATTTGTAGATTTCCTCTTTCAGTGATGAGGCGTATCTGTAGCAAACCAGCGCATACACTGCAAAAAAGTAGATAAAATCTGGTTTAAAGGAATTGTTTGAAGTCTGTGGAAGGCCACCTGTCAGCTAGGACACAGAGCCAGCAAGAGAGAGAGGTGCTCATTGGAATGAAACTAATTCTCTGCCTTTTCCCCTCAAGGCATTGGCCGGGGCAGGAATCAGAGACTGAGAAGCTGGGGAGAAAGCAGCTACTAAGAATCAGAAAAAAATAGCAGCACTTTAAATAATCCGTGGGGGGAAGCATAGAGAGGGCACTGGGAAGACTTGTAGGGCTGTCCAGGTATTTGGACTTGAGGAGTCAAGATCCTGGAGCGCCCTGGGATGTCAGCTGGATGCTTGGTAAAGGTTTTGCCCTTGTTAACCTTAAAAATAAAACTGCCAGTTATTTTACCAACAAAAGATGGGTTTATTGGAGAATAGAAGAAAGTTGCAATCCACAAGCAAGCAATAGCAAAACCACTGGCAAGTCCCCCCAACAAAGAAGCAGAACCGTCTTTCATAAGTAAAAGAGGAAGTTGGGTAGATGTTCTAAACAAAAAGGTCTATTGCAGTAAACTGGGATTTCGAAGTATAGTGGCTTTTCATTGGCTGAGTTGTGACTGTTTCGCTTTGGCTGTACTTCTGCTGGGGGAGGAGGAAAGTCTATCTTTCTACTCTTCCTCCTGCTGGGAGAGTAAAGTAATAGCCACTTGCGAGGTCTTTCTCTTCCTCTTGGGTCGGCAATTTAGTAGGGTGTGATATCTACCCCTAACGAATCTCTCCACTCCAGGAGGCTGAATCTGGACGTTTCCCATTTCTAATTTTCACACCCTCAAGGCATTTGCAAATTTAGCTACCTGCAGGGAAGAAGCTATGAAGGCAAGCTGAGTAGGGCTGAAAGAAGAGCAGTTTCAGTGGTACCATGGTGCAGAGGAAATAGATATAAATAGAAGTTCAGGACCCTCCAAAGAGAATGTACCTCTCAGACAGCAGCCCTAAAGATCTACTGCCTCAGAATGCAGGCAAAACCAGAGACTGAGACTTCCAATCAGTGCAAACAAACTGAAACAGCTTAATCATGAGATGCATTGAGATGATTTGCCTCTCTGTCTCTCCCAAAAGATAACATTATCCAAAGCCTCCATAGTTTTTCACACATTAGGCCCATCATTCAATCACATTTTCCAGGGATACAAAGAAATAAGAGCGGGGGCGGGGGGGGGGGGGGGGGAAGCAAACAATAGAAACTGACTCACAACATGATTGAGCTATTGGACTTCTCAGATAGGAACACTAAAATATATACGTTTTAGGGTTTCAAGGACATAGATGACAAGACGGAAATTTACACTGGAGCTTAGGAATCTATTGAAAACTCAAATGGAAATCCTAGAACAGAAATATGTCATAACGAATTTTAAAAAGCAACATATGGTTTTAACAGCAGTTTGGACCCAGTTGAAGAGGAATTAGTAATTGAAAAATAATAAGTATAAAATATCTAGTTGAAGTATGTATAAGAGCTGAAAGGAAGGGAACTTCAGAGAGAAGAGTTTTAAAAAAGTACATGTCATGTTTTTAAAGAGCGAATGTACCTGTATTTCCATTAGGAGATGGGAATTGGATTAAAATCAATTTTGTAAAATGTGATGGTCAATTAAAAAATAACTGATGAGCTATCAAGCCAAATGTACAAGAAATTCTATCAATTTCAAACAAGATTAAAAACAAAAGAACTTGTTTTGTTCTCTTTAATCAAAAGCAAACAGAAAAGTCATAGGAACATCTGGAAGAAAACAACTTACGTTATATTCATTATTAAAGGGCTAAAATACTATAATTTTCAATCTACATTTAATCCCTAACAAAATATCTTTTAAAGTAAAGGTGAAATAAAGCCCTTTCCAGATAAGCCGAATACCTTCAGAAAAGGAAATACAAAAGAGTTCCTCAGGCGGAAGTGATCCGAAGGGAAATACGGAAATGAAAGAAGGAATGAAGAGCAATGGATATGTTAAGTATGTGAGCAAGTCAAATAAATATTATTGTCCCAAGCAATAATAATAATGTCTGTGTAATTTAAATATATTTTGAAATAAAATTAATGACAAAAACTCTAAAGTCAGGAGAGTAAATGGAATTAGTATCAGTAAAGTCCTAGTGCTGCCAAATGAATTGGGGAGACCCTGGGACCCTGGGGCCTTGATCCAGCTCAACCCAAATGTGTCGCTGAAGGTTCTTGGTCTTGTCTCAAGAAAGAATTCAAGGACTGACATGCAACACAGCAGATGAGTAACACAAGCAGGAAAGTTTATTAAAGTGAAAAATACACTCTCAAGATAGGAGAGCAGGTGAGCTAGAGAGAGAGAAAGAGGGAGAGGGAAGGCGAGAGAGGGAGAGGGCTCCAGCTCTGCACCCTGGGGATTTGGTTTCAATCTTTTATTGACAGTTGTTAAGTAGGGGATGGAATATTCATTACTTGGGGCGGGGATTGCTTCGAAATCGGGTTTCTCATCTTTTCATCCTTATTTGGTCAGGGGTTTCCTGTCCTGGCACCCACCCTCTTGGGCCTGTCTGGTTTGATCTTGCTTCAGTGGAGTGCTGCCAGGACAGGCCTCTGACCTGACTTACTCCTTGCTGGCCTCCAGGTATCCTGTGAGAACATAACTGCCTACTCCAACACTAACATAGTCTAGAAAATATGAAAGTTCTAATTTATATTAGAGTCTTTTGTTTAGATTTTACAGAAGACATAAAAGTAAAAAAAAAATAGGTATCAGGAGGAAACTAAAAGCTGAACAATTATTTTTGTATAATTTCAACAATTTAAAAATATAATCAATCTTGTTTTTATGCTCACAATATGTTACTGTGCTATGATTTACACATAATGCACCTATATAAAGTGTACAATTTGATAAATCTCGACAAATGTATACACCCTTATAACCATCAGCCGGACCAAGCTTTATAGAACATCAACTCAGGAAGTTTCCCTCATGTAAGTTTCCAGCCATAATACTTCAAAGAAGCTACCACTCTTCTGATTTCTAGACTATAACTTACTTTTGCCTCTTCCACCTGTTCTGGGACTTTATGTAACCGGAATCATACATGAGTAACACACAGGAACATTAAAATAACTATGTTTCAGGGGCATCTGGGTGGTCCAGTCAGTTAAGATCTGACTCTTGATTTCTGCTCAGGTCATGATCTTAGGGTCATGATGTAGGGTTGTGAGATCGAGCCCCGCATCAGGCTCTGGGCTGGGCATAGACCCTGTTCTCTCTCTCCCATCCCTCTGCCCCTCCCCTTCTCTCTCTCTCTCTCTCAAATGAATGAATAAATCTTTTTTTTAAAGCTGTTTTAGATATTCAAAAACGTCCTTTTGCAGAGGCATCCGTTGCTGAACATACTGTTTTGGAGGGATTTATCCATGTTATTGTGAGCATATGTCATTTGGTCATGTGTATTGCTGAATATACAGAATATAAAAATGTATCAGTTCCCCTGTTGATAGACATTTGGGTTGTTTCTAGTTTTTGCCTAGTATGAATAACACTGCTGTAATCATTTTGTAGAAATCTTTTTGGCTATATCCATTCATTTCTCTTGGGAAATAAATAGGAGTACTATTGCTGGGTCATAGGACAGGTGTATGTTTAACTTTAGGAAGAACTCCCAAAAATCTTCCCAAAGTGGTTGTGCTAGCTTACAGTCCTACTAACACTACACAGCAATATCATTACACAGTCTATAAGGAGTTAGGAGAAGGATTAGGCAGCAATAACAACTTTCAAAATTAGTTTTTCCAAACTACCTTTCTTCATCTTCTTCCAAATCCTTTGAAAGATGTGTGGAGATGGCCATGGTCACACCAACAGGTTCTACTACTGGCCTAAGCAAGCCTGACAGCAGAGCCATAGAGACAGTAAACCAGGGCATCCCACCCAAGTCTTAGGCTCTTAAACCCTAGATGCGAATCTGTCAGTAGTAGTAGGGAGCCAGCTAGCACCAGCTCTCAAAGTTGGCTGTTAAATCCACAGGAATCTGCCATTATTAAAAGTTAAAGTATATCAACTTAACAAATAAATTATATCAGGGCCCCCGGGTGGCTCAGTTGGTTAAGCGACTGCCTTCAGCTCAGGTCATGATCCTGGAGTCCTGGGATCGAGTCCCACATCGGGATCCCTGCTCGGCGGGGAGTCAGCTTCTCCCTCTGACCCTCCCCCTCTCATGTGCTCTCTCTCTCATTCTCTCTCTCTCAAATAAATAAAATCTTAAAATAAATAAATAAATATCAAAAACAAAATAAAAAATACCCAAAACACATCACTTCCTAATTATGTTACGTTTTACTATTATCTATGCTCTCGAGGTTATTTATGTGTATTGTATTTTTTTTTAATTGTGGTTAAACATGCCACAGTTGCTTAGTTTCAGGAAATAATGTTGTCATGAACATGGGTGTACAAATATCTCTGAGTCCCTCCTTTCAATTCTTTTGGGTATATACCCAAAAGTAGAATTGCTGGATTGTATGATAATTCTGTTTTTAATTTTTTGAGGAACTGTTACTACAGTTTTCCATAGGGGCCACACCATTTTACATTCCCAACAGTGCACAAGTGTTCCAATTTCTCCACATCCTTGACAACACTTGTTATTTTGTTATTTTGGTTTTTTAAATAGGAACCATCCTAATGGATATAAGCTGGTACTTATATTTATATAGTAAAAATACTACATCATATCCCAACATATTCAGTAATGTCTCATTGGTAGCTTAAAATTGGCCATGGTGACAGTATTTACCCCACAGAGATAGGCAAATGCTACAAATCAGAGTTTTATCCCCTAGAGTACTTGTTGTTAAACACTTACCAACACACCAGTGAAATGGAGGCCCAGGAGGTGGGAAGCAATGTTTGTGTTTGTGTTGTGTTTGTGTTATGTTTGTGATTCTCTTCACGGTCTCAGCTGCTGTGACCAAACTATTGCTTGTACTTGCCATCCATCCCCTCCATTCCATCATCTAGATTTTACTGGACTCTGTCATAGGCCATTTTCAATGGCTTTTTGGCAGCCCAGGTAACTGTTGAGACCTGAGTGAAAGAATAAATAAATCAGTTAGATTTATAAATCAGTACCACATTGAGTATCCATATTCAAAGAGATAAATCATTTTAAGGACTTTGACAAAGTGGAAAGTAACTTGTAGAGCCAGAATGAAATGCAAAACAGACATTAGCAGAATATAATGTTGACTGAGATGTTTTTTTTTTTTAAGCAGTGCAAAAACAATAATCTACAAGTTGGGTGAAATAGAGAGTTTGAAAGGTTAAGATGACTTCTTATTAAATGAACCCCCTACAAGTTTTCCTAATGCAAGGGAAAGAAATTCAGCATTGCATTGAGATATATTAATTACTATGGAGTGAAAAAGCAAGACATCATTATGTTAAATTTATTAGTCATTATACTCTAGTTTTTGGTCACTATGCTCTTGAAAGGGTCTAGGGGGTAAAATCCGGACAGTTCCCAAAGAGGAACAGTAAGAATCACTAGAGGCTTTGAGGTGCCTGGGTGGCTCAGTCGGTTAAGTGTGCAACTCTTGATTTCGACTCAGGTCATGATTTCAGCGTCGTGAGATTACGCCCTGCATCAGGCTTTGTGCTGGGTGTGGAGCCTACTTAAGATTCTCTCTCTCCCTCTGCCCCCCTTCCCCTAAAAAAAAAATAGAATCACTAGAGGCTTTAAAAAAATTGATGAAGGAAAAGCCAGAAGAATTGTTTTTATTGCAACTATCTTCAAGAAAATAAAGATGTTGAGAAAATATTGTTTTGATTTTTTCTGTACAAAAACAAGATTGAGACTCTTGATCTTGGGGTGGTGAGTTTGAGCCCCACATTGGGTGTAGAGATTACTTTAAAAATTTTGATTGGTAGTATCAATAAAAGAGTACCCAGATATTAAAACTGGCTGGTAAGAGGGGTGCCTGGGTAGCTCAGGGTTAAAGCATCTACCTTCGGCTCAGGTCATGACCCCGGGGTCCAGGGATTGAGCCATTAATCAGGATCCCTGCTCAGCGGGAAGCCTGCTTCACCCTCTGCCTCTCCCCCTGCTCATGCTCCATCTCTTGCTCTGTTGCTCTCTTTCTCTCTCTCAGATAAATAAAAGCTTTAAAAAAAAACCTGACTGGTAAGAGAGGGGGTCTCCATTGATAGAGATTTAGGAAGAAACAGGCAGCCTTGTGTTGCATATGGCAGGCCCTCAGAAGGCAGAGCTTTCTCAGGTTCTGTAGCAACCAACATTCTAATTCTGTGATTACAACTTGAGACATGGAACCCTGATTGCTTCCCATGGCACTATTGTTGATGTCCCAATGACTTCGGATTTGAGCTCTGGTATCTCAAACTTTGCTTCTGCCTTCATGACTCTCAAAACCTGTGGGTGATAAAAAGGCTTTCTGATTTCTGACGGAACACGCCCAGGAAACTTCATCTGAACTGTAAGAATAAAAATACTCAACTCTTGGGGCATCTGAGTGGTTCAGTCAGTTAAGTGGATGACTCGATTTTGGCTCAGGTCATGACCTCAGGGTCATGGGATTGAGGCCCATGTTGGGCTCTGTGCTCTGCACGGAGCCTGCTTGAGATTCTCTTTCTCCCTCTCCCTCTACCCCTCCCCTGACTCATGTGCGTCTGCGCGCATGCACGCATGCTGTCTGAATAAATAAATAAAATCTTAAAAAAATACTCTTACTGCAGTTTAAAGCCCATTTGACTTCATTTGTTTATTTCTTTTTTTGAGATTTTATTTGTTTGAGGGAGGGGGAGGGGAGCACAGAGGGAGAGTGAGAGGGAGAAGAAGACTCCCCGCTGAGCGGAGAGCCTGATGTGGGACTCCATCCCAGGGCCCTGAGAACATGATCTGAGCCGAAGGCACACTTAACCGACTGAGCCACCCAGGTGCCCCTCATTTGTTTATTTCATTGTTTACTTGTTTGTTTGTTTTAACCTAAAAGACCTCTAGACCCTCCTCTTCTGCCTCATAACACCATCTCCCTCTACTTGCTGTATCCTTCCTCCAACCCAATGGGTCAAAACGGCCCTCGTGGCTCTTCAAGGGGGCACATTGTAGGTTTCATTCTTTACCTCTTGGTAGGTTCCCCCCCTTCCTTTATACTCCCATGGGATCCTATTTAGTAATCCACTCTATAAACCATAATTTTGTTTTGATTCCTCTAGGTAGCTTTGGAGGAAGCCTGGACATTTTGGAGACACAGACATATTTCTCTTCAATCTTTCCTTTTAAAGGAAGCAGGAAGAGGATTCTTCATGAAAAAATGCTCCAACTAAAAGCTGGAATGCAGCAGCCCCTAGAGAGGGGACCTGCTGAGAGGAGAGTGGATGGGCAGCAGACTCAGCCCGAGGAGGCAGGGTCGTCCTCTGTGTCCCACAGCAGGTAAGAGATTCCACTGTCAGAATTAAATCAGGGCTCTCACAGCAGCTTTCGGGGTCTGCATCCAGGCTCTGTAGTTTAATTATAGGGCTTTCTCATAAGACATTCCTGGAAATTCTTTAGAGAAAAACCTAGAGTGTTTTTATTATCAGTTACTTTTATATTCAGAGAAATTTGGTTTTATTCTAAATAACAATGCATATATTCATCAAATATATCATCTTCGTGGTGTTTGGGATTTCATAGAACTCTTCCAGTCACATTAGTAATGTCTCTTTTCTGCATCGATGAGAGCACCTAAGAATCTCCTGTTACTTCAGGAGATTTCAGGACAATCAGATTGTCCCTGGTTTCTGGAATGGCAATTTTGATAAGCTCAGTTCTTAAAATAAGCTTACAAAATTGCCAAATAACAGCCTATTGGCTACATTTATCAGTGTTTTTAATGGCTGTTTGCTTACAACTTTTTGAAGGCATTGATATGGAGTTAATCCATTATACATTTACCTGTGAACACCAGTTACTGACATACCACATCATAACTAACTTGCTTAGAAGTTGGGGCACACCTCTGAAGGTGATAAAATTCTGCTTCATGCTCCACTGGGTCACTGTCAATATGTACCACTTAAATTTCACTGACCCAGAGCAGAATGTTAGAGCTAAAATAATCTTAGAATCAGTTCGTTTTGTCTCCTCATTTCTGACCAGAGAACATTCAGGCCCAAAGATACAGTTGCTTGATCAAAGTTGCAGCCTTTGGCAGAAGTAATATTAGAATCTTGGATTCTTAATTCACAAAGCCTACACCCGCTTTGTCAAATACATTTTAAAAATTTTATATTCATATGAATATTCTTTAAAAAAAAAAAAGACTTCGTTTTTAGAGCAGTTTTAAATTCAGAACAAAATTGAATGGAAGCTACAAAGTTTCCCTGTATCCCCTGTCCCTGCCCCATCCCTGCCCATGCATAGCCTCTGCCCTCGATATCAACATGCTGTCCCAGAGTGGTATATTTGTTACAATCAATGAACGTACATTGACACATCATTATCACTCAAAGTCCATAGTTTACATTAGGATTCATTCTTGGTGTACATTCTTTTATACTTTTGACAAAAGTATAATGATATGTATCCACCATTATAGTAATATATAGAATGACTCTTCATTGCCCTAAAAAGTACTCTGTGCTCTGCTTACTCATTCCTCCTTCCCTTTTAATCCCTGGCAACCACTGATCTTTTTACTGTCTGCACAGTTTTGTCTTTTCCAGAATGTCATATAGTTGCAATCGTACACTAGGTAGCTTTTTCAGATGGTTTCTTTCATTTAGTAATAAACATTTAAGTTTCCTTCATGTCTTCTCATTCTTGATTGCCCCTTTCTCTTTAGTGTTAAATAATATTACATTTTCTGATGTACCAGTTTATAAATTCACCTACTGGTGAATACATCTTGGTTGCTGCCAAAATTTTGGCAATTATGAATAAAGCTGCTATAAGCATTGTGTGCCGATTTTTATGTAGACGTAAATTTTCAGCTCATTTGAGTAAATAGTGAGAAGCACAATTGCTGGATCATATGGTAACAGCATGTTTAGTTTTGTAAGAAACTGCAAAACTGTCTTCCCAAGTGGCTGTAGCATTCTGCATTCCCACCAGCAATGATGAGGGAAGCTGTTGCTCCACATCCTCACTAGTATACGGTGTTATCAATGTTCCAGATTTTTACCATTCTAATATGTAGTGGTATCTCATTGTTTTACTTTACAATTCCATAATGACCTGTGATGTTGAGCATCTTTTCATATGCTTATTTACCATTTGTGTATCTTCTTTGATGTCTGCTCAGGTCTTTTTCCCATTATTTGATTGGATTGTTCATTTTCTTTATTTAAAAGATTTTATTTATTTATTTGAGAGAGAGAGAGAACATGAGTGGGGGGGAGGGGCAGAGGGAGAAGGAGAAGGAGGCTCCCCGGCTGCCCGTTGAGCAAGGAGCCCAATGCAGGGCTCAATCCCAGGACTCTGAGGTCATGACCTGAGCCAAATGCAGATGCTTAACTGACTGAGCCACCCAGGTGCCCCATTCATTTTCTTTTTGTTGAGTTTGGGGAGTTCTTTGTATATTTTTGCTAATAGTCTTTTATCAGATATGTCTTTTGTAAATATTTTCTCCATGTTTGTGATTCTTATTCTCTTGACCATGCCTTTTGCAGAGCCAGAGTTTTTAATTATAATCAAGTCCAGATTATTGTTTCTTCTGTGGATTGTGCTTTTGGTATTTGTATCTAAAAAGTCCTCACCAAACTCAAGATCATTTAAACTTTGTGCTTTTTTATCTTCTAGGAGGTTTATATTATGTGTTTAACATTTAGGTCTGTGATGTATTTTGAGCTAATTTTTGTGTTGCCTTTGCTCCTTTTTCAAAGATCAACTATATTTTTGTGGGTCTGTTTCTGGGCTGTCTATTCTGTTCCATTGGTTTGTTCATTCTTTTACCAATATCACACTTTCTTGATTACTAATAACTTTATAGTAAGTCTTGAAGTCAGTAGTGTCAGTCCTCTGAATTTGTTCTTCTCTTTGGCTATTCTGGTTCTTTTGCCTCTCCATAAACCTTAGAATCGGTTTGTCAATATCCACAAAATAACTTGCTGGGATTTTGATTTGGGATTGCTTTGAAACTTTGGATGAAGTTGGGAAGAACTGACATCTGACAATATTGAATCTTCCTACCTGTGAACATGGAATATCTCTCCACTTACTTAGTTCTTTTTAATTTTCTTTCATCGGAGTTTTGTCATTTTCCTTATATAGATCTTGTACATATTTTACTAGATTTTTAAATAAGTATGCCATTTGGGAGATGCTAATGTAAATGGTATTGTTTCCAATTTCAAATTCCACTTGATCATTGCTGGTAGATAGGAAAGCAACTGATTTTTGTATATTAACCTTGTATTCTGCAACCTGACTTTTTAATCACTTTATAGTTCCAAGAGTTGTCAATCCTTTCAGATTTTCTGCGTAAACAATTGTGTCATTTGCAAACAAAGACAGTTTTATTTCTTCCTTTCCAATCTATAAACCTTTTATTTCCTTTTTTTTTTTTTTTGTCTTATTGCATAATCTAGGACTTCCAATGTAATGTTTAAAAGGAGTAGTGAGAGGGGACACTCACCTTGTTTCTGATCTGAGTGTAAAACTTCTAGTTTCTTACCACTAAGTATGATGCTAGCTGTATGTTTTTTGTAAATATTTTTTTATCAAGTTGAGGAAATTTCCCCCTGTATTCCTAGTTTGCCAAAAGGTTTTCTATTTTTTTTTTTAATCATGAATGGGTGTTGGATTTTGTCAAATGCTTTTTCTGCATCTCTTAATATGACCATGTGATTTTTCTTCATTAGCCTGTTGATGTGATGAATTACATCGGTTGATTTTCAAATATTGAAATCAGCTCTACATTATCTGGAATAAATCTCACTTGGTGTGTTGTATAATTCATCTTACACATTGTTGGATTCAATTTACTAATGTTTTGCTGAAGATTTTTGTATCTGTGTTCATGAGATTATATTGTTCTATAAGAGTTTTTTTTTTCTTCATCTGGTTTTGATATTAGGGCAATGTTAACCTCATAGAATGAGTTGGAAAGTATCCCCTCTGCTTCCATCTTCTGTAGAAAGACTGTAGAGAATTGGTATAATTTTTTTCTTAAACGTTTGGTAGAATTTACTGTGAGCTCATCTGGACTTGGTGCTTTCTGTTTTGGAAGGTTATTAATTATTTTTTTTAATTTTTATTTATTTTTTAAAGTAAGCTCCATACCCAGCATGGAGTCCAACGCGGGGCTTGAACTCACGACCCTCAGATCAAGACCTGAGCTAAGATCAAGAGTCCGATGTTTAACCGACTGAGCCACCCAGGCATCCTGGGAAGGTTAATAATTATTGATTCAGTGTCTCTAATAGACATAGGTCTATTCAGATTGTTTATTTCTTCCTGTATGCACTTTGGCAGATTGTGTTTTTCAAGGAACTGGACCATTTCCTCTAGGTTATCAAATTTGTGGGCATAGAGTTGTTCATAATATTTCTTTATTATCCTTTTAGTATCCATCAGCTCTATAGTGATCCTCTCTTTTATTTCTGGTATTAGTAATTTGTGTATTCTCTCTTTTTTTCTTAGTCTGGCTAGAGGCTTATTGATTTTATTGACCTTTTCAAATAACCATATTTTTTAAATAAAATTACCTTAAAAAAATTTTTTTTTTAGAGAGAGGATGCATGAGCAGGGGGTGGGGGTCGAGGCAGAAGGAGAGGGAGAGAGAGAGAATCCTAAGCAGGTTCCGTGCTCAGAGTGGAGCCCAATGCAGGGCTCAATCTCATGACCCTGAGATCATGACCTGAACCAAAATCAAAAGTCAGATGTTTAACTGACTGAGCCACCCAGGTGCCCCTACCTAAATACATTTTAACTGTCATTGTGATAAATATTATTTATTATTGGGAAACTGGCTGAGAATAAATAATAGACCTATTAGAATCCAGAATAATAAATGTATTCCAGAAAAAGGCCTTGTCTTAAAAATAGAATAGCCTTGTTTATCTCAGAGACCCCTGAAACTCAGAGCAAGAGGATACTGATGGTACTGATAAAGAACACTAGAGTGAGAGTTTGGAGCCAAAAATTTTTTTATCACTAAACTATTTTTTTTATTATGTTATGTTAATCCCCATACATTACATCATTAGTTTTTGATGTAGTGTTCCATGATTCATTGTTTGCTTATAACACCCAGTGCTCCATGCAGAACGTGCCCTCTTTAATACCCATCACCAGGCTAACCCATCCTCCCACCCCCTCCCCTCTAGAACCCTCGGTTTGTTTTTCAGAGCCCATAGTCTCTCATGGTTCGTCTCCCCCTCTGATTTCCCCCCCTTCATTCTTCCCCTCCTGCTATCTTCTTCTTCTTTTTTTTTTTAAACATATAATGTATTATTTGCTTCAGAGGTACAGATCTGAGACTCAACAGTCTTGCACAATTCACTGCGCTTACCAGAGCACATACCCTCCCCAGTGTCTATCACCCAGTCACCCCATCCTTCCCACCCCACCCCACCACTCAAGCAACCCTCAGTTTGTTTCCTGAGATTAAGAATTCCTCATATCGGGTGGGAGGATGGGTTAGCCTGGTGGTGGGTATTGAGGAGGGCACATTCTGCATGGAGCACTGGGTGTTATGCACAAACAATGAATCATGGAACACTACATCTAAAACTAATGATGTAATGTATGGGGATTAACATAAGAATAATAAATAAATAAATAAATAAATAAATAAATAAATAAATAAATAAAATAAAGAATTCCTCATATCAGTGAGGTCATATGATACATGTCTTTCTCTGATTGACTTATTTCGCTCAGCATAATACCCTCCAGTTCTATCCATATTGTTGCAAATGGCAAGATTTCATTCTTTTTGATGGCTGCATAATATTCCATTGTATATATATACATATATATATATACTACATCTTCTTTATCTATTCATCTGTCGATGGACATCTTGGGAGCCAAAATTTTTAATAATGGTTTTTCCACCAAATAATGATGGGAGCTCAGGTATATTTCTCCCCACTCCAGCTTTATTGAGATATTATTCACATATATCAGATATATTTCTTACTCTTTGTGGGTCTCAGTGTCTTCATCTGTAAAATAAGATGAGGCCTCTTCCTGCACTAGTATTTTCTACATCTTGATGGACTGGGACGTTAAAAGGTCGGTTAACTTAGTAATTGCAGCCAGGACCAAGCCGTGGCCCCTGATGCACAGCTATGTCCGTGTGTGCATGCGTGCATGTATGTATACTTTGCAAGAAACACTGTGCCAACATTATATCCTGAGATCTCAGAGCTGAAAGAGCAGATGGGAGGAGCATCTTCTTGGTTGGAAAAAGAGAGTTCTTACTCTTAGGGGAGAGATGATGGGAGGTAACCAAAGTTGTTGTGAAAGAAGTTACAGGGAATTAAGTGTCAAAAATCTAGAAATAGCAAGATTGAAACCACTAGATCACTAAAATATTAGTCAGAGTTTTTTGTGCACATAAAAATAGTTTACACCTGGGAGCTCTCAAATTGACAGTGGAATGAGGCTCAGAGGTATATTGTTATAAGACAGCTTATATAGTGAGAATGCAGAGGTTGTTTGTTATTTTCAATGATTATATCATTAGAGTTTTCCTAATGATTGAGGGTTGGTTAAAAGTTACCACCTCATGCCAGTGTGGGGGGACAGCTTGAATTCTTCATCCATGATTTTCAGAGACATATGCAAGAAGTGACCCAAGGTAATATTTATTTTTTTGCAGAATAAGCCAAGTTAAGTTTGGATTCAGTAATTTTCCTAATAGCATAATCAAAGTATCATTGTCGTTATCTATTTTAAAATCTGTGTTGTTATATATAGAAGCCCAATCTCCATCATTTGAATCAAACCAAAGTGTGTGATTATGAAGCAAGTCTAGAACCTGCCTTAAATTAGGTCCAGTACCATTTCTGTACAAGGTTTTCTATGTATAGGGACAGATTCCCAGAAATGAAGTTTGCAGTGGTTATGGGCTATCCTATGGCTTTCAAGCTTCCTCCCAGTACCAGATTAGTTGGCCATAAGTATTAAATGGCCAAGAGATGGTTACCAAACCTTTTTGTAAAGCCATTTTCCTGTCATCCAAGCATGTATAGGAGCTGGTTCTAATATTAACTGGAGTCTTCCTGAGCATTTAAGTGGGTACATAACCAACAATCATTTTGCTTAGTAAAGGAGGGTGTGCATTGAATGGTAGGCCTTAGTGGGTAGAGAAAATCCCTAACAGAAAAAGGAACATGACTGTGAATGTTTTGTGTTAGTTTGTAAAGCAGTAATATCACATTAATTGTTATAAAAATGAGTCCTGGAAAAAGATAAGGGATCTAGCAGAATCTTTTTCTGTGGTCTTCGGTGTAAGCTATCCATTTTGCCTTGTTTTCTGCTTCAAGGGAAGTTTGTTTGTTTGTTTTTCCTGGAAATCCTTAATTTTAAGTTAGCCATAGGTTGACAAGTCCAAGAATTGAGGAGCAGGGGGGTTCTCTTTAGTAGAGGGACATGGACCCGAAGTTCAAAACCCTATAATTTAACTGCTGTGTGAAAAAATAGAACCTGGTAGAGCCCTTTTCCTCGAGGTATATGTGCTATTTTTCACTGATATCTCTTTCAGAACACACAGTCTCTAGGTTCCAGTGTAGGAACTATGAAGTTTTCAACAGGCAGAGGGTCTCTAAAAGCCTCCTTGACCTGTTCAATATAAGCTTTTGAATATTGCATCCATACTTTAAAGTATTGGGTCATAATAGAATTTACAAGAGCAGGATGTGCATGGGGTTCTATCATCAAAGGCATGGATTGCCTAGTGATAAATTCATAAGGTGTTAATTTATGTTTCCCAAAAGATGTCGACTTCTTTGTCTTAAGGGCTAAGGGTAACACTTTAGGCCAAGGTACTCCTGTGGTTTCAGTCACGTTTGCCAGTTTTAATCTTAGAATATCATTGGTACATTCAGCCTCCCCTAAAGACCGAGGATGATAGAGACAATGATAGTGCCATAATGTTTGAATAACCTTGTTTAATTGTTTTATAATCTGTCCAGGTAAAATGAGCCCTTTATCACTTGAGATTTCATTTGAGATTCCCCAAAATGGAAAACATTTTCTAGTAATTTCTCTGCTACTGTGGTGTCATAAGCTTGCCCACATGGGAATGCTTCTACCCATCTAGAAAATAAATATACCACCACAAGTACATATTGATAGCCCATAGAAGGAGACAATTGAAAAAGTATACTTGGGGGCGCCTGGGTGGCTCAGTTGGTTGGGCGACTGCCTTCGGCTCAGGTCATGATCCTGGAGTCCCGGGATCGAGTCCCGCATCGGGCTCTCTGCTCGGCGGGGAGTCTGCTTCTCCCTCTGACCCTCCTCCCTCTCATGCTCTCTGTCTCTCATTCTCTCTCTCTCAAATAAATAAATAAAATCTTTAAAAAAAAAAAAAAGTATACTTGAAAATGTTCAAATGGTCCAGATATGGAGGAGCAGCCCCTAGGGTTAGTTTAATGATTTTACCCAGGTTATATGATTGACAGGTTAAACATTAATTTAAACTCATCATGCTAGTTTAGAACAATCACCCACGATTATTTTTTCTTAATTTGAGACATTTAGTCAGTTCCATGGCGGGTAGTCACTTGAAGTGCTTGCAAGAGTGGTAATTGAAGGATTCAGGAAGGACCATCCAGTCACATGTGCCTTCCAAAGTCCTCTTTTTATGATAAATTTGCATCCTTCTTGGTGCCACTTTTGTGATACAATTTTTTGCCTATTACACAAATTGTCTTAAGTAATCTGATTTGTATGTACAGTGGGCCATAGATTGTGGAAATTCAGGAAAATGCCTTTATCAAAAGGTTTAGTATCTATCCCTTGGCCATTTTATGGAGTTTATTTAAAGTTTTGGTACATTAGGAATCTCTTGAGTAGGAGCCTTAGCATGAAAGTTAGCCATTACATTTCCCTGAGAGGACATTTAAGACAGGAACACGATGAGAGATTAGTGGAGGTTTGTAAGGATTCTGTTTCCCATAATTGGAAAAAATGTTTACTGAGAGCCTCTTTTGGGTTTGGCTGTGTACATAAGATGGCTAAAATACTCCCAGCTCTGGAAGAGCTTAGTCTAGGAACCGGCAGCCGCCTATGATATGAGAAATATTGGT
Source organism: Mirounga leonina (assembly GCF_011800145.1). Taxonomy (NCBI): domain Eukaryota; kingdom Metazoa; phylum Chordata; class Mammalia; order Carnivora; family Phocidae; genus Mirounga; species Mirounga leonina. The sequence goes on from NW_023270255.1 coordinate 38,909, forward strand.
CAGAAATATGAATAAAGTATAGCATGGTCTAAAAGGTTCAAATAGGATCTGATGCTACCTGGGGAATGACCTGTCCTGATCCCCATTCTGGCTCTTTCTAAGGCCTGAATTACCTGTTCTAGACCAGTGCCTTGGGGCCTCAGACAAATTTCAGCTTCTCAGGAAACAACTAGCCCTTGTGCTCCCTGCTGGCTCAAAGTCTCCAAGAGAAACTGGTGAAATCGGAAGCCATGGGTTCCACTCTGGCACACCTACAGAAGCACAGAGGAATGTCAAGTTGGTGGGATGAATTCACCATTACCAGTCATGAGTGATGATCTGTCTTCTTTCTGATAAGACAAATGCTTTACTGGCATTGCTCTACTCATCCCAACTTTTAAAATAAAGTTCAATCCTGATCACATTTCTAAAAAGGCAAAGTAGTCATTTTACCCTCACTTTGGAGATGAAGAAACTGAGGCACAAAGTAGAAAATGACTTCCCAAGTTTGCATTGGGAAGGTAGAGAGAACACACTGGGGCTACAATCTGGGCCTGTTGCTTCCTGCTTCATCCATCCAGCCGCGTTGCCTCTCTCAGGAACAAGATGACCCAAAACCTCCACTTCCACTCTCCTCTGTAACAAATAGTCGCCATGTTGGCCAGGATATTATGGGACACTAAATTAGTTCACATCATTTTTTGGAGATCATTTTTCAGATCATTCTTCTAAACTCTATGAGCAAAACACTGTGCTGGTTCATTACACTGGAGCATACAGAAGCGGCAGAATACAATGGTTAAATTAAAGGAGCTTGAAGATGTCTCACCAGTGGAGCCTTGGCTATCTACAGGAACAACACAGATAGGTCCATCCTGGTGAGAGAAGAATGCTGCTGCCTAGAACAGTGGTTTCTTTTCTCACATGATGGTTTTCCTTTCAACTTTCCAATTAATGCCTGGCTTTGTTTACCATATTGAGATGGTTTATAAACTGAAGAGAGCAACCAGGAGCAGATTTTAAAGCAGAACTAGAGAAGAAAGTCTGGTTCCATTTTCAGAAGTACAGGGCTGGGGAAAGACATGTTTAGAAGGGGTCTTCCAAGCAGAAGAAAGCTTTGTGTCCCTTCCTTCATTCCCTTTACCAGATTCGGGTCACAAAACATGCGCTATATAATTCAGTGTAGGGGATTTTGGGGTGAAGTTCTGTAAGTGCCTTCTGCTGAAGTACCATACCCTATCAGTCACCTCTTTCCCTACTTACTGTTTCTTTTCCACTTTAGGAAATACCATTCCTTGATCCAGGATCAGGCTCGAGAGCTGACCCACCTGAGGCAAAAGATGAGGATGGGGAGAGCTTTCTCTTCGCTTCTCATCCAGCATGTCAGGAATACGGTGAGAACCTTTGAGGAGCTCCTTAGCAGCAGTAGAGTTGACCGCTACATGGAACAGCACTTCCGTGAGCAGCTGACCAAGGGGAGCCAACTGGCAGAGATCCTTACCAGCAAATTCAGCACAGGTAAGCTGGCCCCAGGGCTCAGGAGGACCTCTAGCCCCTCCCAAGGACCCAAGGCTCAGACAAGCCCACACTCACCTACAAGTGACTTTTCAATCTGACGTCCTGCTTTGTAGTCACCATCTTGGAACCATGGTGGAGTCAGAACTGGCTGGTGAGGAACAAAGAGGAGAAGCACACAGGAATGGGGATGCCAGGATGATGGCCAGCTCCTTTATCTCTCAGGGAATATGGTCGCTAGGGCAAAAGGCATCTCTGGGAGGGGGGGCGGTGATAGCTTTTATCTGAAACTAATGGGGGCAGCTGGTTGCTGTGAACAGAGCCCTGAATTAGGATCTGGAGACCCTGGCCCTAGCCTGTATGTGTTCCTCACTAACTCTGGCCACGTTCATGCTTCTCTTGATTTAGGTTTCCTCACCTAAAAAAATTAGGTCAAATAATACCAGCATGATTGTTCTAAGGATCAAATCAGCAATGTTAATCAGTGCATTTCAAAAAAATGATAAAAGAATCATGCTGATTTAGGCATGGTTTAGACACTGTATATACTACTACCGGTGGTGGGAAAGTTAGTTATTTCAGGTGCCTTTTTCATAGAATATTCCCTAGGGGCGCCCGGGTGGCTCAGTTGGTTGAGCGACTGCCTTCGGCTCGGGTCATGATCCTGGAGTCCTGGGATCGAGTCCCACATCAGGCTCCCTGCTCAGCAGGGGGTCTGCTTCTCCCTCTGACCCTCTTCCCTCTCATGCTCTCTGTCTCTCATTCTCTCTCAAATAAATAAATAAAATCTTAAAAAAAAAAAAAAAAGAGCACCTGAGGGCACATAGTAAGAGCAGGCTTGAGGCCACTCTGTGGCCTACCTGAGAGGTAGGACAGGGAAGTCTGTCACCTCTACAGAGACAAGAGTAGGTTCTGCATGAAAGCTGTGATAAGGGCATACAGATGTGGGACCGGGAACCAGCTTTGTGGCAGGACTTGGAGGCTCCGGTTGAGACAAGTGTCTCATGGCCTGTAAGAAAAGAGACATTTTTAGCTTTTGATTCTGACCCAGGACAGAGCAAGTAGAGATGATGATCTCTGTAGCAGCCTCAGGAAAGCCTGCCAGGCAAATTCTCCAAAGTCTCAATCCAACGTCTCCTGAGAAAATTCAGAGCATCCCGGACTGGAAAATCAAGTAGTCACATCTGATCCCAGAGAAAATTCAGTGTCTGTCTGTAATCTGGGGAATGAGACCTACTTAAATTATAACTCGTTCTTTTCGAATCTGGTTTTCAGGTAACTGTACAAGTGAGAAGAATCAAGCAACACAGATGCTGCGGACCCTCAGGTAACTCCCAACTTTCAGGGGCTGTGAAACATATAATGTGATGAAGGATTTAGAAGCAAGGGACAGAAGCTCAAAGAAGCAGGAGGTTTCACACCCCACAAAAAGCAAAATGGCTGATTATAACATCAAATCAGTATGTGTCCCTAGTGATGAAGTGGTCTTGTTTCCTATTTTTTTTAATTTATTATTATTTTGGTCCCATTCTCATATTAGTTCACCAACTAAGCAATACTAGCTGCTCTATTCAGTCTTAGGAGTCTCCTGTATCCCCAGGGGCCCCCTCTGATTTCCCCTAGATCTTTAAAGACCAGAGTGAGATTGTATCTGGTTTCTTCAATGGTGACCCCAGAGGTGCTGGCAGATGTTAAATATCTACAAATTTTCCTCACAAAAAAAGAAAAGAAAAAGATTTATACTGTATGACAGGACTTCAGGAAGGAGGTCTAGAAACTACAAGACACCTGGGAGGCCACATTGCCTCGGGAAGCAGTTTTAAATAGGCCACAGCAAATACTACTGAACGCATCATGTTCACGGAGTATGTTGAACTCTCAAGGACATCTGGTTGTCTTGTGAAGGAGCCAGGAGCATTATTGAAAGGGCTGAATGGGTCTTCTCTCTTCCTCAGGATGTCTGTGGCCAAGGCACTGAGCAGCCGTTGTTCTCCCCTAGCCCCCGCTCTCCACCCCCAGACAGAAACCAACTGTTCGGCTTCTCCTCCGAAGGAACAGTCTCCTTGACTTCTGGCGCTTGTCCTGTGAGCCGCCAGATCATTACAGCCATGTCATTCAGGTGACCTTTATTTTTCCTCTTTCTTACCCCACCAGTCTCTTAAGGGAGATGCATAAGAAGGGTAAAGTGACAGAAATCCTAAGGACCAGGCAGGAGGCCCAGCCCCACACTCTGCCTCAGATCCACTCCAGCAACCATGGCCAGTCTGCCACCCATCTGTCCTCCAGCAGCACCTCCCTGCTTCATGAAGAACAAGAAGAACGCCCTTCAGTGGATGTGGCCAGTGAGTGCCCTTACCGTGTCCAGTTGCTAGGTGCTTGCTCCTTTGTCTACACCAAAAGTAGGTATCTTTGCAACCAGGCCCTGCAGATCCACTGTGGTGTCCCTGGTAGAGCCCGGGCCCGGGACTCAGTGCCAAGCATAGGCCCCAAGGGGGTCAGGTAGCTCTTTTCCATTCCTAGACCCACACGGCCTCAGCCACCAGACCCCCTCTGGCACAGACATGGTGTTGGACTTGAGGGGAGGAGTCATGAGTTGGGAAGGGGAAGGGGCAAACACTTCCTCATTACTGCAACCCAGTCATGTCATCTTGCAGGTCACGGGCATGAACATCATTAACACTGGGCCTCTGATCTTGAAATCCTTGGGGTAAACAGTCATGGTTCCTATTTTCTGTTTACCACTACATATTCTTTCTCATTTGTGGATTTGCAGATCCCATCCATCATTCTAATAATTCAACTGTAATGTCCTCAACCCTCATTAGCTGGGATGTGTCTCGGGTTCAGGCTGAATCCATCACCAGCCTGCCCCTCCCCCAGAGTCCCCCAAGGAGAGCCCTTGGGTAGCCGTGGTGGGAGGTAGGTGGAGGACAGTACATTTAAAATCAAACCCTCATTTTCTCCTGCTCAGTTTTCTCTTTAACTTCCCTCCCGAGAAAAAACATTTCTATTTTTAAGGAACTATAGCAATCAAATCCTGGTGTAGACAACACCGAGAAACCATCCTTTGTCTCTGGGTATATATGATTTTTTTTTTTTTCCCTGAATTGACTGTTTTAGGCAATGAATGAGCCATAATGGGTTTGACCTGGTACTATTCCTGTTTCTCATTTTACCCTGAGGATCAGAGCAGCATAGTGTTTCCCTGAGAATTATAGAAACCAAGGAAAGAGAGGAAATTCACATGGATTGAGCACATACTTAATGCTCACATTATTGACTATTTTACATCTCTTGCCTCATTTAATTGGCACAAGCATCCACCTTGTAGGTGCTGGTGTCCCAATTTTACAACACAGCCAAGGACACTGAGGCTCAGCGAAGTCAGGGAACTTACTGAAGAGCGCCCAGCTTGGCGGTGCCATTCACTGGGAGCCTGCATGACTCAAAAGGTCAGACCACCCGCTGCACTGCAGCGTGAACAGCCAGGGACAGAGCAGGGAGGGAATCACCTCTTCCCACACCTCTTTTGCTGGGTTTCTGGAGCCAGTGTTGTCCCCACTCCACTCTTTGTGACAAAGGTCTAGCCTCTGCACGTGAGACAAGACCCTATACACACTGCACTTTCACCCAAGAATTTATAAATAAATGGGCTGTCCTTGATATGTGCGTGATCTCCTCCAAGGGGTCAATGGGGTTTTACCTACATCCATGAACTCAGTTGCCCAAAGGCACTTGATTCCCCCTCATTGCTACCCTGAGAGACAGTAGAAGGGCAGACTCCACTTCCCCTCAGCTGCAGTTCCTGCCACGACTTGTAGGAATGGTCACACTTGAGATGTGGCCTCTGAGATGGCATCAGCTTTATTTTCTGCCACCTCTAGCTTTTCTGAGGGAGACTGAAGCCCTTTTTTCCATCTGAAGTCAATATCCTCTCAGAGGGGCAATGGCTTATCACTTGCTCCTCCTTTGCTTTTTGAGCCAAAACTTCTAGAGTAGTTAACAAAAAGTGTGACTGGTGTGGCAGCTTCCCTGTGAGGCAAAATTCTCCTCACAAGGGGCTGTTCTCCGTTGCTTTCTGTGTACAGTGTAGGGCATGTTTTCTGTGTTGTGTGGCCAGGGGAGACATGAGAATGCTGATTGCTGTTACTCCTATGGCCTTGGTTGAGAGTAAGCTGGTTTTCTGGAGAGGGGGGTAAAGGAGCTTTGGAAGGGGCTGGGAATCACCTTTTGGTTGAGTTCTTACATTGCTGGGCATTGTGATGAAGGCTTATGTAGTTTACCTTCCTCTTTATTCCACAGTGATGCTAATTACATCTGGTATTAGGTAATACCATCCATAAAGGAAGGAGAAGACCCATTGGATATTGATTTAAGTGCACAGTTCCCTAGAGGAACTTGACTTGGTTGAAGGGAAATAAGGACTTCACTCTTACCTGCTCATTGGAGAAACTTGTCTACTCTGTGGCCCTTGATAATAATCCTTGAAAGGGAGCTGACTCATATTTTTAGCTGAATTATGGCCCTGCCACCCAAGTGGGGTTTTTTCGCAAAGGGAGACAGCAAAAGGCATAGCCAGGTTCTCATAGCATAATTGATGCTATGATTTTTGGTTCTACAATCCCCCATGCAGGAATAACCCAGGCATTCTTTGGACAGGAGTTAGACAATCTAAACTATACTTAAGAATTATTTTTACAGTTTCGTGAGCCATTCTGGGTGGGATCCAAATCACCACTTGCCTTCCTCCGAGACTCCCTCAGCCTCAGTAGGCATCCAGAGTAGGAGGCAGGAGGAGTGGGAGGAACCAGGAGTGTCACCCTACCCTGTTTAAGTTCTTTGTACATTGGCTATTAATGGAAGCCATTTTCCCTTTCTCTTCCTCCTCCAACAACCCCCAATACAGAATAGTCTCATGAAGGGCATCGACTGTTTGGTGAGTATATTACCTGTTCACAGACCAGCAAAACGCTTCATCTCCTTAATCTCATGATTTCTAAGATTGGCAGTGAGTTCTGCTCCTGGAGGAGACACTTCTGCAATACCTCTCGGATCATTCCAGCATTGGGAATCATGGAGGGATCCAGGAGAAGAGCACTTGTAGTTTTCTTGTGCATGCACTGTAACCCTCAGATACTACATCCAACCACTCCTTCTGTGTTTTTCCTTTTTTTTTAATTCAAGTATAGTTAGCATACAGAGTTATATTAGTTTCAGGTGTACAAGAGAGTGATTCAACAATTCTATGAGGCTCCTGGGTGGCTCAGTCAGTTGAGTGTACGACTCTTGGTTTCAGCTCGGGTCATGATCTCAGGGTCATGAGATTGACCCCCACATCGGTCTCCATGCTTGGCATGGAGTTTGCTTAAGATTCTCTCCTCCTTTTCCTCTGCCCTTCCCCCATGCTCACTCTCTCTCTTTCTCTCTTAAAAAACAAAAACAAAAAACAATTCCGTACTCAGCGCTCATCATGATAAGTTTACTCTTAATCCCCTTCACCTATTTCACCCATCCCCCCACCCACCTCTCCTCTGGCAACCACCAGTTTGTTCTCCATATTTAAGAGTCTGGTTTTTTGTTTATCTCTTTTTCTGTTCATTTGTTTCTTAAATTCCACATAAGAGTGAAATCATATAGTATTTGTCTTTCTCTGACTGATTCCACTTAGCTCCTTCCATATTGTCACAACTGGCAAGATTTTGTTCTTTTCTATGGCTGAGTAGTGTTTCATTGTATATAAATACCACATCTTCTTTATCGATTCGTCTATGGGTAGACACTTGCTTCCATAATTTGGCAATTGTAAATAATGCTGCAGTAAACATAGGGGTGCATATATATTTTCAAGTTTGTGTTTTTGTTTTCTTTGGATAAATACCCAGAAGTAGAATTACTGGATCATACTGGTAGTTATGTTTTTAATTTTTTGAGGAACCTCCATACTGTTTTCCACAGTGGCTGTACCAGCTTACATTCCCACCAACAGTGCATGAGGGTTCCTTTTTCTCCACATTCCCACTCACCAACACTTATTTCTTGTGCTTTTTATTCTAGCTATTCTGGCAGGTAGGAGGTGATATCTCATCGTGGTTTTGATTTGCCTTTCCCTGATGATGAGTGATATTGAACATCTTTTCATGAATCTGTTGGCCATCTGTATGTGTTCTTTGAAAAAAACATCTATTTGTGTCCCCTGCCCATTTTTTTATTGGATTATTTGGGGAGTTTTGGTGTTGAGTTATATAAGTTCTTTATATATGTGGATATTAACCCCTTATTGGATACATCATTTGCAAAATATTCTCATTCAGTATGTTGTCTTCTTGTTTTGTTGAAGGTTTCCTTCACTGCACAAAAGCTTTTTATTTTGATGTAGTCCCAATAGTTTAATTTTGCTTTTGTTTCCCTTGCCAATGGAGACGTATCTTGAAAAATGTTGCTGTGGCGGGGATGCCTGGGTGGCTCAGCCGTTAAGCGTCTGCCTTCGGCTCAGGTCATGATCCCAGGGTCCTGGGATCAAGTCCCACATTGGGCTCCTTGCTCAATGAGGAGCCTGCTTCTCCCTCTCCCTCTGCTGGTCCCCCTGCTTGTGCTCTCTCTCTCTCTCTGACAAATAAATAAAAGTCTTAAAAAAAAAAAAAAAAGAAAGAAAGAAAAATGTTGCTATGGCGGATGTCAGAGAAATCACTACCTGTGCTTGCGGTCTCTGATATCTGCTTTAGTCTTCATTCCATGGATTACTGTATTCATTTTTTAAGGCTGCTGTAACAAAGTTTCACAGACTGTGTGTTTTAAAACAACAGATGTTTGTTCTGTCCAAGTTCTGGAGGCTAGAAGTCTGAAATCAAGTGTTATCAGGGCCATGCTCCATTTTCCTTGCCTCTTCCTAGTTTAGTGGTCTCTGGGAGCCTCCCTTGGCTTGTAGATGGATCACTCCAGTGTCTGCCTCCTGACTCCCTCGTCATGGGGTCTTCTCCCGCTGTGTGTCTCTTTATCTGTGTCTCCTCTCCTATTCTTATAAGGACATTAGTCATATTAGATGAAGGTCCACCCTAATCCAGTATCATCTCATCCTAACTCATTACATCTGCAAAGACCCCATTTTCAAATAAGGTAACATTGTGAGGCTCCAGGTGGACATGACTTTTTGGAGGACACTATTCAACCCAGTATAATTATCTTTAAAACACTTCATTTCTGACTTCCCATTGGTTTCTCCCTCACGTTCCTTTCTGGACAGATGTCACCCCAGCCACTCTTGCTGATTCAGCTTCATTGCTCAGCAACCATCCAGATGCCAGATCTGCCCAGCCCTCCCATCCTCTGAGTGGCACCACACAACTGAGCAGGACAGCAGACCCAGGGCACTGGGGCAACTGTGGCCCATGGGACGAGATGAGGCCTCAGAAAATGAATGCGTCTGGGCACCTATCCTCCTTCTCCTCTTTGTACCGGCCCAACTCCAAACCCTCTGGTAAACACAAAGGAGCAGATGGTGAAGTAGAGCCCATTGATGGGAATGAACACATTCTTTGTGGGCCCAAGGATTTTTTTTTATTTCTCTGTTAGATCCTGATTCACAGAACTGGGTGAGACGAAGGGGGCAGTATCCTGTGGCTCAGCCAGCAAATGAGATGCCAGCCCAGTGCTGGTCCTTTCCAAGTGCCTCTCCCATTCCCCCTACAGAGGGATTCCCTCTGAGCAGGAGAATACAGGAAGTTGGGGGCATTCTGAGGTATTCCACAGAGAGGATGAGTTGCTTCACATTCATGTGTTCCCTTTTCTCTGTGCTATAATCTTCCTAGGCCTAGGTTGAGACTGTTCTTAGAATTCCCAGCTCAGGCTTACATGGGAAAGGTCTTCCTTAGGTCAAGAGCTATTTATTGTAGGATGGGAGACTATTTCTATAGGTACACACTCACACGCTCTTTGTATGCAACTATAAGTCAGTCTTGCCACTCAAACTTTGCTATTGAGTTTAGAGACAGGCATCCTGGCCACCAGTGACTAGAGATGCAGCCATGAAGAGGAATGGCTTGAAGCACCTCAGTTTCTAGGACCCAGACAGTATAACAATAAGACATGTGAAATTGTCAGAGAAAAACCTGGCCCTAAGCAAGGTGTCCTGATAGGTGAAGCCCATTCTTGGTCTCTTTCCCCTTCCCTTTGTGCATCCCTTGCCTTCCTCAGAGGTGCCCCCTTCTCTCCTGTTCTTCCTTCAGGTCCTAACAACTCCCCAGGCCCTTCCTTGTCACTCTTCATCAAAAGTGGTTAAAGAAAACACTCAGTATCACATATTATTCACTGCCTGATTTAATTTCATATGCATTTACCTTACCTTTCTATTGGCGGGTGGATGTTAAAGATTTTCAGTCATGGATCATCAGGTAGGATAGGTATGAGGTTAGAGAGAGAGGCCCTCTGGATTGCTACCAAAGGAGGTAGACTAACTTTCTCACTGTTAGGCCAATCCTACCTGGAGGCCTGTAGCAGATTTTAACCCTTGTTTTCCAGCCCAGTGTCCATCTCCCTCAGATGTACTCGGCCTCTATCTGGGAGGAGGCCCTGTGGGGTTTCCTTACAGAGGGCCATCTTGTATTTGAAAGCCCAGGAGCTCTTTAAACAAAGTTGCCTGGTGCTTCCTGGGTGCCCAGGTGACAGAAAGAAGTTGACAGAAGTACAGGGATGGGCAGGGATCTTGCACAGAAGTTCTGGGTGGGCTCCATAGCTGCCCACGAGTGGTTGGCTTCCCCCACCTCTTACCTCTCCCGTGTCTTGGTGGGAAGCAACAGGGGCTGACCTACTGGAAAAGAATCTTGTGGAGATCCAGAACCTGCGCCAGCGCCTGGAGGAGTCCATCTGCCTCAACGACCGCCTGCAGGAGAGGCTGGAACACGTGCTCAGCTGTGCTGACAAAGGAAAAAGTAGGAAAGGCAAAAAACTGGTTCTGCCCACAGCTAGAGTCTCAAAGGGCACATAGGTTCCCAGTTAAAAGGCTCGTCAGTGTGCATGCAATACTAGCCTTCCTCACAATCTGCCCTGAGAGGGAAGCAGGGCATGCTCTGTTGTCCCCACTTTATAATGAAGGCACTGAGTGTTCTGCCCCAGGCAGGCCTAGGTCTCATGCTCAGGGCTGTCTGACACAGTGCCATTCTTGTAACTCCCGACACTACCTGCTGATGCACCTGGCTTATGGCCTGCCTGGCACGCGGTAGAACCGAGATGTCCAGGATGCCCCCTTCAGCAGAGGGAGGACCACATCCCACTTTCTTACCACTGCCGCATGCCCTGGATACCACCTTCTACTGCCCATATGTGAAAGGTCCATATTCCCAGACTTTCCACATGATGCTGTCACTCGGAGACCAATACTTGCACATCCCTTCTCCTTTGCCAAGCTCAGAAGAATGGCGGCCAGGGCCCTACAACATGCCAGTAGCAGCTAATTCATGGGCAAGACTGTCCCACAGCTGCAGCCATTGCACATGAGTGTTTGGCCCGCTGTAGTGTGACTCGGCCACACCACGTTGTTGTGCCAGTGCATGAAGCCCCCAGGTTTTCTGTGTGGCTAAGCCTCTAACTTTGGTGGTTGCAGTGAAGTGTATCTTTGAGAGCATCTCTTTCCCAAAGGTATGACTTGTCTGGGTTTTTTAACTCCCTCTGACAGTATCCACATCTGGCTTCCATGGGTAGAACCCGGAGTCTGTGCCTCAGCTCTACCACAAGAGAAGGGCCTTTGGGAATGCAAACTGGAGTTTTCAGGCTTACACAGGGCAAACCCCAAATCTGGTCACTTCCGTGTCCCCCCTTTCCACAGCAGTACCCAGTTGCAGAGACAAAGAGAAGAGGGTGGAAAGTACAAAAATTGCCCGGACCCACATGGGCCAAAATTGTAATAGTTATTCTCAATTTGGATAAGGCTGCTGCTTAGAAGGTCCGGACCTCCCATCGACACATCCCTAGCAATGTAGGAGCGAACGGCTCTGGGAAATTCACATCTCATATATTGGTCCCTTGCTCCAGCTTTGCAGATAACCAGGAGTCACTAGCTGTGAACTGGATAGCAGCTTGGTGCTCTCTCCCTCCCTTTCCCACTTCCAGCTGAGTGTGAATAAGGAGGGAAAGGAATGTCAGTTTGTTTCGAGTAGTCAGTGAAGAGTTCTCTACGTCCCTGCAGACATCACTGGTGCTCTGTCTCTCCCTCCCTAGGCATCACACGGTCCGCTCCAGGTGTCTCCCTGGCAACCCCTCATTCATACGCTCAGAGTCACTCTTCCGGCTCTGCTCAGGACATCTTGTGACATATGATGTCTGGACGGTCTAGAAGAATGTTCTCCAGAACTTTTCCAGCCCTATCCAACAGCATTCTTGGCTATGAACTTGGAGGCATCGACATCGACTTTTAAATGAATGGATCAAATTAATAAATTCTTACTTAAAAATTATTGTTTACGTGTATTGAATGCCTATATAGAGTAAAATTTGTGAGGAAAGAATAAAACCCATAATGGCCAGAAATTCATAGAAAAGGTTAAAGGAAAAATGGGTTTTCTCTATTAGCTATTTCTTTATTATTATTATTATTATTATTATTATTATTTGCAGAACACTTCTTTATTACAGCAACACATAAAGCAAATATAACTTTAAATGTTTATGAGTACAACTGTACATTATTATGACTGCTGGTTTACTCAGTTTGCTCAAATTTGGAGAAATAGCTTATATGTAATTCTTGAAATTCACTGACCTTCTTTATAAAAATGTGGGATTGAAATGCATGCACACATTCTTAAGAGTATTTTAAGAGTATTTTAACTTAAATTTTCATTCTCCTGACTTTATTCCCAGTCTCGGCATTTTCACACATCCTTGGTGAGCTAACCAAACTCAAGGCCTTTTGTTACTAAGCGAACCGGCAAGGTTATGTGTGCCAGGGGCAACATCCTTAAAAGTTAATGAACAGTAACTGCTGGTCACCAATAGATTTTTGACCTAGTTCCTTCTTCTTGAGGGCAAACGAGCTTTCACCTGGGCATTCAGTCCAACCCCTAAAGACTGATGATCCTTCAAACCCCTCCTTAGAAGTACTTCATTAAATAGCCATTTCCATTTTAATAGTAGGGTGAGAATTATACTCCTCAATCTGAAAGTCTTCAGCCTTGAGGCATCGATTGTCTCAACTTTTAGAAGCATTTTGAGGTTTTCGGCAGCTCGATGTGATTCAGGTAAATATGTGCATCTCCCAAAGTAATTATGAAGTTAGCTGGCTTCAGGCCTGTGATGTGTGAGACTGTGTAGGTGAGCAGGGCCTACACAGCTGGTGATGAAGGGCACACCCAGGCCCATGGCTTGCGACCTGTGGCAAACCTGGCAGGACAGCTCACCATTCACCGCATAGAACCGGCACAGGGCGTGGTGTGGAGGCAGGGTCAGGAGAGGAAGAGCCTTTGGATTCCAACCACACAGGATGATTCTTCTGTCACCAGGGTTGGTTTGGATTGCGTCAGTAGCCTTCTGCAGTTGGTCTACTCCTTGACCTGAAGAATCTGAATTCTTATTTTTGTATTTGGTTCCAAAACACCTCCAATGAAAGCCTGACCTGGAGTTAGTTTTCTCCTTAGCACCGGGTTTATGGACCTATGCAGTCACTGGTCTCCCAGGTGCATCCTCTAGCCTCCTTGAAAGCTGTCTTCACCTGGAGGACTTTAGAGGATGCACTGGAGGGAAGCCAGTCCAGAAATAGATGCAGAGGGCAGGGTTTCAAGACCTAGAACATCAGATGCCTGAGGTCTCCTTACCTCTAATAGTCTGTTCCTCTCTCCCAGGGAGAGCCAACAAAGACTTTAACTCTGGGCTTTCAGGAAAAAGTATACACATGGGAAAGTTCCCTCGAAGAATAATGGACAACTGAAGACCAGCATTCAAGAGGAGAGCCTCAAGAGGTTCATTCTCAATGAATGCCAAGAAAATGGAACGGGGAAGAGGTGGGCTTCCAACACTCCACCTGGGCTGCTACAGGTTCAGCGACCTTTGAGGTCAGAGGGTACAATGACAGGGAGAAAACTAGCTCAGGTGTGTCTGAACCGCCTGTAAAATGGGTAACTGTGGATTCAGGGAAAGGAGAGCAATGGAGGCAATGAGAAACAACAGAAGAATGAATAAATGAGAGAGAAGTGCTTTGGAAAACACATGCCATGTCAAATTTGGGACCAGATTGCAATTCTACTTAGTTGTACTAGTACAATGATCAGGTCACATGCTATTTTGAAGAAGTCAAGGACTGAGACCAGTCCACCAGCCAGAGTCACGGAGCCTGCCTTCCACCCACTACATATCCAGGGAGCCATAAACTATTTATTGCTTTGCGACCTGCTTTTTTAGCTCATCATAACACTTCTGAAATTCTTCCTTGTTGTTGCATGTATTAGTCATTAGTTTCTTTTTATGGTTGAGTACTATTTATTATATGAATATCCCACAATTTGCCCATACCCACGTTTGTGTCCTTCTACTTTCCATCTCCACCCCAACCATCCCCCTCCTTGTCTCCTTACTGCTCTATGCACTGTCTCATTATCATTCTTTTTTACTTTGCCTTTGTTATATCAAGTTTTCAGTATGGCAAAATGCAACTCAATGAATCTTGAAGGCATGAAAGATAGGGGAGTTAGCTATAATTTAGCTTGGATAAAGGGAGTCCATGGGCCAGTTTTATAAAAACGCACAAAGAGGGGCACCTGGGTGGCTCAGTCAGATGGGTGGCTCAGTTAAGTGTTTGCCTTTGGCTGGGGTTATGATCCCAGGGCTCCTTGCTCAGGGGGGAGTCTGCTTCTTCCTCTCCCTCTGCCTACCGCTCCCCCTGCTTGTGCTCTCTCTTCCTGTCAAATAAATAAAATCTTTTAAAAAAATGCACAGAGATGCAGGAAGGTAAAATAATAATTATTAAGACAGTCATGGTCCTAAGGGAGAGAATGATTTGTTGTCAGAAGGCAGAGCATTATCTTTGTGCTTTAGTGGGAAAGAAGGCACATCCAAGGAAAGGTGAGATTAAGGAATTTAGGTTCTCAATTTTGGCTGCACCTTACATTCACCTGAGGAGCTTTAAAAATGGTTATCAAACCTTATTAGAAATTGAGACTTATTTGATCTGGGATGGAGCTTGGCCTTGAGAGTTTTAAATTCTGGACAGATGATTCTAACAAACAGCCAGGAATAAGAATTGCCTAACATTACAGATAAACCAGCTACAAACTGTCCCAAAATGTGCATCTCCTTCACAGCAACGCTGAAAATCAGGCCATTTATGCAATTTGCATTTGCCCGTCAGGAGTGATGGTTATAGAATCTGGAACAAGGATCAGTGGAAAAGCAACAGATGAATCATGTCAGTTGTGTTTCCCACACAGATATCCTCCTTCTAGAGCCATGTTGCTTAAATTTTCCTGACCACAACCCACAATAAGAAACACATACCACACTGTGACTCTGTTCATACAACATGTAAAATAGTTAAAATTTTGCAAAATTATACTTACCCTTACTACATACAATGCACTTTCATAATTTCCATACTAAGTTGATTTCCTGATCCACCCATGAATTGAGAACATAGCTTGAAAAACATGGATTTAAAATGTTTTCTTTAGGCATATTTTAAAAGAGAAGTATTAGGTCTTACTGGCCTCTACAATTCTCTAAATAGGAATTAAAACATATAAAAACATTCTTATCAATATGCTATCCTTTATCCTGCCATAAGAAATTAAGAAACTAAGAGGAAACCATTCTCTGATGAGTAATTCCAAGGACGATAGGAGAGAGAAATGGCTTAAAGTGCAACAGCTGAAGCTTTTCATGATATTCTTAGAATGTTCCTACAGTGTAATGAAATGCAAAGTCCCTTTGGAGAATGGTGATCTCCAGGTAAAAATGTGGTAGTCATGGTTTAGCTAATTTGTTTGCCAATTCTTTTTTGCTTTCTCTGATGGTTCCTTTCTTTCCTGAATCTCTTCAGAAAAATAAGACTTCTGTGAAGCCTTATTTCTTGTCTCCACAAAGGTGGCCCATCAGCCTCTGATGACTGTTGGCTCCTTCCAGACTGGAACCTTTCATCTCTCTCCCACCAGATTCTCCTTTCTCACCAAATGGTTGTGTGTCCTTAGCTACTCCCTCAGCCTCCTCGAACCACTGTGCCCTATTCTGTGAACGATGGAACAGGACTTATTTGATTCTGAAGGTGCACTAGCTTTTACATTCTTGGGCTCTTCATTGACCCCTCTCCCTTCTCTTTAAATGGAAAGGGAAATCTAGTTAGAAGGTGTGTTCACTATAAAATTTAACAAGCTGTTCATATATGTGCATATTCAAGATTAAGCACCTCTCTTCCTCCTGAAAAAGAGAGGAGGCCATCACTTTCTTTAGGAAAGAAGGGTCTGGAGAGTAAACTGGCAGCTGAGGAGGAGGTGGGAGGGATTTGGCTCTCCAGTCGGTAGAACTGAGCAGGGATATCACCAACTCTTGGTGGTGAGCCCTGAGTCCTGCATCCCAGGAGGGAACTTAGCCTCTGCTTCACTGGTCCTGCTTTCCCATTCCAGGCTGCTCCTCACCACGTCACCTGTCTTCTATGGATTCTCACTGTGTTCTTGGTTTAGGACTGCATGGCTCTCACTCCAGTCATCCATCTGTAGGATAAAGACTAAAAGACTCCTATTTAGGTTTCTTCCATTGTCTGTCTGCAAATCAAACCTCAGCGGATGCTGCCTTACACTCTAGTCCTGTGAATTCAGATTTCTAGAAGCCAGGCAACAAACAAACACAATCTTACTCTCTAAAGCATCAAGAAGTATGAGTCTGATATTCTCTCAACTTTTAGAACTACCAATCTCATAAGCAGAATCTGGGCCTCATCTCCACAAACCTATAGGGTGGCCCAGAAGAAGTAATCACAGCTATGTCCTTTTGGGGTCGGTGGAAAGTTAGGAAGCAATTTTCCACTTCTGGATTATCATTAGCCAATGCTAAGCAAAATGCACTTAGTCTGCAGACATAATTTGTGATCCTGCTTTTTAATGAGGCTCAGGTAAACTTGGACTGGCTATAGCAGAAGCTTTTTACATCAACTTCTGTCTTCAAATGATCAACTCAAGGTAAAGAAAACCCACCCCCTATGAATGAATCAGGTAGCCCCCAAATGGGCCTACTGTCTTGCTACCTGGATCCCCTCAGGGATCAGTATGACAACACCACTGTGTGGTGTTGGTCTGCTGGCTACATGGTGGGAAAATTGTCACAGTGTCAGTGAACACTGCTTTCAGCCTTCACCTGACCCTGGGGCTGTTCAGTTAGATAGATCATTGTCAAGATGGGCTTTGTCTAGACTGTAGTCAAGGAAGACTTCAAAGAATGTGGGGACATATCAAAATACCACAGAAAACAGCTAGAAGGGGCTTCCAATGGAAAATCATACTATCTTCATCAGATGACATTTAGTAGAACAGTCATAGTAGCACCGTGGGTTAAGGTCAAAAATTAGAATCTGCAGAGGCGCCTGGGTGGCTCAGTCAGTTAAGTGTCCGGCTCTTGATTTCGGCTCAGGTCATGATCTCAGGGTTGTGAGATCGAGCCCCATGCCAGGCTCTGTCTGCTTGAGATTCTTTCCCTCTGCACCTCCCCACACTCTCTTAATTAATTAATTAATTAATTAAAATCTTTAAAAAATTAGAATCTACATGAGAGCCCATCAATAGTACAAAGGATAAATTGTGGTATATTCCAGTAGTGGATACTACAGAGCAATGACAAATGGATGAATCATGCTTGTCATTTGGAGCAGAGCGCTGAAGGCTATGTATCTGAAGGACTACAACCAACGTTGAAGATGGAAGAGGAAAGGTCAGAGGAGGAAATGAGGAAAATCTTGGGCCACTCCATTTGAGTCCTGACTACACCGGAGCTGCTCTGGAGCATGAGGACTCTAGAAGAGGAGTGCTAGAGAGAGATCATCAACCCATTGTAGGAGTGGGTCCCAAAAGGGGACATGTTAAAGGGGACATGGCTGGTCTAATCTCAGAAAATAGTTCCTTTAGTTTGTCATTGTAAATCCCAGAGGAAGTCAGGGACACTTTAAGCACTTGGTGGTGGGAAATAAAGGAGTCATAATTGGGCCCACTTTATAGCAGAGGAAGTTGAGGTACAAAGACAATGGTGGCAGGGCTGAGAATAAATTAAGGCCTTCTGACCCCAGTTGATAGGGGTAACAGCTCACAGTTCCCAATAGTCAGCTCCATGGGTACAGGGAGGCCAGAATCGGGCCTCAGGATAGTGAGATCGTGTCAGCAAACCAGGGAGGTTCTGTCTTCCCTATTGTCCCTGTAACCTGGGGGAGCATCCTTGGGGAAAGGAAGAAAGTAGAGCTGGACAGCAAAAGAGATGCATGTTTAGAAGCTGCCCAGAAACCATCCTGAAGGGAGTCACTGCTCCTCTGCCCTTACTTCCAAAAGCAGCTGCAGGCCAAGAAGAGGCTAGTAGAACAGAGCTGAACCATAGGATCTAGCAGGGGGATGCACACAACAGACACAGCAAGAAAGTCAGTGCCAGACCCAGATCCTGGGCTTCCAAGGTCCAGGAGGAATACTGCTCTTTGGGTTCTGGTGGTCTCCTGTGGGCCTTGACAGCAAAAATGTCATTTGGATCTGAAAAGAGATGATTTTTTTTTTAAGATTTTATTTATTTATTTGAGAGAGAGAATGAGAGAGAGAGCTTGAGAGGGGTAGGGTCAGAGGGAGAAGCAGACTCCCGCTGAGCAGCGAGCCCAATGCGGGACTTGATCCCGGGACTCCAGGATCATGACCTGAGCCGAAGGCAGTCGCTTAACCAACGGAGCCACCCAGGCGCCCCAGAGATGATATTTTATATAAAAGCTTCCCAACCCCTGCTCCAACTCCCTTCCTCTCTCTCTCTCCTTCTCTAACTCATCTTCAGCCCGCACACTCCTGTTCTTTGCTCTCTTCTGCCAACCTTTTACCTTTTTACCCTTTGTAGCTACAGTTTGAGGAGCATTTGTACATTGGACAAAAAAATGATAAGTTCTTCTCCCTGCCTCTTAAATGAAACACCAAAGGGAAGATGGAATCCTTGGAGTCCTTGATGGGTTGGCTGGGAACTGGTTGTGTCTGGGACCTAGCTGGTGAGAAGTGCTCACTAAGCAACTCCAAGAGGACCTGTGTGCCATCACAACAGGGCTATTTCTCCGTGGAAGTTCCTATGTTAAAGGTTGGGGGCTGGGGAGGAATGGGAGTCTGACCAACCACTGCCCCCAAAGTCAGGATGTGAGCCCTTTATAGACCAGCAGATGAAGCACTAAGAGCAAGGCCTTGTCGAATCTCAGAATTTGGCAGCCAGGATGGAAACAGAGCTCTCATCCATCACCAAAGAGGGGCTGCTGGCTTATCTTTCCAGCTTAGGGTCAATGCCCCAGCCCTCAGAGCTGAAGTCAAGGACAGCGATCCTAGAGTACTCACAGGAGCACCCTCACCCAGGGAGGGCATGCAGGCCTCTCCACCTGCCCAGTGCTGTAGAGCAGTCACTTCTAGACTGACCACACATGCACCACTCAGAATTGTCAAAAATAGAATGTAGATTGTTATTGTCTGTTCTCCCACAGAAATAGCTTGTTTATGTGTTTTGTTTTGTTTTTCCAATGATAGCTATCTTGGAAAATTGGGTGGATAGGGTTTCCTGGGGATGCCTCTTCTTCTGCTCCATAAGAAAGTAGGAGACAGGGCACCTGGGTGGCTCAGTCGGTTGGGCGTCTGCCTTTGGCTCAGGTCATGATCCTGGGGTTCCAGGATCAAGTCCCACATCGGACTCCCTGCTCAGTGGGGAGCCTGATTCTCCTCCTCCCTCTGTTCCTCCCCCCACTCATGCTCTCTCTCTCTCTCTCACTCGCTCTCAAATAAATAAAATCTTAAAAAAAAAAGAAAGAAAGTAGGAGACAGCTAAACAATCCAGTGGGAAGAGCTCAAGTGATCAGTCCTCGAGTTGCACAGCTTTGGCCCAGGCAGTGACTACTGAGATGAGTAGTCTGGAAAACAGAAACCACACCAGATAATTTGGCATGTGAGATGGATTCAACATTTAGTGAAAGCTCAACATTCAAAAAGCAAACACCACGTTAACACAGATAAAAAGAGCAGGAAATAGTTACCATACCTAGGGCTGGAAAACCAGAAGAATATACTGGGTCTGTGAAGTCTGGACACTTGGAAGAGAGGCCCCAGCTGGAACCTAGAGCTCTGAAGTAAAGACACTATCTAGCTATTGCCATTACCAGAGGTAATCAGAGGAGCTGAGGCCCCCGGGATTAGGGCAATGACAAACTAAAGGAACTATTTTCTGAGATTAGACCAGCCATGTCCCCTTTAACATGTCCCCTTTTGGGACCCACTCCTTCAGATCCAAATGCCTTCTTTGGGCGGAAGGTAAGTAGCTGGCTAACTCTTCAAGAGTTAGAGGGAGGGACCCTGCAAAGCTTGCACCTGAGGAGGAGGGGACGTCCACCTTTTGTAGTGCCTCCAGAGCCTGAGCAAGTCCCCTCACAGAGCTGAGATCCAGCCCTCTAAGGAGGGGACACTGCCAAACTGGTGCTGGTGCCAGTGCCTCGGGAGCTCTCAAGAGGGGTCCTGCCACTGCGACTCCAAGCAGGAGGTGCGGGGCTGCTGATGCTAGTATCTCTGAAGGGGCACACCAAACATCGTTTTGGGAACTGGGGGGAAAACTAGAATCTGGGACCAACTGTAACTCCCAGAAACAACTGACAAGCTGAAGAACCGTTGCTGAAGTAATGTAGAAAATGAACGGTGAGAAGACGGAAGTAGCAAATCCCTCTCATTTTCCTGCCTTCCAGTGCCCCCATCAGCACACTCTGACAGGAACAGCTGGTTTGCAGGTCCTCCAAAACCAGTGTTTGAGGCTGACAGATGGTAGCTTCCAAACCAACACATCTCACCTCCTCCACACAGGCTCTCTCCTCCTTTCTTCCCAGACATCTTTTCTCCTGTGAAGAGTCCGAGCTAGTACCTGGTCCTTCCTTAAATTTCTGCATGAACATCACTTCTCATGCTTGAAAAGCTTTTTTTTAAGTCCTCCTAACTGAAGTTTGTTGCCTTAAATAGGTCTACTTCTGCCTCTTGAACAGGTCTCTCTGTTCCTTTTCCTCTTATTTCCTTGACAGTCTTGAGTGAGAGAGGGACCCGAAGGATGAACAGATGCCCATTCTAAGACAGAGCCATTTGGGATGTGGCCTGGTGACTAATGGCCGTAGCTGCTATAGGACAGGAGTAACTCCAGCATAAGTGAACAAGAGACAAAGCATCGGGGAGCCAGGCTCTGAGGATCTCAGTCTAAATACCTTGGTAATGCAACCCTCAGTTTGTTTCCTATAGTTAAGAGTCTTATGGTTTGTCTCCCTCTCAAACAAACTGGGGGTTGCTGGAGGGGAGGTGGGTGGAGGGATGGGGAAACTGGGTGATGGGCATTAAGGAGGGCATGTGATGTAATGAGTACTGGGTGTTATATGCAATTGATGAATCACCAAACTCTACCTCTGAAACTAAAAACAATAATACATACATACATACATACATACATACATACGTACATACATACCTTGATAATGCCAACACCACTCACTGGCTGTCAGCTTTAAGCAAACAGCTTCATAAAATCACTTCATCATGAGGGGGATCAACTGAATTAACAGTTGGCAATACTATTTGTAATCAAACATAAAATACAAATGTTAAACTACTGTATTTGATTGCTGATCATCTACTGTTATTTTTATACTCAAGAGAAGCATTTCTAATATATTATCAAAAACAGCATTATATGCCACTTTAAAAAAAAATAGACCTACATTCTCTCATCTTAAAATGGGAGAGCTTGAGAAGATGGATTTGGTATACTTCCAGTATTAATATTCTAATAGATTAAATATAAAGAATATTTTAAAAATCTGGATCTACTTTCAGTTGATCGAAGTCAAAGGCATGTATACAAAGAGTACTTTAAAAGTGGCAGTCATCATTAAAGTTAGACATTATATTCTGGGCAGGGAGATGCTCCTTAGTATTTAGAGATAGATAGTCTGGGTGCAATTCCCTGTTGCACCCTCAAAACCTGAGCACCTGAGCAAAAAGATTATTTGGTCTCCCTAATCTTCAGCTTCTTTTCTGGTATACTATGCATAATAATAACACTTCCTCAAAAGTTAATAGGAGATTTCAGGGTACCTGGGTGGCCTAGTCGCTTGAGCATCCAACTCTTGGTTTCAGCTCAGGTCATGATCTCAGGGTCATGAGATCAAGCCCTACATCAGGCTCCTTGATGAGTGGGGAGTCTGCCTGAGGATTCTCTCTCTCCTTCTCCCTCTGCCCCTCCCCCTGCTCACACTCTCTCTCTCTCAAATAAATAAATAAATCTTTTTTTAAAAAAACGTTAATGGGAGATTTAAATGAGTTAATGTTTGTACTGGGCTTAGCATAGTACCTGGTACACAATTGCTCAATAAATCTATTATTGTGATTATTCTTATTGTCATTGTCAATAACTCATCACTGAGGGGCATCATGTAGGCACAGGGTTTTAACTAGGACTTGATAGTTTTTAAAACAAAAGACTCGATTAGAATGTCTTTTTCCAACACAATGGCAGGTCCCATAGTTACTGGAGAAGAGAGTTCAGAAATGTGTTTGAGACATTTCACAGTGCGATAGCACTGTGTAGCTAGATGTAGAGCAGAGTAGAGTAAGTAAGACAACAACTTTCAAAAGTGATTTTCCCTGGTCTTTCTTCCTTCACTTTTTCATAAACATTTTGCTGCACATGTGGAGGTACCTGGGATCAAACATGTGGTACCAGCAGCCTAGCAGCAGAACCATAGAGATAGATGCTCCAAGGCATCCTCCTCAGTCTCATGCTTCAACCTCAGTTAGAATGGAGACACAAGGTGGGTCAGATAGGTCCCTCCTGTGCCACACTTGAGCATTCCTTGACGATCTCAGCCGCAACACCACTTAACACCACTGCATGTGCAGGTCATGGATTACCCACCAAATACCTAAGGGCCAGTTTTTACCATGCTCTATAGAAAGGTCACATTCATGGGCCATATACAGCCCATGAATGGCAACCTCCAGCCAGTCAGTCAAGATTCTTCCTGAGCCCTCTCATGTTCAGTGTACTGGTAACTTGAATAAAAGAATAAAAGAAAATCATCAGATGTGCAAATCATCATCAAAATGGGTGTCCACTTCTATATTCAAGGAAACTTATTGTAAACTGACCTTATGCAGCCAGAATGAAATGTAAAACCAACAAGTATAAAAATAATATTCGTACCAAAAAAAAAAAAAAAGGCAAAAACAAAAGCATCCCACAGGCAGAGGTGGTAGTGAGAGATGAGACATTAGGAGGTCAAAACTGACCTCAATTTAAATGAAACATCAATATATTCCACTGTGAGGAAAAGGAAAATGGTATTGGAGTATATTAAGAAGAATATCAAAAGTCAGGGGGAGAAACCCTTCTACCAAATTAATTAGTTATACCTCAGTAGAATACTACATTTGTTTTAGTTACTATTTTTTTTTGAAGAATGTGACCATTTGAAAACTGGAGAGGACTCAAAGAAGAAAAAGAAATATCCAGAACTCTTTGATTTTTTATTTGAGAAAGAGCCATAAAATCTATTTTAATTAGAAAGGAATGAGGAGGGGTGTCTGGGTGGCCCAGTCGGTTAAGCATCTGCCTTCGGCTCAGGTCATGATCCCAGGGTCCTGGGATTGAGCCCTGCATCGCATCAGGCTCCCTGCTCAGCAGGGGAGTCTGCTTCTCCCTCTCCCTCTGCTCATGCTCTCTCTCTCTCTCTCACTCTCTCTCAAATAAATAAATAAAATCTTTAAACGGGGAGGATAAGAAACGACTTTACGACAGTCCTCAATAAAGGTAGGGGGATGGGAATATGTATGCCTTGATATTGTACTTATATAAGGAGGATTGAACAAGCAGCAGTATTTTAGGTTTTTAAAGGTGGTTGGTTGGCAGTTTTGGCAGAAAGGTATAAAAAGACTGCAAATGGCTGCTAAAATAGGCAATGCCCAGAGTGTAGACTTTTAGAGCAGGCTGCATTGGGTGTTGGTTTGGCTAGACAACCAAAGGGCAGAGCCTCTCTGGGTAGGAAGCTCTCCTTATATTCTATTTCTATGCTTGTAACTCCAGACAGTTAACTGGGAATTTTGTTGGAGCTTGGCCTACAAGCAATGCCTCAGGCATTAAGCTCTGGCACACTGAGCCTCCCTCTCTGTGATCAAGCACTCTCAATTCTCCTGGTTGCTAATGAAGCTTCTGATTACGCATAGGATTCTCCTGAGACTATCTCAACAGTAAATATCCTCCTCCCCACCCAATTAAAACACCATTTGTTTCCATCTTCATTTAATCCACTTTTTTCTTTCTTCTCACACTCCTCTGGATGGTCCTCACCCTCCTCTCTTTCTCCATGGCAGCGTCCTCTCCATAATTAGTTGGTACGTTTCCCCCATGTTAAAAGATCTGACATTGATCATGCCTTTGTTCTATCTCCCATAAGGGGCTGCCCTTATGATCTCATCGTCCTCTGAGATCCTCTTTTTTGACTTTTTATCAGTCATGATTTCTTTCAGGTCACTGAGGTGGCTTAGCAGAAAGCCTAGAACTGGGGAGCCTGGGTGGCTCAGTTGGTTGAGCGACTGCCTTCGGCTCGGGTCATGATCCTGGAGTCCCGGGATCGAGTCCCGCATCGGGCTCCCTGCTCAGCGGGGAGTCTGCTTCTCCCTCTGACCCTCCCCCATCTCATGCTCGCTCTCTCATTCTCTCTCTCAAATAAATAAATAAAATCTTTAAAAAAAAAGAAAGAAATACTGTATCCATTTTGAGTATTTTTGTGTAGGGTATAAGAAAGCAGTCCAGTTTCATTCTTTTGCATGTAGCTGTCCAATTTTCCCAACACCATATATTGAAGAGTTTGGTTTTTTTTCTCCCTGTATATTCTTGCCTCCTTTGTTATAGATTACTTGACCATAAAAGCATGAGTTTAGGGGTGCCTGTGTGGCTCAGTTAGTTAAGCATCTGACTCTTGATCTCAGCTTAGGTCTTGATCTCTGGGTCATGAGTTCAAGCCCTGCACTGGGCTCCACACTGGGCATGGAGCCTACTTTAAAAAAAAAAAGCATGAGCCTATTTCTGGATTCTCTATTCTGTTCTATTGATCTATGTATCTATTTTTGTTCCAGTACCACATTGTTTTGGTTACTACAGCTTTGTAGTATATCTTGAAATCTGGGATTGCAATACCTCCAGTTTTGTTCTTTTTCAAGATCGCTTTGGCTATTCAGGGTGTTTTATGTTTCCATACAAATTTTAGAATTATTTATTTTAGTTCTGTGAAAAATGTTGTTGATATTTTGATAGGGATTGCATTAAATCTGTATATTGATTTGGGTAGTACGGACATTTTAACAATAGTTATTCTCCTAATCCATGAGCATGGAATATTTTTCCATTTGTTTGTGTCATCCTCAATTTCTTTCATCAACATTTTATAGTTTTTGGAGCATAGGTATTTCGCCTCCTTGGTTAAGTTTAACCCTCGGTATTTTTTTTTTTTTTTAGTGCAATTGTAAATGGAATTGTTTTCTTAATTTTTCTTTCTGCTACTTCATTATTAGTATATAGAAATGCAACAGATTTCTGTATATTAATTTTGTATCCTCCAACTTTACTGAGTTCCAGTAGTTTTTTCTTTTTCTTTTTAAGATTTTATTTATTTATTTGACAGAGAGAGACACAGCGAGAGAGGGAACACAAGCAGAGGGAGTGGCAGAGGGAGAAGCAGGCTTCCTGCCGAGCAGGGAGCCCGATGCAGGGAGCCCGATGCAGGGAGCCCGATGCAGGGCTCGATCCCAGGACCCTGGGATCATGACCTGAGCCGAAGGCAGATGCTTAACGACTGAGCCACCCAGGCACCCCAACTGAGTTCCAGTAGTTTTTTGATGGAGTCTTTAGGGTTTTCTATATACAGTATCATGTCATCTGCAAACAGTGAAAATTTTAATTCTTCCTGACCAATTTGGATGCCTTTTATGTCTTTTTCTTGTCTGATTGCTGTGGCTAGGACTTCCAGTACTATGTTAAATAAAAGTGGTAAGAGTGGACACCCTTGTCTTATTCCTCATCTTAGAGGAAAAGTTCTGTTTTTCACCATTGAGTATGATGTTAACTGTGGATTTTTCATATATTCCCCAGATACTTTTTTTTTTTTTTTTTTTTAAAGATTTTATTTATTTATTTGAGACAGAGAGAATGAGAGACAGAGAGCATGAGAGGGAGGAGGGTCAGAGGGAGAAGCAGACTCCCCGCCGAGCAGGGAGCCCGATGCGGGACTCGATCCTGGGACTCCAGGATCATGACCTGAGCCGAAGGCAGTCGCTTAACCAACTGAGCCACCCAGGCGCCCCTCCCCAGATACTTTTAACAAGTGCACCAATGACTATGATGCTGGGATTGGGAGCTTTCTCTGCTGATGTTAATTTGAACATCCAGAAACTCTCTTGGTTAATGCTTCCTTCTCTATTTTAAATGTGAGCAGAACAGGCTGAAAGAAGAGAGTGAAATCACCCATTAAAGCATATGTGATATGTGATGAAGCTGGTATTGAAATTTTGGACTGCTTTATGGGGTGCCTGTTTGGCTAGCGAAGTCAGTAGAGCACGTGACTCTTGATCTCAGGGTTGTGAGTTCAAGCCCCATGTTGGGTGTAGAGCTTACTTTAAAAATAATAATAAATAAATGAAAATATCAAATCTTGGACTGCTTTTCCTAAGGCCATGCTTTTATTTCTTCAGCATAGACCCAGGACAGCATTTGTTTGGAAATATGATTAGGACTGGACAACATCAGTAAAAGTTAGTTATTCCTTATAACTGTTATTTATCCATTCCACAAATATTTACTGAATGTTTTATGTGACAGTTTCTTGTGGAGGCACTGGGGAGATGGGGTGAACAAGGCAGACAGAGGGCCTGCTCTCAGGAAGAGGATCTTCTGGCACAGGAGCCCGACGTCTTATAGACAAGTGCATCACTACATTTTAATTATGGCTGTGATGAATTTTACTTGATACTTGTGTTCCTTGATCCCATTGTATCAGCCACAATTAAAAACTGGCTGAGTATAAATAATAGGACTATAGAATTGTGATGAAAGAATTGTCCAAGGAAAGACTCTTTGTTTTCACAGCAGAAATACCTATGTTTGACCAAGGTCCCCTGAAATTTAGATGTGGGTTCCTTGGGGGTGTGTTATGTGCTTCCTCATCAGTAAAATAAGGTTATTGTTTTTGCTCTTCGAGGTCTTTTCCCACTCTGTTTTCTTTGAGGACATGGGGCACCGAAATGTTTATTAAACATGCCCTCGGAACTGCAGCTGGGACCTGACTGTGGCTTCTACTGTGTGTGTTTCCTCTAAGAACCTGAGCTGAGCCAATACCCTGAGAGTCCAGAACTAAGAGAACAAGTGGAAGAAAGTCAGCAAGTTTGGAGGGTGAAAATTATCCGAAGAAAGTCAAGATAATGGCAGAGCATGTGGTAGCCAATGGTAGAGAGACTAAAGATGTTCTTTGGGCTGGGTTCAAAAAATCAGGGGACACTGAAGAATGCCTATATCATCATCAGACTCCTCAAAGAGCATCCTGAGTGAAGCAGTGAAAACTAGGAGAGTAACTTACCCCCAGTGAACTTGTTGTAAAAGAAAAACATCCCTGGTTTCTCTCCTCTAGCCTTAGTATTACAACATTACTTCACTTCTGACACCAGCTATATGAATTTTCCATACATCAAGTAACTCTGCAACACCACTTAGGTGTCCTACAATGTAACTCAATTCTGACACTGTCTACCTGGAGATAGTGTTAGATCCCACAGGTTAAGAGTTCAGTCCCACCAGATTGCCTCCCTCCCATTTCAGATGCCAATCACCAGTCCAGGTTATTACCCGTGCTTCCCACCAGCTATAAACCAGAGGTTCCCAGAACCCCTTCCTTGGGTTCAATTAGCTTGCTAGAGTGTCTCACAGAAAACAGTTTACTTACTAGGTTACTGGTTTGTTATAAAAATATATATATATAACTCAGAAACAACCAGATGGAAGGGACGCATAGGGCAAGGTATGTGGAAAGGGGTGCAGAGCTTCCATGCCCTCTCTGGGCTTGCCACTCTCCCAGCACCTCCATGTGTTCACCACCTTGGAAGCTCGCTGAACCCTGTAGGTCAGGGATTTTTGATGGAAGCTTCATTACATAGGCAAGATTGAGTAAATCATTGGTTGTGGGTGATTGATTCAACCTCCAGTCCCTCTCCCCTCCCCAGGGGTAGGAGGGTAGGACTGAAAGTTCCAACCTTCTAATCACAATTAGTTCCCCTGGCAACCAGCCCTGAGGCTTGTTATGAATAACAAAAAACACCTTCAAAAATTTAGAAGCATTGGGCTAATTTCTCAATAACTAGCAAAACTCAACCAAGATAAAATAGACAATCTGAAAATCCTGTAAAGATTGAAGAATTTATTTTGTAGTTGAATAACTCCCAATAAAGAAATCTCCAGGCCCAGATGGTTTCACTGGAAAAGTCTATGAAACATTTAAAGAAGTACATTAATTTTCCACAATCTAATCTGGAGTATACAAGAGAAAGGAGCACCTTCCAACTCATTTTATGAGGCTAATATTACCCTGATACCTAAACCAGGCAAAGATAGTACAAAAGAAAACTATAAACCAATAGCCCTCATGAATTTAAATGCAAAAATATTAGCAGATTGAATCAGCAGCAAAATATGAGCAGATTGAATCCTGCAATGTATAAAAAGAATTATACATCACGACAAAGTGGGATTTATTCCAAGTGTGCAAGGTTGGTTCAATACTAAAAAATTAATTGATATAATTTGTGGTGTCTCTCTTTTGATCAGATGGGAGCCCCCAGATGTGGGGCGATGATCAGGTGGAAGCCGGTGGATTCACCCAAGGCAGAACAAAGGAGATAGAAATTTATTGAATATACCACCAGGGAGCCGTGGGCAAGACAGCAAAGGAGAGGCCATCTGCCACAAGGCCACTGTTTTTAAAGAGGGAAGATGAGGAGGTATGGTGACGAATGGAATTTTCCCCTTTATGGTTACTGTGCCTAGTTGTAAGTAGGCCATTGGTTAGTTAGTACCTGTCTGTTAGTTAGATGGGTCTGTCTGTATTCAGCCAGGTGGTTGCTGCGGGCCCTTTTGCCGTAATCAAGTTTCCATTGCTCAAGTCTGTTGTCTAAAGCGGCCTCTACATAATTCACTGTATCAACATGATGAGGGAGCAGAAGGCAAGCTGAGGACAAAGCAGAAGCTGGCACCCTACAAACCACCACCCCCCCTTTGGGATATATGTAACATTCCTCAGGCACTCTGGGCTGCCCTAAAGGAAAAACAAATGGTTAACTGATAGAGATCACAGTCTTTTGCAGGACAGGAGTCTCCCTCAGTTTACTTACAAAAACCTTAGCAATAGCTTCCAGAAGGAAATGTAAATAAAATTGAATTTCTTCTAAACCTAAAGCCCATTGACAAGGACATGTGATAGGAAGAATGTAGCATCCCTGCAGGAAGGTCCCAACTGTCTTCCTGTTAGTGCCTCATTAGAGGGGAGAATAGCCTTGGCTTGACAATAACCAGGCCTCCAGTATCCAGAGAGTCCTTAGCATATGACAGTCCTTCAGGACACCCCCTTTGTCCTCACCTCCCCAACTCCTGAGTATATAATCAGCCACTCCTCAAGACCACAGGGCAGCAGCTCTTTCTGCCCACGGGTCCTGTCCCCGTGCTTTAATAAAACCACCTTTTTGCACAAGAGACGTCTTAAGAATTCTTTCTTGGTCGTCGGCTCCGGACCTCACTTACATTCTAAAACTTCATCAAACAGGCTAAAGAAGACACAACATACTATTACACCAACTGACGCAGAACAAGTATTCAATAAAATCCAATACCATTCATGAATAAAACTCTCGGATAAATAGGACTAAAGAGGCACTTCCTCAATTTAATAAAGAGCATTTCCAAAAAACCTACAGCTAACATACTTAGTGGTGAAATACTGAATGCTTTCTGATATAATTTGGTGTTTGGGTCCGAGAGTGAAATGTCAAGTAAGAATTCTTGAGATGTTTTCAATGCAAAAAGGTGGTTTTGTTAATGCACGGGGATAAGACCCATTGGGCAGAGAAAGATGCATTTTAAGTGTGAGAAGTAACTGATTATATAGGGTTTTTTATCCTATGGAGGGGGAAGGTGACATTAGGGCTCCAGGAAATTGAGTCTATAGGTTCCTGGAGGTCTGACTGTTCTCAAGATTGTGCTTTTCTTGTAAATCATTAAGACAGTTACAAACTGATGGAGTTTTAGGTCCTGTATGACTGTGATCTTTATCAGTTGACCATTTGCTTTTTCCTTCCTTTGTTCTTGGGCAGTTGTGAGTGGCTGAAAAATGTCACATCTATCCCACTCCCACCTTGAGAGGGGGAGGTGGTATGTGGAGTGTCAGTTTGCCCTTTACCCTCAGCTTGCCTTTTGTTATCTCATCACTTTCCCCCAAAGATTAGGAACAAGAAAATGATGTCTGCTCTCAGGACTTTTATTCAATATCATATTGCAAGTTCTGGCCACTGCACTAAGGCAAGAATAAAGAAATAAAAGGCATATAGATTAATAAGAAAGAAAGAAAACTGTCCCTATTTGCAGACGACATAACTGTCTATACAGAAAATTCCTAGGAAAAAACAAACCTAGAACTAATAAATGAGTTCAACAAGATTGTGGGATATGAGATCAACACACAAAAATCAACTGCATTTCAGATGCCTGGGTGACTCAGTTGGTTAAACGTCTGACTTCGGCTCGGGTCATGATCCCAGGGTCCTGGGATAGAGTCCCATATTGGGCTCCCTGCTCAGTGGGGAGCCTGCTTCTCCCTCTGCCCCTCCACCCCTCCTCCCCTCTGCCCCCCCTTGTGCTTGCTCGTGCTCTCTCTCTCACAAAAAAAATAAATAAAAATCAACTGCATTTCTATACACTAACAAAGAATACATGGAAATTATTTAATTGAATTTAATTGAAATTTAAAAACAATACAATTTAAAATTGCTCCAAAGAAAATTAAATACTTAGATATAAATCTAAGAAAGCAAATAAAGGATTTGTATGCTGAAAATTATAAGATACTGATTAAAGAAATTTTAAAAACCTAAATAAATGGAGAGATATACTGTATTCATGACTGGACATCTCAAGATAGTAACGATGTCAACTCTCCCCAAACTGATCTATAGGTTTAGTGTAATTCCTATCAAAATCCCAGCAAAATATTTTATAGATATAGATAGGCATATTATAAAACTTATATGGAAATAACAGACTCCTAAATAGCTAAAATTGTCTTGAAAAAGAAGAAAAAACTGGGAGGAATCATTTTAGCTGATTAGGTAGGTTATTATATAGGGTTATAAAGTTATAGTAAGCAATACAGTGTGGTATTGGTGAAGGGATAGAAAGATAGATCAATGGAACAGAATAGAGAACTCACAAATAGACCCACACAATTATGTCCAACTGATTTTTTATAAAGGTGCAAGAGCAATTCAATGGAGGAAGGATAGCCTTTTTCAACAAATGATGCTGGAGCAATTGGACATCTATTGGCAAAAAATGCACCTCGCCTTAAACCTCACACCTTAAACAAAAGTAATTCAAGATAGAGCACATGCTTAAAAGCAAAATGTAAAATTATAAAACTTTTATAGAAAAGTAGGAGAAAATGTTCAAGGTTTAGGACTAGGCAAAGAATTATTAATCTTGGCACCAAAAGCATGATCCATAAAAGGAAAGATTGATAGATTGGACCATATAAAAACTAAAAACCGATGCTCTACAATAGACTTTGGGGGTTTTTTGTTGTTGTTGTTGTTTTTCCTAAGATTTTATTTATTTATTTATTTATTTGACAGAGAGAGACAGCGAGAGAGGGAAAACAAGCAGGGGGAGTGGGAGAGGGAGAAGCAGGCTTCCCACTGAGCAGGGAGCCCGACACGGAGCTTGATTCCAGGACCCTGACACCATCCCAGGACCCTGAGACCATGACCTGAGCCGAAGGCAGACGCTAATGACTGAGCCACCCAGGCGCCCCTACAATAGACTTTGTTAAGAGAATGAAAAGACAAGGAGAAAATATTTGCAAATCATATATCCACAAAGGACTAGTGTCTAGAATATAAAAAGAATTTCAAAACTCAGTAGTAAAATAACAAACAACCCAATTAGAAAATGGAAAAAGATAAGAACAGATATTTCACCTGAAAGGATATAAAGACTTCAAATAAGCACATGTAAAAGCCATTCAACATCACTAGCCATTAGGTAAAGGCAAATTAAAACCACAATGAGATATCACTCCACACCTATCTGGAATGACTAAAATTAAAAATACCAAATGTTGGGGTGCCTGGGTGGCTCAGCCCTTAAGCATCTGTCTTGGGCTCAGGTCATGATCCCAGGGTTCTGGGATCAAGCCCCACATTGGGCTCCCTGTTCAGCAGAGAGCCTGCTTCTCCCTCTCCCACTCCCCCTGCTTGTGTTGCCTCTCTCGTTGTGTCTCTCTCTGTCAAATAAATAAGTAAAATCTTTAAAAAAAAAAAAACCAAATGTTGTTATAAATAATTTCAATGTATGCTCCTATAAAATTGTTAAATTCTGCTTAAATATGCAAATAGATATTAAATTAAATAGAGTTAGATACTCTATTTTGGCTTCCTACTAAAGGTAAATCTCATGACAGTCAAATAAATGTTCAAATTCTAAACTTGCCTCATTCTTTTTTTTTTAAAGACTTTATTTATTTATTTCACAGAGAGAGGGAATACAAGCAGGGGGAGTGGGAGAGGGAGAAGCAGGCTTCCCACTGAGCAGGGAGCCTGATGCGGGGCTTGATCCCAGGACCCTGGGATTGTGACTTTAGCTCAAAGCAGACGCTTAACAACTGAGCCACACAGGCGCCCTAAACTTGCCTCATTCTGATTTGACTGATAATCAACCCTAATGATAATCCTTATATAGTATTTTTTAGCAACTAAGCATAACCAATAATAGCTAAGGTCAAGTAATATTTATTATGGTACAATTGTCAAATAATCTGTTATAAAGTGAACTTTTACTAATAGAGCATTCTACTCAGATCACTCTAGCATGAACATGCTATTTGACTAAAGGTCTGAGAGTATTCATTTTTAGCCATATAAATAGCAGCTTTCTTTGAGGGAACCTATCTTCCCTTCATTCAAAGGGCTCTACTATTGTGAATTTGATGAGGATGTGTGGCTATTGTGATTTAAGTCAGACTTATGTTCACTAGAACAAAAATGTTTCTGCTTTTACAGATCAAGTAAAACTCTAATAGACTACCCATCTCTTTCAGATCTAGGGACACTGATGAGTTAACAACAAAGAGTGCTGAGCCATTCTGATTAGTTCTTCAGGTCTGGTATCCATTGTATTAACTGTGATCACCTTGTCTTTGGGAATTAATTGTCACGTGACACTCTCAACTCCATCTCCTATTATCTCCATTAATTTCAGGGATCACGGTTCAATGGCAGCAGTTCCCACTGTCCTTCCCAAAACAGCCACCACAGAGTCCTTGGAGGATGCAGAGAAAGCCTTCTTGAATGTACTTCCCACAGCCTTCTTCAAAATAGTGTTATTCTTGATCTTTCTAGAGGATATAGATAAGGGTGAATGAGCTTGTCTTACATGATAAATCCACTCTAGCATCCTGATCTCCCTAAGCCTTTGCATACTTTCCTCTGTAATATACCAAAGAGGTTCTGGCACTTGAACTTCATTTACAATAGGCCACTTTTTAGTGCAAGTTTTCAGTCAACCAAGCAAGTGAACAGTGAGAGCCTCTTGAGTAAATGTCTTGCTACTGCATGCCATGAACTTGTTAGGGGTTAGTTGGACAGTTAGGTAGTCAGGGCCAGCGTCCCCAACAAGAAAATATGGAGTCAGGACAGCAAAAATAAAACAGCACTAACATCCTGTTTTACAGCTTAGATAGGACCACACCAGCATTCTGCTTTGCAACCTTTGCAAAAAATGACTTCTGCAAAAGGTACTAAAATAAGTCAATTAACCACAAAGCATTTGTCAATGTCATAGGCAAGGGGCAGTTAAGACATAAGTCCCCAGATGTCAGCAAAAAAGACTATCAGCACAGAGACATTAACCTAATCGGCAGACAGATACATGACCAGAGCCCTGATTGACACCACTCAGCACACCCTGATTGCTTAAGATAGTTCCGCAGAAGAGCTTATAAAAACCCCTAAACTTGGGAACTCCGAAGGCAACCCTCTCAGGCTCCCTCCCTCTCCAGGAGCTTTATACTCTTGCTCAATAAACTACTTTGCTGCCCACCACTCTTTGTCTGGTCTACCTCTTCATTCTTGGAAATGGCGTGACCAAGAACTGCGGGCAGTAAAGGCAGAGAATTCCTACAACAAACTGATGATGTCCCCTGACATCAGGATCCTTAATACCTTCAAATCTAATCAGGTCTAAGACCCAATTCCAGATAATCCAGAACAAATTCTGGATTATATAAATTTATGTTCTTCTAGAACCACTTCACTTACTATAATTCAGTTCTAACCAAGAATGTCACCACAACAATGTTAAATATAATAGAACAATGGCACCTCACAAAGAAATAGGACTGGGAACTTCAGCAAATTGGATCTCTGCTACCGTGTTACTTTCTTGTGCCTACATACACACACACCTTACTCCCTCCTGCCCATATATTGGATCAGGCATTTGCACTGACCAGTTTTTCAAGAATTTAAAAATAGAGCTACCCTATGACCCAGCAATTGCACTACTGGGTATTTACCCCAAAGATACAAATGCAGTGATCCGAAGGGGCACCTGCACCCCAATGTTTATAGCAGCAATGTCCATAATAGTCAAACTATGGAAAGAGCCCAGATGCCCACCGACAGATGAGTGGATAAAGAAGATGGTATATATATATATATTACTCAGCCATCAAAAAGGATGAAATCTTACCATTTAGATCAACATGGAAGGAACCGGAAGGTATTAGGCTGAGCAAAATAAGTCAATCAGAGAAAGACAATTATATGGTTTCATTCATATGTGGAATTTAAGAAACAAAACAGGATCATAGTGGAAGGGAGGGGAAAATAAATAATACGAAATCAGAGAGGGAGAAAAACCATGAGAGACTCTTAACTATAGAGAACAAACTGAGAGTTGCTGGAGGGGAGGGGGTGGGGGGATGGGGTAACTGGGTGATGGGCATTAAGGAAGGCACTTGATGTAATGAGAACTGGTTGTTATATGCAACTGATGAATTACTGAACTTTACATCTGAAACTAATGATCACTATATGTTAACTAATTGAATTTAAATAAAATAAGTTTAAAAAAAAGTTTAAATCAGATAACAAAAAGCCCTAGGGGTGCTTGGGTTACGCAGTCATTGGGCTGCTGACTCTTGGTTTCCACTCAGGTCTTAGTCTCTGGATCATGGGATCCAGCCTTGACTCAGGCTCCACGCTCAGGGTGGAGTCTGTTTAAGATTTTCTCTCCCTCTCCCTCTGCTCCTCCCCCCCAGCCCTCAGTCCGCCTTGTGCTGGCCAGCTCTCCCTCACTTCAATCAATCAATCAATCAATCAATCAATCTCTAACGAACCAGTGGAGTATTAGTGGATGTAACTGAAATATTTTAATCTGGAGCTCTAGAAATAAAGGTAAAACTTGTCTACAAAGTAGTTTTCTTGTATTGCCAGAATTTGGCGCTTTGTAACTGTGTATCCTTCCTTGGAAGGCAGGCTTGGTGTGCTCAAAACTTGTTTCCAACTCTTGCTTACTTCAGTGAGTTTAGACCTATCTACAGGGTTCCTTTGGGGTCCTCCAAGGACGCAAATGATGTCTTTTATATTTCTTGCATTTTCAAGCAAGACTCTTCAGAAAAGAGCACATTAAAGTCTTTCAAAAAAATAATTCTATCCAGTTTCTGAAAGGACATTTTTTTTCTTTTTTCATTCAAATATAACTAACATAGGGTGTTATATTAGTTTCGTTTTTCTTTTTTTTTTTTTTTAAGAGTTTATTTATTTATTTGAGAAAGAGAGAATGAGAGAGAGCAAGCACATGAGAGGGGGGAGGGTCAGAGGGAGAAGCAGACTCCCTGCCGAGCGAGCAGCGACGGGGCGGGACTCCATGCAGGGACTTGATGCAGGGACTTGATCCAGGGACTCGATGCAGGGACTCCAGGATCATGACCTGAGCCGCAGGCAGTCGCTTAAGCAACTGAGCCACCCAGGCGCCCTATTAGTTTCATTTTTCA
Organism: Mirounga leonina; assembly: GCF_011800145.1. Lineage (NCBI taxonomy): Eukaryota > Metazoa > Chordata > Mammalia > Carnivora > Phocidae > Mirounga > Mirounga leonina. The sequence goes on from NW_023270255.1 coordinate 74,961, forward strand.
CATATGAGGCAACCTCTCCACTCTAGTGTCTCTACCCCTTCCTGAATACAGAGCTTTGTGCTGTGTCCAAATTTAAGGCATGTGATATGCAAAATTCAACGAGAAGCAATGTCTTCAGAAAGAACTAAGGCAGTGCTTCAGCCAAATGAGAGCTCAGTACTGCAGAGGCCCCCGCTTAGGGGCTATATTGTCTTTCCCTGGAAGCAAGGGCCCAGTATTTTCACATCCTGGATTCGGAAACCCACATTTCAGTCAGGACTCCCAATTTGGAACAAAACAGAATTTGAAAGTTTTTATCCTTTGGACGTTGGAGCTACTGGAAGCTTCAGAAGCTGGGGGACTTGCATGCTCTGAGGCTTGGGAGAGCTCCTTGCAAGCCAAGAGCAGTGGGACTCCTTCCCTCCCTGTCTTTCTCTTCCCTTTCATTACATTGCTCTGCCAGGTCATTCCTATCAAGCTGCAATGACTCTGCCTTGCCTTTCTTTCAGAAATAGAGGATCCCTTTGGCTTCTGTCACTTTGTGGTTTTTTTGTTTTTTGTTTTGTTTTGTTTTGTTTTTATCAAATTTTAAGTCAAACACTTTAATCAGGCCTTCATGTTTTAAACAGCTCCATAGCCAAGGCTGAAGGTCTCAGGGCATTTGGCTTTCTTAAAATGGTGAACATTCCACCCAAGTCAGTCCTTGATTAGATGCTTGAATTGGACAGAAGACCAGCCATGAGACCAAGTGTTAATTACTCATATCACAGGCCACTACCAAGTGCAGGGCCAAAGTCCAGGAAACAGACTACCATGTTGGCTCTACTTTCTCTTCTTTTGACTTTGTATTATTTGTTTTGATGTAGATAATGATGTTTTATAAGGGTGCAACTGTATTTCTAGCTTTCCAATACCTGCAAGCATCTATTTTCTTGCCTTGTATATATGTATAAATGTGCATATGTATGCGTGTATTTATGCTGACCCAGAGGTCACCAAATGAGATATTTTTCTCAGAATTAAGGAAAGCATAACAGACAGAAGCATCCTTAAGTCAAATGAATGTTCTTCCCTTGGTTGGTTCTCCTTACAAGAAAGTATCCAGAGAGAAAGCAGGCAGTAACTACTTATGTGAAAGACCTTCATGTATCCATTTTCTCAAGGATCTCTACAGAAATGTAAGGAAAAAATACCAAAAGCATCCTTATCCTCCTCTAGGATTCTGAAAATAGAAGCTCAGGCACTACCCCACTTCGGGGAGAGGCACAATTGAGTACAAACTACAAGTTGCCTGTGTCGGCTTGGACTCAGACTGGAGCCAGGACCAGCTCAAG
>NW_023270256.1:0-11207 GCF_011800145.1 Mirounga leonina
GCGTGACTGCGTTAGACCCTCCCGGTGATTAATTTTCATCCGAAAATCTTTGGAGGATTCACCTACCTAACAGTAGCTTGAAATCGAAGATTAGTGACAATGGGGGAGTTCCCCCCCTTTCCGTTTTAAAAATAAACTTGATTTAGGGGCGCCTGGGTGGCTCAGTCGGTTAAAGCCTCTGCCCTCTGCTCAGGTCATGATCCCGGGGTCCTGGAATGGAGCTCTGGGCTGGGCTCCCTGCTCAGCGGGGAGTCTGCTTCTCCCCTTCCTTCTGCCCCTTCCCTCAGCTCATGCTCGCACGCTCTCTCTCTCTCTCTCTCTCTCTCATAAATAGATAAAATCTTTAAATTTTTTTAAAAATACACGTGATTTATTCCATTTCAAGAGTTTTGTCATTCCGAGACTGTCTTTCTACTTTTGAGTATAGAACCGTGAGGATACTGTGTTGGAAACACACAAGTTGTTTTGGTCATTAACTTATTTTTAAACTCTTGGAAATCTGAAAAATTTTAAAAAAAATTTTTTTGGAAATCTGAAATTTTAATGAATAAATTCTGAACTGTGATATACATTTTTCTCTGTAAACAGGAATCAGGATTTAGACCGTGGGGTTCGGGGGAGGGAGGAGGAGTTCTGATTTATGTCAAGGAAATGATGGATTACTCACTGGATGGACTAAAGGCGTTAAGGACCGTAACATCCCCCAAATTTCCCCTTTACTGTTTGCTGGGGGGGGGGGGGAATTTGTCTTTGCCTCCCCTCCTTACCTAACTCTCCTGGCCTGTGAGAAGCTTGCTCCATGTTCAGGTGGTCTCCCCTTCCTCCCCCTCTTGCTTCTCCATCTTCAGTGAGGAAGCTGGAGGAAAGTTGCCAGGGAGGGAGGAGACACACAAGGACAGGACTGCAATTTCTTGGAGAGTTTAGAGGAGAGGAGGAAAAAGGAGCTGTGGGTTGTGAAATAAGCAATGAGAAAGCAAAGGAGATCTGAATGGTTAGGGCTCCCGCCTACAGCCTTTTCAGAGTATTCAAATAACAGGACTAAAGGAATTTAGCCTTTACAGGTATTTTCTTTTTCTTTCTGTCTTTCTTTCTTTCTCTCTCTCTTTCTTCTTTTTAAAAATAAAGATCTTATTTGACAGAGAGAGAGAGAGAGAGCACAAGCAGGGGGAGCGACAGAAGCAAGCTCACCGAGGAGCAGGGAGCCTGTCCCGGGGCTCGATCCCAGAACCCAGGGATCATGACCCTAGTGGGAAGGCCAACTGACTGAGCCATCCAGGCACCCCTACAGGTATTTTCAATTAGGGTTGGTTCTTGGAGAATACTCTTTGAGCTCACATCAACCCAAAACTCAACTTCATGGGCCTGGTCTGCATGGGGTTGTCCTTGGAGGGATGTACTAAAGAGTAATGTCCACACCTTTCTCTTGAAACAAAATCTTGGAATCTCAACAACATTCTCTCTGTCTGTCACAGAATCATTGGGGTGCGGGGGTTGGGGGGTTTGAAAAATTGTAACATACATAAGGTAAAATGCACAGAACCTGTATGCATCATATAACAAATGATTATTATGCACACACTTGTGTAACCTACACACAGATGAAGAAGTAAAATGGTATTAGCCCTAAATCAGTCACTCCCATGCTTTGCCGGGTCATAAGCTTCTACCTCATCCCTTACTCCCATTTAATTATTAGTGGTGCTGTTGTTATTTTGCCTATCTCTAATGTTCTCTCATTAGGGTTCCATTTTGAAAGCCCTTCTTGGTAATGAATTTGAGCACCATTGCATGTTGGTTAGCCACTTGAATTTTCTCCTATGTTTCTTCCCCCAACCTTGGTGATTTTCCTATAGGTCTTTTTCTTCTTGTTTTGCAAGAACTCATTAACTATCTTCGGTACCAGTTGATTATGCTGACTGCAAATACATGCGCCCAAATTGTGCCTTGACTTTTTACCCTTGATTCTGTGCTGCGATGAACAGAGATTCTTGAAGTAGTTGACTTAGTCAGCCTCTTCATTAAGAATTAGTCTTTTTGTCTTATTTTTTAAATCCTTAGTTTTTAAATCCTTGAGATCATGGGAATACCCCGCTACATTTGCGGTTTCGTTTCATATTTTGGTGCCTAATCCACATGGAAGTGATTTTGGTTATGGTGGAGGTAGGGATCATATTTCATCCCTCCCCTGCCCGCCCCCCCACCCCGGTACATGGGATTGAATTCTTATATGTTATAATCATTGAACATTTATAATGTTTTGAATACCTTCGGTTTTTGAATCTTTAATTTAACCCACTTTCTCTATTTGTGTATATACCAAAGAAACTCGGTTCTCTTAATACTTCCAGTAATTTACTTCATATATATAAATACTTATAGTATTCTTTTTTTCATTTTCACTTCTCATACTTTTTCTTGCCTTTTCTCACTGGCTAAGATCTCCATCACGGTGGTGAAGAGACTTGGTCGCGGTGGGCCTCTTTGTCTGCTTCTTGATGGTTCCTAATTGGTTAGGGTAGGGGGAAAAGTCAGTATTTTATCATCAACCATGACATGTGCTGAAGGGTTTTTTTGGTTTGTTTTTGGTTTGGGAGCTACCTTTTAACAGATTAGGGCTGTTCTCTTCTCTTCCTGTTATGCTAAGAGGTTTTGAAAAATCATAAACTGACAATGAATTTTTTCAAACACCTTTTCTGTGCTTTAGTGATTCTGATTTTCCTCCTGTAAGTTGTTGATGTGATGAATTCATTTTTTTCTAACGATAATCAACTGTTTCCCCAGTGTAAGACCAATTTTGTCATGACATATTTTTTAATATATATTTTGATTCAGTCTTTTAAAGAATTTTTGCAGCTATGTATCCTCAGCAATAAGTGAGGCCTGCAATTTCTGTTTTTCACATTGACTTTTTGGGGGTTTTGGTTTCCACCCAAACTCATAAACATAAGTTGGGGGATTCTGCCATCTTCTGATACTTCTAGAATTTCTTTTTTTTTTTTTTTTGGAGTCATTTCTTCTAATGAACTTTCTTGCTCCTTGAGCTTTCTTTGCAGGAAGACTTCTGAATTCTAATTTTTTAAAAAAGTTTAATGCTTGTAGGACTAGTCCTCCTCCCCACCCCTGCCCAAATCATTATTGCAATATACCTACATTTCCTCTAAAACTTTTAACTGGTTGGCATATGCGTGTTTATGATATTCATGTATTGTTTCCTTATGTCTACCTGTTCAGTAGCAGTGACTTCCTTCTTCCCAGTTTTATCAGAGCAGTCTTTTCAAGGATGCAACCATTGACTTTTCTCTTTTGTATATTTATTTCTGATTTTCTTTCTTATTTACATTAATTAATTTTAATTTTTTTAAAGATTATTTATTTACTTATTTATTTATTTGACAGAGAGAGACACAGCAAGAGAGGGAACACAAGCAGGGGGAGTGGGAGAGGGAGAAGCAGGCCTCCTGCTGAGCAGGGAGCCCGATGTGGGGCTTGATCCCAGGACCCTGGGATCATGACCTGAGCCGAAGGCAGACGCCCAACGACCGAGCCACCCAGGCACCCCTCTTTCTTAATTTTTAAAATTGCATTTCTAATTTTCAAATTCCTGCTTTTATATTTAATTTCTGGTCCTATCTGCTTTTGTTGTTCTTGTTATTTGGGGGGTAACTCTTTGTGATGGAGGGTTAGCTCGTTAGCGATCAGCCCTAATTGTCATGATTTACATTTAAAGCTGTGTTTTGTCCTCTGAAGACTGGTTTCAGCAGCACACCTTGTGCCATAGCTGCAGTCTTTTCAGTTTTGTTTGATTCAGAATTATTTCCTAATTTCCGTCTTCATGTCTGCTCTGATACCAGGACTGACGGAAACATCTCTAGAATTCCAGATACCTGAGCTTTCCTTCTTATGTCTTGTAACTGAATTCTAGATGCTAGTGGAGTCTCTGGAAATGTTATTGGAGGGTACCTCTACAGCCCTAGGATGAGCCTGTTCTCCTTTTGAATATGTTCTCCTCTGGCAGGCTCTTGGGACATACCACACCAAGTTGAGGGCCTAAGGTCTCCCAGACTACCCAGGCTATGTGTAACTCAAGGCTAAATCCAATAGAGGTCAAGCGCCCGTGGCCACAATTTCCTCAGGGGCTTTTTATTTACTTTATTTTTCAAGATCTTATTTTCAAGTAATCTCTACATCCAACGTGGAGCTGGCACTTGCAACCCCGAGGATCAAGAGTCCCAGGCTAAACGGAGTCAGCCAGCCAGGCGCCTGCTTGCTTGTGTGCTTGCTTACTCAATGTATTTATTCCCATGGGCGTTTTAAACTTTCCTTTTCTTTATAATGTTTGTAGTACCAAGGCCGCCTTGTCCAAAGAGCCCTGGGACTTGAAGGGGCAGGACTAGATGGGACTGAAAATGTCCATTTCTGTGTTCCTAGCCCTCAAGGTCCTGGAACAGAAAACAAAATAAGCTATCCTGGCAATCCACCTAGGAGCGGAAGGAGCTTTGATGCCTCTGTTTTTACTTTTTGCATGGGCACCTGCGAATGTTAGTGCCAAGCCTGCCATCTACCTTTAAGCCCTCTCTCTTTTTTTTTTAAGGTACCGATCAAGCTTAAGGAAAAACAAATCAAAGAACACCAAAAAACAAAACAAAACAAAACACCAAAAAACCCCCCAAAACAAAACAAAACCAAACCAAAAACCATCTTGTAATCGGAAATGAAATAGATTTGTATTCTCTTACTTTGAAAACTCTACCTTTATCATTCATTACCCAGATGGCAGGGATGAATTTAAAATTCCTGGACTTCTTGGAGTGAATCACCAGAGAAGCTTCCGGGGCCGTTTGCTGGAACCCGGTGGCGTTCTGTACCTCCAACACGTCATCCATGCTTCTCAACACGGAACGTCTCTTAAAAAGCAGCCTCTTGATGCCACACTGTGCCAAAGCCCCGGGTCTGAGTATGAACAAAAGGGGAAAAGGCAATTTTGGTGCCCCCATTGACAACCCCAGGAGGAAAGACCCATATGCGGCCTAAAAACGACCACAGGGTCAAGCGCACTCAGGATGTAACGGACGAAACTCGTTGTGAAAAACCACCATCAAAACTACAGTCTCCCTACCTACCAAGGTTTCCCCCCTACCCACCTCGGCAGCCTTCCTTCCCTCCCTGGTACGCTCAGGGTCACCACCTTCCCCTCCACCCAACCCTCGCCATTCTTCCAAACCGCTCCCGAAAGGAGTTCAAGCGACCCCCTTCCGCCCCCGCCCCCCCCCCCCCCAACACACACCCGCCTCCCGAGAACCCACGAGTTCGCCGCTCGGACCGTCCGCCTTTCAGCAGCGGCTCCGCACCCACCGCCCCGCAGCCCCTGCAGCCTCGCTCCGCGGCACCTCTCCCGGCCCTCGCTCGCTCTCTTCGCGCCTCACAGAAGACGTCGCGTTTACCCCAACAGGTCTTCGGAGCCAGTGTCGAAGGGAAAAAAGAAAATGTGCCCAGTGCCTGGTAGAGTCTACAGGGTTTAAATGCAACAGCCCGGGGAGAAACGGTGGGATTTGACTGTGGGATCATCGTTTTGGTATCCTGGTGTTTGTTGATTTTTACCCCTACCTTCGGCTTGCGGAAGCTATACCAGTTTTCCATTTAGGGCACGCCTCCCTTGCTGCCTCTGTTGGGTCAGTTAGCGTCACCTCCCTACACCGCTTAATCCGCGAGTGGGACAGCCTTCGAGGAGGACCCGCTCCCGTCCCGGCGCTCCCCTTTGCTCTCAACCCTCCTCGCGGGTATCGGTCCAGGCGTGGCTTCCGAACGCGTAGTAAGCCTTTTCTGCGCGAACTGAGCTGAGAAGCTGGGCCCACCGGCCGGTGTCTGGCGTACACGCGAACAGCGCGCCGTGGCTTGGCCTGCAGAGCTGGGTTTTTCGGGGGCTCAGCCTGCTCTGCGCCCCTGGGGCGGCCCCACAGGGTTTTGAACCTCTGCCGCGTAGCGTAAACACGAGCCAGCTGCTTAGAAGCTCTGAAGTCGCCTCTGCGGGCGGCGGACCTGGAGGCCAGCAAGCCAAGTGCGTGCGCCCTGAAAAGCGGCCCGCCGTCCCCACCCCCCGGCGCGGGAGATGAACAGTCCGAGCGGTGCGGGGCGCACACCGCACGCCACACCTCCGGGTTTTAGGAAAGGAAGATTCCCGCGCAAAAGGCAATTCCCTGACCGGGAATCGAACCCGGGCCGCGGCGGTGAAAGCGCCGAATCCTAGCCACTAGACCACCAGGGAGCCGGCGAAAGGCTCGTCTTCTGCGGCCTTCCCACGGGAGTGACATTTTCCCCTGAGCTGTGGGAGGCGTTGGGCCTTCGGGAGGTCACCTGTCCTCCCAAGGACCGCTTTCATAAGGACGTTCCCTCCCCGCTCCCTCCAAAACAAGAGTCCGCACCAGACGCTCCGAGGGCCGCCAGGTCCGCAAGTCCCGGAGCGAGTCGGCCCGGCCCGGCCCCGCCGCCCCTCAGAGCTGCCCTGGAGACGCGCCTTCCCGAGGCGGCCGCGTGAGGACACGACGTCGCCGCGAGGGCGCGGGAGGGGAGGCGCCCGGCGTCAGACCCCGGGGTCCCCAACATCACCCAGTAGACTCCGGGCGGGACGGAGACCGCTTTCAAGGAAGGCTCGGCGGCCCCGAGGATTCCGGATCTCTGCCCCCACACCCCCCACCTGCTGCCCCCACACCTTATTACGCTACCGGACCTGAAGACTCACTCTAAGTCCCTATAGACGGTGCAGTGTGCCGGTGGCATCAGGAGACACAGATAAATGGACTCAGCTGAAACACTTGAAACTGACCCCAGCTGACCTGGTGAATTCATTTTCAACAGAAACGGTTCAACGGGGAAAGGAAATAGGTTCAATATCGGGGGCGGGAAACAGCGTTACTTCTACCTCACACTACGCATAGAAATTAATTGCAGGTGCCTCGTAAAACATAAAGGCTAAAGGCAAAAGCAGTTTTTGAGGATACTTCGTGACTTGGTGGTAGGCAGAGATGTACTAAACAAGACCCAGGAAAAAATATGTATATGAAAAATAGACATGACAAGTTAGACTTCATCAACATTAACCACATCTTCTCATCCAAAGACGCCCCCAAGACAGTGAAAACAGCAAGCCACAGACAGGGAGAACATGTTCACAAAACCTATCTGACAAAACAAGCAAGCAAGCAAGCAAACCCCCAAACCTGTAACTATAAGGTGCAATGAGCTCCTTCAAACTGACAATTAAAAAAAAAAAAAAAAATTCAGACAACTCAAGTGTTTTTAGATGGTGAAAAGACATGAACAGATCCTTCGGAAAAGAAGATACCCGAGGCCTAGAGAGCACCTAAAAGAGGGCTCAATATTTTTAGCCGCCAGAGAAATGGATGTTAAAATCACATGGAGAGAGCACTACTCCCAGCAGCAGGACTCAAATGATAAGGATAGGAAACACCCAGTCTTGGCAAAGGTGTGGAAGGAGCACAACTCTCAGTGGCATCCCGATGACTACCATCTGGCGGGAAGTGGCTGCCGACAGGCCTTTTCCAATCCTTGAGGGTATGCCCCGAGTACTAGAGAGGGTGCTGTGATGACGACAAGGAGGACAACAGCCAAGGACTGAAAAAGTCCCCTGAAGCAGAGATTCCCAGGAGCCAAGGTTCGAGGCGCTCAGCGGGTCTATGGAGGGGCTGTCACTTACCCGATGGTCTTTGAGGATCCTTAAGGTTTTTTTGGGGAACACAGAGACGCCGTTTCCCAGCAACGCCGGCCCACGAGGCTCCTCGCTGGACAGCTGGGGACTCAAGGACTTGTCCTGGTTGGGAGCCGCGCTGAAGAGAAGCCATTTCGTTCAGGTGACTTGCGCTCAGAGTCAGAGCGGAGGAGGTCCCCGGGTTAAGGCCGAGTGGAGTTTTCCTTTCTTTCGGGTGAACGAAGACGACCTCCCGGCGCCCAGCGGCCAGCGGCAAGCAGGGCTCTCTGGCCCCCAGGTAAGGGGCGCAGCCGCGGCGGGCTTAAACCCGAAGCAAAAGGGGAGGGGCAGCGAGCGCCCGGGAGCACTGCCGTGACTCGGATTCGAACCGAGGTTGCTGCGGCCACAACGCAGAGTACTAACCACTATACGATCACGGCGCGCCACCCTCCCGGCGGCAAGCCTGGCCGTCGCTCTAGGACTCTTGACGCAATGTCGTTCCAGTTACTGCGCTGTTTTCTTTTCGGACAAACCGCAGGTACGGGCGCTGTGCTCTCTTCCCCGCCGGCTCTTCGCATTTTCCTTCCCTTCCCCTCAACTCTCCTACGCGATAAGGACAAAACAACCACAAAAACCATCCCCCGCTTTCCCTTGCCGCCTCTTGGCGTTTGCCCCCTTTTGACCGCCCGCACCTCCCCCGCTCTCCAGCTTCCCCCACACGGACCGCGGCCGAGTGGAGCGAGCGGAGGGCCAGCGGCGCCGAAGGGCGGGTGCCGGCGGACCAAACGCGAAGAACGGTCCCGGGAAGCCACCGGCCTTCAGCTCCCCTCGGGCCCCAGTCGCCTCAGACAGGAGGCAGGTGGCTCCCCCTGGCGTTGAGCGCGTGCTTGCTCTCTACTGGGGTGTGGGCGGGGGCTCCCCGAAGGTCTCTGTGGCGCAATCGGTTAGCGCGTTCGGCTGTTAACCGAAAGGTTGGTGGTTCGAGCCCACCCAGGGACGAGGTGGTTCTTTTTAGAAGGGACAAGACAGAGTGTCGTTTGGCACGTGCACAACAGGAGGACCGAAGCCAAGATCAGAAGGCCACCAGGGCTTCTGGAGGGGGAGAGCTCTGGAGGAAAGCAGGTCGCCGGGAATCCGGAAGTCCTCGAATGCCTTTTAACAGTGCAGTTTCTGCCACCGTGCGTTTGTGCCAGGATTTATTTAACCCTTTCCTTATACTCTTTACATTCGGTTGATTCTAGAGTTCTATGGTTACAAATACTGCTGTCGTCATCGTTCTCGTACTTGACTAGTATTTCTACAGGATAGAGTCCTGGAAGAGCAATTGCTCTAACACAGTGTTCCCATGGTTTTTATATGATCCGCTTCTGTCCCTTGTTGGCTTATTAGCTATAACTCTTTCTTTTGTTATTTCAGCCACTGCTTTAGGCTTCAGAGCCGCATACACCTGTAACTTACCAGCCTCCCTCCAAGGGATCTCCTACCTCTTCACGTTTCTCCCCTGCCCGCCTTTATGCTGTAGCTCTCGTGCGTTTTACTTTACTTTGCGTGTTAGAAACCCCCAAACCCATCCTTATTACTTTGGTTTCATCTGCCTCGTGTTTTTAAAGAGATTGAAATAATAAGAAAAAAATCTCATCTATCTTCCCATGCGGTTACCATTCTGTTGTCCTTCATCCCTTTGGCTACACGCAGATTCCCATCTGGTATGGTTGTCCTTCTTCCCGGAGGACTCCTTTAACGTTTCTTGTAGTGTGGGTCTGCTGGTGATGTAGTCTTTCAACACTTCGATGTCTGTCAATGTCACTCACCTTCATTTTTGAAAAAAGCCTCTTTTGGAGGGGACATCCTCCTTGACTTTGAGGTTGCTCCAGTGCCTTCCCACACTCCTTCCCACCAGAAAACTGTAGGTACCATGCCTTTTTCCTCTGGCCGCTTTGAAGATTTTGTTTTCTTTTTCCATGGATTTGAGCAATATAATTAGGATGTGACTAGATACGGTTTTCTTCATGTGTCTTGTGCTCATTCGTTGTGTTCATTTGGCTCCTTGGATTGGTGGGTTTATAATTTTTATTATGACTGGAAATTCTTCTGTCGTTGTTTCCTCAAAAATTGCTTCTTTCCCCCCAGTCTTTTCAGGGACTCCAGTCATTCCTGTTTTTTCTTTTTTCCCCAATCGCTCATATCTTTTAAAGTTGCCCTATCATTCACTGATAGCCCTTTCCTTGCTGGAGCAGACGTCGCATGTGTTTTTTACACTCACCGATATCTCCTAAAGGTTCACTCCTCTTAACCTGTTCCAGCAGCCACTCTAGCTAATGCCTAAAAATGGGCAGCAGCACTATATTAAAGGTGTTTTATGATTTCTCTCCTAATTAGAAATGCTCTAGGCTAAGATGATAGATACATTAATTAACTCAATTTAGTATCATTGGGAGAACTTAAAGATCACAATAGATCTTAAAATTGCAAATGCCCCTGACACATAATGGAGAAATGCATGCTGGGATCATATATGATACCTAAAAAGGTTTACCCCCCAGAACTGTAAGAATAATTGAGTCACTATGATTTCCAGAATTGTGAGACTTAATCTCCATTAAAAATATCATATGATGTATTTATCTTACTGAAACACATAATTTCATATTGTATAAACTCTTAAATAGTATTGGATTAAACTGTGTTTGTTGGACCAGTAAAACCAGTATAGGAGATTTAGGCAGCTAAGGGTCACTGGGATTTTGAAGAGAAAATGAACCCAAGACTTGTATAAACTGGAATACTATCTACCAATATTTTCTACAGTATTCGAAAATCTAGAAGACAACATAGAGCAGTTTTTAGATCAAAATTATTAAACCAGTCTGATGCACACAAGGAGTCCTCTTTAGAAATACGACATGATATAAACATCTTCTATGCCATTATATATAAATTATTTAAATCCTTTAAAGTGTTTTAAAAGTACTCAAGACTCCACTTGATTTTTTTTTTCTTGTACCTGGCACCGACACCACTAACCGATCTACAGCTAAACTGTTTTTGTTTTTTGTTTTTGTTCTTTTCCCTGAGTTACAGATTCAGCAAGAAAGGAAGTGGGATGGGTGCCTGGCTGCCTCAGTTGGTAAAGCATGCATCTCTTGATCTCTGGATTGTGAGTTCCAGCTGACACACCTTGGGTGTAGTGATTACTTAAAAATAACATGAAAAGAAAATAAGAAAGAAAAAAAGGAGAGAGATAAAGAAAGAGGGGAAGGAAGGCAGGAAGGGAAGGAGGGAGGGAGGAAGGAAGGGAGGAAGGAAAAAGGAAAAAAGAAAAGAAGGAAGAAGGGAGAAGGGAGAAAACCCCATCAATGGCATCAATAGCATCCTTGGACCCCCACTGGGGTCCTGGAAATAGAAGGTCAGGCACTTCCTCACTTTGGGGAGAGGCACAACTGAATACAAACTTCAAATTGCCTGTGTCGGCTTGGACTCAGACTGGAGCCAGGACCAGCTCAAG
>NW_023270257.1:0-11813 GCF_011800145.1 Mirounga leonina
GCACACAGGCCCCCTTCCTCAGTCCCTAGTGGCCCCATCCAGGCTCATCCCGAGGTGTGCGGAGGCATTAAGGAGTGCGGAGATCTCAAAACTGAATAAATGTTTGGAATGCATTCTTATTTATTCTGAAGCTCTGGTCTCCTGAAAGTTCTGGAGTGTTGCATATAGCATACTCTGTAGAGAACTAGTTTCCAGTGTAGCTTAAAAAGCATTTCATGGTGTCCAGTAAACTCTAGAAGAGTCAGAGGTGGGGAGCTTGTCCACCTTGATGCAGATCTGATGGATGGCCTTAGCCCGTGGGTCCTGTTGCCTCTCCTCCTGTTAGAGCCATCAACATCTCTGGCTGGAAGTGTTATAGTTGAGTTTGGCAGCCCCTGCAGTCAGGAGCAGGGGGGGCGAGGGGACAGAGACTGGGGCATGGCTCACTCACACAGCCTCGCGTCTCTCCTTGCTGCGCTGTAACAGACATGCTTTGAGGAGACACCGTGGGCTGGGTGTCAGGCCGCCTTGATCAGCTCTTTGAGCCCAAAGAGCTTCCACACGGGGAGGTGGAAGGGCCTGGCTCTGTGTGTGTGTGTATGTGTGTGTATACAGTTTCTTTTTCCCAATCACCCGATCTAGTGTCCCACAGTCACCTGGTACTGGATGCTGATCATCCCCCAGCCTCTCTCTCCCTTGCCCACCCATCCTTCCAAATGGTCAGTGCTAACACTCCCATTTATCCAGGACCTCAGCGAGCAGTCTGGGATAGTCCCACCTGCTGTCTGAGGGAGGCCAGGGTGGGACACTCTGCTTTGCAAACCCCAGCTGGTTACAGCTAAACTCAGTAAATGCAAAGAGGGAATCCCACAACTGGCTAGCCAGGAGTCACAGTCCCGGCAGTAGGAACAGTCCCCGGCTCTGGGAAGTGTGTGGTCCAGATGGGATGCCCTGTGGCATGCTGATATTAGAATGTGGTTCTTGCTGGGAGCGGAGACAGGAATTTAGTCCAGCAGCTTAGTTACCGAAGATCCACCTCTGGCTACCAGAAAAGTTAGGCAGAGCCTCTCCGTGAGCGGGAAGCCAACTGCCAGGAGAGCGGTAGCCACTTTTAGTCTTCCCAACCAATATTTGTGGAATATCTTTTCTGAGTCAGGCACTGGGCTGCGGCCTCGAATAAGACGTGGACCGCAGGTGGGAGGGGAGAGCCCGTGGGTAGGATGACCCTTACTCAGGTCAGGGGCATGGTGGCTGGGCAGAACCACCCTCTGAAAGATATAGATGACACTGGCAAAGAAGGAGGTTGAGGGGCGGGCAATGAGTTCTCCTAAAAATATTAGAATTTAAAAAGAAACAAAACAAAAAGTGCTGGGGGTTTCTGGTCATAAGAAGCAAGAGACATCTAGCAAGGAGTATTCCTAGGGCCCAGATTGTGGTCTTGAAACACAATTTCCCCCCAAAAGAAATCAGGGCCTCTTGGGAAAGTGGTCTGCAGAACGTCCAGGTGTGGAGCAGGGAATGTCAGAGGAGACGAAAACGTCGTGTGGTACCGGATAGCGAGGAAGCCATCCAAACGGCCAGGATCACATCAGAAGGACTCGGGAGCCAACCAGAAGTGGTACCCCGGGGGTCAGACGGTGTTGCCACCACATCCCCCCTTGCAGAGAAAGCACATCATTCTCCCAGCTCCTGAAAATACTGCCTCAGCTGCAGCCCTCCCAAAAGCTGCACTTGGCTGAGGGAACGGATGCGCTCAGGATCCCATCCTTGGACAGGTGTTGCCCAGCCTACTTGCCTCACTTGGGGCCAACTTGGAAGGGGGCTTCTTGGAGGATCAGCTGAGACCTCAGTTGCAAATGCACTGTAGCTCAGCTTCTGCCATTTCCCAGTTCTGCCTCCCTTGCTCGCTTACCCACATATCTCCCGAGAGCACTCCTCCACACAGCCCTCACATACCGTTCCCGCTCAGGATCTGCTTCCGGGGAGCCCCATCTGAGACACTTGGCCAGGCCAACATGGGACAATGTTTCAATAAGGGTTTCAGTTCCCTATTGCTGAGTAACCAACCACCCCAAAACCAGTTGCTAAAAATAACGTTTTTTTTTTTTCTTTTTTTTTGGGTTTTTATGTTCTGTGAAGTAGCCATGAGCACTGAATTAGCAAATACTGAACAACTGCTCCTCAGAGAAATACAGGAGTAGATTCCTGGGAGTCTTGCTACACAACATTGTCACCGGGTGGTCAATATGTAGCTTTATTTTCTGTTTGTTTCTGGCTAAAGACACCTTATTTAATGCACTCAGTTGATTCACTATTACTGAATTCAGGGCCCACAGAAGTGTAATTCATACCTGTGCGAAGCTCACCTAACATGTCTTCTCTGCGACGCACATCACAGCCCGGAGTCCTTAGTGACCCGGGACAGCCCCTAAGCAATATGCTTGGGGATCATTTTATTTTATTTTATTTTTTATTTTTTTTGCTTGGGGATCATTTTAAACAGCAAAATCAGCAGCAAAAAAGCCTCCACAAAACTGGAAAAATATGGCACACGGTCGATTGGGAACAAGTGTTTATGCTATGAGAGCTGAAACTGGAAGGCATGGCGTCATCTTGTTGACCTCAGCTGAGAACAGTGCTCGTGTTATTTCTTTTCTTTTTTTTTTTTTAAAGATTTTATTTATTTATTCATGAGAGACAGAGAGAGAGAGAGAGGCAGAGGGAGAAGCAGGCTCCCAAGGAGCAGGGAGCCCGATGTGGGACTCAATCCCAGGACCCTGGGATCATGACCTGAGCCGAAGGCAGACGCTTAACCATCTGAGCCACCCAGGCGCCCTCGCGTTGTTTCTGATGAGGTATCTACTGTCACACTTCCCTGTGTTCCTCTTCACATTATCACTGGCTTGGAGTGCCATTTGATTAGGTTGTGCTTCTGTCTAGGTTCATTTGTTTGGCATTCGTTGAGCTTCTGGGATCTCTGGGATAATTGTTTTTTAATTAAATCTGGGAAAATGTTTGACCATTATTTCTTTAAATATTTTTGTCTCTCCTACGCAGCACCTCTCCCTTGTGGAAGTGCCATGAGCCCATGGTGTTCTATTTTTTTATACTCCCTCTTCTCTCTGTGTTCCACTGTGGTAATTTTTTTTTTATTGTCATGTCTTTAAGTTCATCCATCTCTTCCTTCCGCCATGTTTAGCATAATGTTAATCCCAGCAGTCACTGTCTTTTTTTCATCTCACACATGGTAGTTTTTATATCTAGAATTTTGATTTGGGTCTTTTTACATCTTCAATATCTGTACTTAACTTTTGAGTACCTATGTATGTCTTACAGTTATAATAGCTGTTTGAATATTCTTGCCAGTGATTTTAACACCTGTGTCAGTTCTTTGGATTGATTGGCAATTCTCCTCATTATGCGTTGGTATCTTCATGCTCCTTGAGTGTTGGACATTCTTTGATTGGATACCAGACACTGTGACTTTTACTTGGATGTTTGATATTTTCCTAGAAATTTTCTTGAGCTTTATTTGGGATGCAGTGAAATTACTTAGAAATGGATATTTTCAGGGGCGCCTGGGTGGCTCAGTTGTTAAGCATCTGCCTTCGGCTCAGGTCATGATCCTAGGGTCCTGGGATCGAGCCCCGCATTGGGCTCCCCGCTCAGCAGGAAGCCTGCTTCTCTGTGTCTCTTTCTGTCAAGTAAATAAGTAAAATCTTAAAAAAAAAAAAAAAAGAAATGGATATTTTCAGGGCTCGCTTTAAAGATTTGTTAGACAGGACTGGAACACTTCTCAGTCTAGGAACAATTATTTCCTGTTGCTGAAACAAGACTTTTTTTTTTTTTTTAAAGATTTTTATTTGAGAGAGAGAGAGAGAGAGCGCATGAGCAGGGGGGATGGACAGAGGGAGAAGCAGACTCCCCGCTGATCAGGGAGCCTGAGGCTGGACTTGGTGGGACTTGATCCTGGGACTCTGGGATCATGATCTGAGCCTAAGGCAGACGCTTAATGGACTGAGCCTCCCAGGCGTCCCGCCTGAGACAAGACTTTTCTGAACATGCTACCGAGTGCTCTGTGAATCTTGAGTTTTTCCAGTCTGGCTGCTGGGAACAGGCACTATTCCTGGACCCCCGGTGAACACTGGGCATTGTTAAGTCTAATCCTTTCAAGTGGTTATTTCTCTAGCTTCCAGTAGATCCCCCCCACCCCCTCACTGATCAGTACACTGGGGAGTACTCAACGGGGAGCCTCTGCAGATCTCCAGAGTTCTCCCTGCCCCCCAGTGTTCTTTGCATAGCTGCCTTGGGTGCCCCCCCCCTTTCAGCTTCACTTGCTCACCTCAGGGAGCCTGTGACGTTCTGCCAAGGTTCCCCTTCTCTGAACTGTGGCCTAGAAACTCTCTGAAGGCCACAAGCAGAGCCATGATAGGACTCATCCCATTTGGTTTCCATCTATCAGCGGTCCTGCCCTTTGTGGCCTGGTGTCCAATGTCCTGAAAACTGTCGTTTCATATTTTTGCCCATCTTTGGTTGTTCAGGTGGGAAGGGCAATCCCTATTAGTCTATCTTGGCCAGAAGGACAAGTGAGCACATGCATTTAATGACATTCTTCTATAATTAAAAGAAAAATATCTGTTACATCTTTAAGTTGCTTCCCTTTATTTATTCTGTATTTTTCTTTCTTTTATTCATTCTTCCTAGAATATTGTCTCTTATTGAGCTTTTCAGAGAACAGAATTCTGATTGTGTTCATCTTCTTCATAATTTTGTCTCTATTGACTTCTGCTGCAGTTTTTTTTTAAATTTTTTTTTTTTTAAGATTTTATTTATTTGACAGAGAGAGACACAGCGAGAGGGGGAACACAAGCAGGGAGAGTGGGAGAGGGAGAAGCAGGCTTCCCACTGAGCAGGGAGCCCAATGCGGGGCTCGATCCCAGGACCCTGGGATCATGACCTGAGCCGAAGGCAGACGCTTAACCAACTGAGCCACCCAGGCGCCCCCTGCTGCAGTTTCTTGCTAGTCTTTTCTTTCCCCAAGCCCTGTATTGGGGATTACTCCATTGATTGTTTTCACTTTCTGAGCTGCATATTTAGCTCTGATATGGTCGAAGCTTTACATTACTTTCTAGGACGACTATAGCTGCATCACGCGGTATTTCGTATATAGTGCTTTCATTGGTAGTAATCTTTAAATTGTCATTATTTTCCTCATGATTTTCTTTTTAAAAATTATTTTATTTTATTTTTAAGTAAGCTCTACATCCATCGTGGGGCTTGAACTCACAACCCTGAGATCAAGAGTCCCATGCTCTACCGACTGAGCCAGCCAGGCGCCCCTCTCATGATTTCCTTTTTTCTTTTTTTAAAGCTTTTATTTATTTAATCATTTAGAGAGCAGGTGAGTGGGGTAGGGGCAGAGGGAGAGAGAATCTCCAACAGACTGCGCTGAGCATGGAGCCATGGAGCTGACGCAGGGCTTGATCCCATGACACTGAGATCATGACCTGAGGCAAAATCAGGAGTCAGATGCTCAACCGACTGAGCCAACCAGGCGCCCCTATGATTTCCTTTTTAATAGGAGGACCATCTTCTAGAGTTTTGTCTGTTTCAGAACTACGGGATTTTTTGTAGAAGTTGATTTTAGTATTATAGATGTGTAGCTCAAGAACAGAAGGTATAATGTTGATTCCTTGAGTTTACTGGTCTTCCTTTGTGGCCTTCTTCCTGAATGTTTCTTAAGTGCTCAATAAGAATGAGTGTTCTCGGCTGGTAGTTGTAAAATTCATCATATTGCTATTAGATCAAGATTATCAGTGGTGAGGCGCTTGGGTGGCTCAGTCAGTTTGAGCATCTGCCTTCGGCTCAGGTCATGGTCCCGGGGTCCTGGGATTGAACCCCTTGTCGGGCTCCCTGCTTAGTGGGGAGTCTGCTTCTTCCTTTGCCTCTCTCTCTCTGTCTCTCATGAATGAATAAATAAAATCTTTTAAAAAAAGGTTATCACTGGTCATAGCCAAATATCCTGTAATTTTTGCTTAATTTTGCCTCTATAAGCTATCGGCTTCTTAAGAGGAATGTTTGAAAACCTCTGGTTTCCCATGAAGTTGGTCAACTGTTGTTTTACGTATTAAGGGCTCCTCATTGCTCCTCATTATCTTCTTCTTATTCTTCTTTTTTTAAAAGATTTTATTTATTTATTTGACAGAGAGAGAGAGACAACAAGAGAGGGAGCACAAGCAGGGGGAGTGGGAGAGGGAGAAGCAGGCTTCCTGCCGAGCAGGGGGCCCGATGCGGGGCTTGATCCCAGGACTCCAGGATCATGACCTGAGCCAAAGGCAGATGCTTAATGACTGAGTCACCCAGGCGCCCTCTCATTGCATCTTCTTGATTATTTTTTATTTTAACTGTATATAAATCTCTCTGTCCATTATATAATATTTTAATTAATTAGTTAGTTAATTAATTAATTTTTGAGAGAGCACACCAGCAGGGGAATGGGCAGAAGGAGAGGGAGAGAGAGAATCTCAAGCCGACTCCGTGCTGAGTGTGGAGCCCATGTGGGGCTCTTACAATCCTGAGATCATGACCTGAGCTGAAATCAAGAGTCAGAGGCTTAGCTGACTGAGTCCCTCAGGTGCCCCCCTCTTGCATAATCTTTGCCTTTGATTTTATGATCTGATAGAAAATTGCTATCCCACCTTTCTTTTGCATCAGATTTGTCTGGTATTTCATTCCTATTCCTTTATTACCAATGTATCTGCCTCTTTTTTTTAGTATCTAGTATATTTCTGGACCTTAACTTTTTTACCAATGTGAAAGTTCTTGCTTGTCTGGTGTGTTCAACCTGTTCACACTCAATTGCAAATGCTATCATATTAGGACTCGATACTGCCCTTTGGTTTTGTATTCTCTATTTATCATACTTTCCTTTTGTTTTTCACCTTCCATGGGGTAGAATGCATGTCCTTGTCCTTTCAAGGGCTCCAGCGATTAGATTACTCTGGGGCATATAATCCAGAAGATCTCTATTTTAAGGTCGATAAAAGCAATGACATCTTCAAGCGCCTGAGGAGCACTACCCGGATTGTTTTCGGTCATATAACCAGGAGGCGGGAATCCTGGAGGTGCAGCTGGCTGGGAATTGTGCCCGCACACCAGGGTCCAGCCAACGCGTGCGCAGGGCCGTGGGCCGCCGCGAGGGGGCGCCTCGAGTGGGCTGCAGCGCGGGCGGGCCCATGGCGTCCCCCCCGCAGCCCACTGGGCCTCCTGCTCAGGCTCCTGCTCCTCCAGCCCCAGCTCGATGGGGCCAGGGGAGGGGGTGGGGGGGCCAGGCCGGGCTGGGCTGCTCACGGGGTGGGGAGTGGAAGGGGGAGGTTTGCTGGGGGTGCCGGGGGAAGGGGCAGGCGAGGGGGGGCGCTCGGGCCAGCTCCTGTCTCACTGATCTTCCCCAGGTGAGGGTTACAGTCCCAGCGCGGATTCTGCAATGATCCTGGCAAGCCCAGAGGCGCCGTCGCCACCAGGGCCCCCCGAGTCCCCGCGGATGCCAATATCCACTGCGGCTATAGCACCTCTAACACTCACAGTGAAGTCCAGCCAGACCACTGTATTTGGAACGTTCTCTCCTCAAGGTACTGCTTCTGGGCAGGTCTGGACAGGTCCGCCTGGGAGGCCAGAGGGGAAGCTGCTTGGCTGGGGAGCTACAAGGGTCAGACTCTGTCTTGAAGGGTTGGAGAGGAAACCTGGCTCTGCACACTGGTGGCCGGCCAGGGGCGCTGGGCGGGGAACCAGACAGTAGCTTCACCTCCAGTCCCTTCTCTTCAGTGAGCCGACCAGGATGCGGCCAGAGGTCTATGAGGATAGCCAGTGGAATGCCCGCGGCAGAGCGGAAGTGGCCCTGGCAGGTGAGCCTGCGGATCAATGATAGACACATATGTGGAGGCTCCCTCATTGCCGGTCGGTGGGTGCTGACCGCCGCCCATTGCATAATTAGGTGAGTGTCGGGGGCTCTGTGACCTGGAGCCAGTCCTGTCCCCGTCCCCCGAGCTTCCCCTTCTCCTCCGAAAAGGAGTCACAGCCCCCTAGGTTTTATTCAGTCTGGAGTGACACCTGGAAATTCGCATGTCTACCAAGTTCCCTGGGGCTGCTTTGGTAGTCTCGAGACCTCACTTGGAGAACCACTGGCTGGAGTGGTTCGGGGCTGGGGACTGCATGTGGTGTGCAGGCAGGCAGGGGCCTGATGCTGGCTGAGGAGACAGGACCAGGCTGGGAAGAAGCTGGAAACTGTGGAAAGGGGCGTGTAGACCCTCTGGGATCTCTGGGACGGGCATGTCCTCTTCCCACAGCCACGAGGAATATACAGTGAGGCTGGGAGACAAACTGGGACATTCTCATTCTGAAACAATGCTGGTGGTTCCGGTGGAAGACATCATTTGCCATCGCTTTTACGATGATAGAACTTTGAGACATGACGTTGCCCTCGTTCTGCTGGCCTTCTCTGTGAATTACTCCTCGTACATCCAGGCTGTGTGTCTCCCCGAAAGGTCTCTCCACGTGGAAAGTGGGACAAAGTGCTGGGTGACTGGCTGGAGCCAACTGGCAGGTGAGACTGGTAAGTGGGGAGCTGAGGGGGCAGCCTGGGGTGCTGGCGTTGGCCCACAGGCTGTCCCACCAGGGACAGGGAGGCTGAGTCTTTAACGGGGGACAAGAGAGGATGAGGAGGTATGCCAGGGAGTAACAGAACCTCTAGGAATTGCTTAATGAGGGCCGCCTGGAGGCTCAGTCAGTGAAGCATCTGATTCGGCTCAGGTCATGATCCCAGGGTCCGCGCTCAGTGGGGAGTCTGCTTCTCCCTCTCCCTTGACCCTTCCCCCTACTTGTGCGCATGCTCTCTCTCTCTCTCAAATAAAAGAAAATCTTTAAAACAAGAATTGCTGTGAGAATGTTAGCACGTGGGGGCTTGGGGGCCAGGGATGGTGGGTTCTATCCAGCATGGATTTCAGCTCCGGGGGGGATGAGCTGGCTGCCAGTCAGAGCTGCCCCTCCATGGAAGTCCCTGCTTGGTGGGGAGGGAGCTGCTCATGCCAGGGGGTGGGGGCTGAGCCAGAGCAACCCTCCTGGTGAGGCTGGAGGGCCTCCTATCTCGGGGAAGAGGCTGGACTGGAAGCTTTGGGGGCACTCCCTGTCTGAGAGTCTGTGATTCTGCTCGGCACAGGACACCTGTCATTTACTCTTGGGACTCAAGAGTGACGCTTGCTTTTCTCTTCTGGTTCGTAAGGCCTGGCCTCTTTCTGTCCTGAGGGGTCCCTCCTTCTCCTGTCATGACCTTTCTTACCTCTTCCTCTCCCTCTCCCCTCACCCCCACAGCCTCCGTTCCCTCCTGTCAATGGGACAGTATCCATTGCCCCGACTGCCTCTGAGGGGGTAAGAGTGTGAGGGCACAGAGGGGGTTTGAGGGGCTCCTGTGCTGTCCACTCACGCAGACCCCGACTTTGTCGCTCCAGCACTCGTGTCAGTTCATCTTCAGGAGACCAAGCAACTCATTCTTCGCTCAAGAAATGTAACGAGATACTGCGGACACGGTTAGGAACATTTCGCAACCTAGTGAAAAACGGGATGGTCTGTGGCTAACAAGAAGGGGAGAGTCTCTGCAAGGTCGGTTCCTGGCTCCGTTGTGGCTTCTTCAGTAACAGTGTCCCTCCCAGGCTTCTTCATTCCCAAGTGCCAGGGCCTGCGTGGTCTGCCACATCTTCCTTTCCCTCCTGAGTGAAGGAGATTCATGGGGAGAACCCCCTGTGGCTCCCCGGAGCTGGCCTGGCTTGCTCCTTGCTGCCTGTGGGCCCTGCCAAGGTGTGGGGAAGTCGGGCGCGGGTAGTCCTAACACTCTACGTTCCTTGAATTGAGTTCCCCCTCTGTGGCACTTCCTGTGTGAGCCAGTGGGAGCATTTACCCCATGAGCTCTGTTAACCCCCGTCATAAGCCTGCCACATAGACATCATAGCTGTCACACAGACGAGGGGAGGTCCAAGGGTGCTAGCTCAGGGACCCCTGTGCGTGCCTGCAGGCCTCCTGGGCCCGCCGTCTTCCTCCCGCTCTGAGTGCCTTCTGGAGGAGGGGGCGTTGGAGCTGGGTCTCAGAGGATGAGTATTTGGATTTCTTGGAAAGAGGAGAACAGCGCTGTAGGGAGAGGGAGCAGCACGGGCAGCGGCTCCGAGGTCCTAGGGAGCTTGTCACGTGTAGGGCCTGTCTTCCAGGTCTGGAGCAATGAGGTGGCCAGAGAAGAGGGCTGCAGTCGGAATCCGTGTGGCCTGGAGCGCTGGGCCAAGTTTCTCGACGCCATCCGGGCAGGACTGTAGGCTAGGTGTTTGTCTCCATCATCTAGGCGATGATGCGGGGTCCCGAGCAGGAGCCGGGGCGGTGAGGGGGTGAAGGAGGTGTGTCTGAGGTTGAGTCATGAGTTCTAGGTGACTGCCTGCTGGGAGGGTGGGGGCGAGGGAGAGGTTAGGAGGGCTCTCTGTTTCTGTCTGAGCTGGCTGGTGGGGGCGGGGGCACCAGAGCAGGTCTGGGAGATGGGGTGTATATGGGATGTTGGGGAGTGGAGCATCAAATATGGAGGGAGCTGGCTATATGGGTTAGGAGTTCTAGAGAAACTTTAAACTAGATGTATGGATTTAGGGGACTCTCACGCAGAGGTGATATTCAAAGTGTTTAACAGCCACTACGGTTTGGGAAATGACCAGTCATAATATCCTCCCAAGGATATTAAAGTTTTCCCATTAACTTTTCTTTCTTTTTTTTTTAAGATTTTAATTTTAAGTATTCTCTATACCCAGTGTGGGGCGTAAACTTACAACCCGAGATCACAGTTGATCCAGCCAGCTGTCCCTTCCCATTAACTTTTCAATTCTCAGTTCTCGTATTCACAGAAAAGTGGCCCCGGTAGGTCCCCAGGGAAGGTCCCCATGTGCCTGACTGCCCAGTGCCTTATGCTGCAGTCAGCCTGCTCTGACATGGATGGCCTTCCATTTCTGCGTTTGTTTCTTTCTCTTTCTCCAGGGAGACTCTGGGGGCCCACTGGTCTGTAAATTTAAGGACACATGGGTCCAGGTGGGAATCGTGAGCTGGGGCATTGGCTGTGGTCGTGGAGATGTGCCTGGAGTTTATACAGATATCGCTTGCTATGCTGAGTGGATACTTGACGTGATTAACCAGGCTGCCTCTTTGTGTCCAGTGGTGTTCCTCATCCCCCTTCTGTGCCTGCTGCTGCCCCTGGGCATCCTGGTGGCCCCGTGATCACCCCAGCCCTCCCTGCTCCTGTTTTCGGGTCTCGCACTGGGCCTCTCCTCCGACCTCCCCCTCCTACTTAGATGCCCTTTCCTCCAATCCTGCTTGGCGTCCACTGAGCCTGTAGAGAGCCCCACAGTAGAAAGTGGCCGCAAGGCTGGAGCCCCGAAAGTGTCCCAGCCTGCTGCTGTCCCGGTCACCTGCGTCGGCCACACCCACGACCTTGGCTGTGGCCTGCCTGCCCCGGAGGAGGGGGGCCAAGCATCCCAGCCTGAGAGCCAGCCGACCTGCCAGGTGGAGCCCGGTGCTTCCTTGCCATCTTGGAGAGCCTGTACCAGAGAAGACACCTCATGAGCAGCGAGGCAGCCTTGGACCTGGCTGTGGTCTCAGGCTGTCACCTGAGACTGTGTTGAAGCGGGCAGCTTGCAGATTGTGCAGAGAGAGGGAGGAGGCGTCACCATGTCCCTGCTGAGGCGTGAGGCCGGGGCTTTCCACATCTGACCGGGCTGTCTGGGGCTGGGAGACATTTCCCCTGCCCCCGGCGCGGATCCAGC
>NW_023270258.1:0-22134 GCF_011800145.1 Mirounga leonina
ATGCAAGCTGGTGCAGCCACTCTGGAAAACTGTATGGAGGTTCCTCAGAAAGTTGAAAATCGAGCTACCATATGATCCAGCAATTGCACTACTGGGTATTTACCGCAAAGATACAAAAGTAGGGTTCCGAAGGGCTACGTGCACCCTGATGTTTAGAGCAGCAATGTCCACAATAGCCAAACTGTGGAAAGAGCCAAGATATCCATTGACAGATGAATGGATAAAGAAGAGGTGGTATATATATACAATGGAATATTATGCAGCCATCAAAAGAATGAGATCTTGCCATTTGCAACGACGTGGATGGAATAGGAGGGTATCATGTTGAGTGAAATAAGTCAAACAGAGAAAGACATGTATCATATGATCTCACTGATATGAGGAATTCTTAATCGCAGGAAACAAACTGAGTGTTGTTGGAGTGGTGGGTGGGGTGGGAGGGCTGGGGTGACTGGGTGATGGACACTGGGGAGGGTGTGTGCTCTGGTAAGCGCCGTGAATTGTGCAAGACTGTTGAATCTCAGATCTGTACCTCTGAAACAAATAATGCAATATATCTTAAGAAAAAGAAGAAGAAGAAGGTAGCTGGACGGGAAAAATGAAGCGGGGGAAATCGGAGGGGTAGACGAACCATGAGAGACGATAGACTCTGAAAAACAAACTGAGGGTTCTAGAGGGGACGGGGGTGGGAGGATGGGTTAGCCTGGTGGTGGGTATTGAGGAGGGCACGTTCTGCATGGAGCACTGGGTGTTGTGCACAAACAATGAATCATGGAACACTTCATCTAAAACTAATGATGTAATGTATGGGGATTAACATAAGAATAAAATTAAGAAAAAAGTTTGAAAAGAAGTTAATCCAGTATAAATTAATAAAGAATTTTAAAAGATTTAGAAATTAGGAATATGAGAGTTTTAAGATTGAATACTCATAATTGAGGTTACCCTAGATGAAAATTAAATATGAAGCAGAACAAGCACTTAAAGTTATAATTCAAGAGAAATTAAACATGCATACATGCATCTACCAATTAAAGGGAGAATCTTGTCCAAGAAAAATAACCTAAATCAGTCAGCTCTAAAACAGAGATTATTAAAGCTATAAGACTTCAAAGAGAATCCTCTGAACAGAGAAGTGAAAGGGAAAGGAGATTCTTAAGAAGGGAAGACTTGATTAGCAGTCCCCAGTGCTAGGCACACAAAATTGGAGTTCAGAGTCTGTTGAGGAAGAGGAAGCCTTGCTAACTCCCAAGGGTTAAAACTTAGATTAGAAGAAACTAAAATAATCAAGCTCTACAATGACCACACTCAATCTAGAATCAACCACACTATACTCTAGTTTCTGTTGAGGTCACATAAATCTTACCCCTAAGAATCAACTAAACCATAAAAAGATTAAGGAAAATTGCCTGCCAAAAGCTAAAATAGATTTCCTGGGAGGATATTATTCTGAACATCTACAATTTTTCACACATAATTTCCAACATTCAATAAAAATTAACCAGGCACAGCAATAAATAGGGCTAAGAGGAAAATAGACAAAATAAACAAATCTACATACATTGCAGATATTAAAGTTTTGGGTTAAAACAGATGTTTTAAAAACCCTGGTACATATATCTTTTTAAAAAGGGAGAGCAAGAGAGAACAAAATGGAGATCCTTTTTCACCAGAAGATAGAAATTGATGGAAAAGAATCAAATGGAAATTCTAGAACTGAAAAAAAATGAAATAAATAAATAAGAATTTCATCAAGACTTAATAGCTAACCAGATAAAACTGAAGAGAGAGTTGGTGAACCAAAAGAGAAGTCAGCAGGTATCATACATGTTGAAACAAAAAAAAAGAGGACAAAAGGACAGGAAGTACAGGGTACCTGGGTGGTTCAGTCAGTAAAGCATCTGACTCTTGGTTTTGGCTCAGGTCATGATCTAGCTCTACATCAAGCTCCCCACTCAGTGGGGAGTCTGCTTGTCTCCCTCTTCCTCTGCCCCTCCTTTAGCTCACAGTATCTCTTTAAAATAAATATTTTTTAAAAAAGAGAAGAAATAAATAAAAAAGAGAAAAGATATGATGTAAATTTCTAACATATATGTAATTGCCAGTCTACAAGTAGATGATAGAGAGTGGGGCAAAAAGCAGTATTTTCAGAGGTAATGGTCATGGCTTCTACAGCCATATATAATGGAGTAACTTGTAGTAGATTTGCTCTACAGAAAACCAGAAAAAATATATGAAAGAGAGTGTGCTTTAGTTGGAAACCCATGATTGCCATTATTCTCTGCCTGCAGTTTCCTGAATCTGGTTCAAAAACTGAAATCTGGTCATAGCATGATTGTAATGTTGAGAGAAGGATGTGTGGATCAGAATTTAGGACAAATGCCAGGCACAGCAGTGAGGGGGTATGCTATATGTATGGTAGGGGGAATCAGTGTGGGCATCTACCATGAGTCTTTGACTGAGAACTGGGCCACATAAAATACTTTCAAACTTCCAGAGAGCAGTTACTCTGGTATTGAGAGAGAAAGAGTAATACCAGAGATTTAGTAGTGCAAGAAGATATTAGAGCCAGCCAATCAAATGTAAAACCGAGTAGTGACAAGACCACAAAGGAGACAATTTGGAGCAAGAGTCCCACCAAGAAAGGAGGATTTGGGAAATACCTTGGTTTTTACATAGGTTTTCCCTAACACAATACAAAACAAAGCCAATGAAAGTTCAGAGGAATGAGCCAATCATTAACTGCCTTCTAAGTTAACAATTAAATTCTTGAGAGGATGCCATAAAAAAATTAAAGTCTCTACGTATATCTTTAAAAATTCCCAAAATTACTAGAAATGTAACAAATTGAAAAATGTGGTCCATACTCAAGAAAAAAAAAAAAGAGTCAGTAGAAATTATCCTAGAGATGGCCCTGATATTATATTTAGCAAAGACTTTAGAACAGCTATATGAATACTATTTTTAAAAACTGGAGGGATACCTGGGTGGCTCAGTTGATTAAGACTTTGGCAGAAAGAAAGAAGGAAAGAAAGATGGAAAGAAAGAAAGAGAGAGGAAGAGAGAGGGAGGGAGGGAGGGAGGGAAGGAGGAAGGGAGGAAGGAAGGAAGGAATGAAGGAAGGAAGGAAGGAAGGAAGGAAGGAAGGAAGGAAGGAAGGAAGGAAAGAAGAAAAGGAGGGAGGGAGGAAGGAAAAGGAAAAAAGAGAGAGAAAGGAAGAAGAGACAATCTTGAAATCACGAGAAAAGACACATTATGTTGAGAGACGGATGTTGCATATAATGGCTGCTAAAACTGAAAAAATGGAATCCAGAAGACAATAGAATGACTTCCTTAAAGTGCTTGAAAAAAAATAATCATCAACTCAGAATTTTGTACCCACTTAAAATATCCCTCAGAAACAAGAATTAAATAAATGCATTTTCAGATAAATGGCAGAATACATCATCTGCAAGTCTGAAGGGCCAAAAATGTTGAGGGTTTTTCCAGAGAAAAGGGAAACTTGGATCTGTAAGAAGAAAGGAAGAGTGCTCAAAATTTTAAATAAGAAGTTAGATAAAAAATGACCATTTTTCCTTCCTGTAATTTTCTTAAAAGACTAAAAACTAATCAATGAAATCATTAAAACAGGTTTATAATAAATTTTGAAGTAAATAATATGAAAAAATAAAACAAGAAACAGAAGAGGAAGAAGACAAATGGACTTAAAACTGTTTTATAGGTACAAACTGATGAAATGCGAGGAGTAAAGTGTGAAGTAGGCAGGAATGAAGTGGGAAGTGGAACATGAAGATTGATGTCTGTTGGGATAAAGTCAGAACAGAAACAAACTGGAAAATCCCGGGTGCAAAGTGACATATAGCACAATATTGACTCTAACTGTATACTTTGATAAGTTAAGGATAAAAATTGTTAGCCATACATGAATCATTAAGGAAAAAGAAGTATGTGGATGTATAGCTAAGAAGACAAAAAAAAAATGAAGAAAAAAGAAAGATTTGATTAACCAAAGGGAAGGTAAAAAAGGAGCAGTAGAGGAACAAAAAAATAGAAACGTAAATGCAAAACAATGGTAAGACAATAGATTTAAACTAAACTATGTCAATAATTACATTAAATGACAATGGAATGAAAAGCTAATTAGAAGGCAGGGATTGCCACACAGGGAAAAAAGAGCAAGATCAATGACAGAATCTACAAAAAATTTTTTTTCACTTTAAATATAAGGACATGGAGGGGAGGAGCAAGATTGGGGAGGAGTAGGAGACCTAAATTTCGTCTGGTCCCAGGAATTCAGCTAGATAGGGATAAAAACATTCTGAACACCTACAAACTCAAAAGGAGGTCGAAGAAAAGAATAGCAGCAACTCTCTGAACAGAAAAGCGACCACTTTCTAGAAGGTAGGACGTTCAGAGAAGTGAATCCGAGGTGATATTCGGGAAGATAGACGGTGGAAGGAGGGAGCGTCCATCAGCCAGTTACCAGCAAGTGATAGAGCAGCGGAGCACAAAATCAGAACTTTTAGAAGTCTGCTCTGCTGAGGGATGTCACTCCAGTGGCTAAGCAGGGGAGTGGAACCCTCGCTGGGACAGTGTGGTCTCAGGACCCTTGGGGTCACAGAAAGACTGGGGGTGCCTGAGTGCAGCAGAGCTCCTAGGTTTGGGAGCAGGGAAACTGGCTGCAGAGATGGAGGCGAGGAGAGGGCTCTCAGCTTGGGGTTGCCATAAACCGTGATCTGAGGCACACTGCTCTTCCAGCAGGGAGCCAACAAGCGGCAGATCCAGAGAGGCTCCCCTTCCGCCCCCAGGAGGAGCAGTACAGGAGTGCACAACAGGGATCTGCTGGGTTTGGAGACTCCAAACAGGGTCATGTGCCAGAGATAGAAATGCTCTGTCACAGGCCAGGTGAGCACAGAGTACGGCCGGAGACCAGGGAGACAGGAGTGATTGACTCCTGCCAATCAGTGATTGACTGAGGATTGGGTCCCCCGAGTTCTCAGCTCCTCTGGGCAGAGATTGGGAGGCCGACATTTTAAATCTTGTCCTCTAAAGCTATACGGAAAGCTTGCAGGGAACAAAAGCTACCAAGAGCAAACCCGAGCAGATAACTTGGCCTGGCCCCAGCAAGACTGGGGCAAATCCACCTCAGGCAAAGACATTTGAGAATCTCTACAACAGGCCCCTCACTCAGTGAGAAAAATATACAGCCAAGAATACTATATCCAGCTAGCTGTCCTTGAAAATTGACGGAGAGATAAAAAGCTTCCAGGACAAACAAAAAGTAAAAGAATTTGCAAACATGAAACCAGCCCTACAAGAAATATTGAAAGGGGTCCTCTAAGCAAAGAGAGAGTCTAAACGCAACATAGACCAGAAAGAAACACAGACAATATACAGTAACAGTTACCTTACAGGAAATACAATGGCACTAAATTCCTATCTTTAAGTAGTTACCCTGAATGTAAATGGGCTAAATGCCCCAATCAAAAGACACAGGCTATCAGATTGGATAAAAAAAAAAAAAAAAAAAAAACCCAAGACCCATTGATATGCTGTCTGCAAGAGACTCATTTTAAACCCAAAGACACCCCCAGATTGAAAGTGAGGGGGGGGGGACCATTTACCATGTTAATGGACATCAAAAGAAAGCTGGGGTGGCAATCCTTATATCAGACAAATGATTTTAAACCAAAGACTATAATAAGAGATGAGGAAGGACACTATATCCTACTTAAAGGGTCTATCCAACAAGAAGATCTAACAATTGTAAATATCTATGCCCCTAACATAGGAGCAGCCAATTATATAAGCCAATTAATAACAAAAGCAAAGAAACACATTGACAACAATACAATAATAGTAGGGGACTTTAACACCCCCCTCACTAAAATGGACAGATCATCTAAGCAAAAATCAACAAGGAAATAAAGACTTTAAATGACACACTGGACCAAATGGTCTTCACAGAAATATTCAGAACATTCCATCCCAAAGCAACAGAATACACATTCTTCTCTAGTGCCTATGGAACATTCTCCAGAACAGATCACATCCTAGGTCATAAATCAGGTCTCAACAAGTAACAGAAGATTGGGATCATTCCCTGCCTATTTTCAGACCACAATGCTTTGAAACTAGAACTCAATCACAAGAGGAAAGTTAGAAAGAACTCAAATACATGGAGGCTAAAGAGCATCCAACTAAAGAATGAATGGGTCAACCAGGAAATTAAAGAAGAATTAAAAAAATTCATGGAAACCAATGAAAATGAAAACACAACTGTTCAAAATCTTTCAGATGCAGCAAAGGCAGTCCTAAGAGGAAAGTATATAGCAATACAAGCCTTTCTCAAGAAACAAGAAAGGTCTCAAATACAAAACCTAACCCTACACCTAAAGGAGCTGGAGAAGGAACAGCAAATAGAGCCTAAACCATGCAGGAGAAGAGAAATTATAAAGATCAGAGCAGAAATCAATGAAATAGAAACCAAAAGAACAGTAGAACAGATCAATGAAACTAGGAACTGGTTCTTTGAAAGAATTAATAAGATAGATAAACCCCTGGCCAGACTTATCAAAAAGAAAAGAGAAATGACCCAAATAAATAAAATCAAGAATGAAACAGGAGAGAGGACAACCAAGACCAAAGAAATACAAACAGTTATAAGAACATATTATGAGCAACTCTATGCCAGCAAATTAGATAATCTGGAAGAAATGGATGCATTCCTAGATATGTATAAATTACCAAAACTAAACTAGGAAGAAATATAAAACCTGAACAGACCTATAACCACTAAGGAAACTGAAGCAGTCATCAAAAATCTCCCAACAAACAAGAGCCCAGGGCCAGATGGATTTCCAGGGGAATTCTACCAAATATTTAAAGAATTAATACCTATTCTTCTGAAACTGTTCCAAAAAATAGAAATGGAAGGAAACCTTCCAAACTGATTTTATGAGGCCACCATTACCTTGATCCCAAAACGAGACAAAGACCCCATCAAAAAGGAGAATTACAGACTAATATCCCTGATGAACATGGATGCCAAATTCACACCAAAAATACTAGCCAATAGGATCCAACAGTACATTAAAAGGATAATTCACCACGACCATTGGGATTTATCTCAGGGCTGCAAGATGGTTCAACATCTGCAAATCAATCAATGTGACACAGTCCATTAATAAAAGAAAGAAAAAGAACCATATGATCCTCTCAATAGGTGCAGAAAAAGCATTTGACAAAGTACAGCATCCTTTTTTGATCAAAACTCTTCAGAGTATAGGGATAGAGCATTCATACCTCAATATCCTAAAAGCCATCTATGAAAATTCCAAAGCACATATCATTCTCAATGGGGAAAAACTGAGAGATTTCCCCCTAAGGTCAGGAATGCGGCAGGGATGTCTACTCTCACCACTGCTTTTCAACATAGTATTAGAAGTCCTAGCCTCAACAATCAGACAATAAAAAGAAATAAAATGCATTCGAATTGGCAAAGAATTCAAACTCGAACATGTCTAAAGTAAGATATTTAATTTCCAAAAGGGTGTTTCACTTTTAGTTCATATTTCAATTAATACCAATTTTACCTCTGATTATTCAGGCATTGGAGTTACTCTGGATTCTTCTCCTTCTCCTATATCCCACATACACTCTATTGGGAAGTTACCCACCTGCCAGTTCTATATCCAAAATACCAGTTGACCCTTGAATAACATAGGTTTGAACAGTGCAGGTCCACTTACATGCAGGTTTTTTTTTGTTGTTTTTGGGGTTTTTTTGATAAATAGAGTACTATAAATGTATTTTCTCTTTCTTGTGATTTTTAGATAACATTTTATTTTTTCTAGCATACTTTATTACAATAATACAGTATATAATACATATAACATACACAATATGTCTTAATCAACTGTTTGTTATCCATAGGCTTCCAGTCAACAGTAGGCTATTTGTAGTTAAGTTTTGGGAGTCAAAAGTTATATGTGGATTTTTCACTACAAAGGGGTTGGTGCCCCTAACTATGTATTGTTTGAGGGACAACTATACCTCTCAGTCAGAATATTTTTACCACTTTTCCTGCTATTACCATAGTGTAATCCCCCACTAGGTATTACCTATATTACTGTAATGATCTTCTAACCGGTCTTCCTCTTTCACCTCTAGCCCCCTACACTTAATTCTCCATAGGACATTCAGAATAATATTTTTTTATTTTTATTTATTTATTTATTTATTTATTTATTTATTTATTTATTTATTTATTTATTTATAAGAGAGCATGCACAAGCCAGGTGAGGGGCAGAGGGAGAAGCTGGCTCCCCACTGAGCAGGGAGCCTGATGCCAGCTGGATCCCAGGACTCTGGGATCATGACCTGAGCTGAAGGCAGACACTTAACCCACTGAACCACCCAGGCACCCCCAGAATAATGTTTTAATTATGTTAGTCAGACTATGTAATTCCTTATTATGTTGTACAAACCTCAACTCTGGGAGAGTTTAACACCCTTCCATCTACACTGGCTGATTTGCTATTCCTGCAACACACCAAACTTTCTCAGCTTTTTGGCACTTACTGTTCTCTTTGTCTGGAATGTTTTCTTCCCAAACTTTGTTATGACTTGCTAGTATTTCTTTCAGTTCCCTATTTATACATCACTGCTCTAAAGAGGCCTTCTGTGACCACTGATCTAAAACAGCCTCCAGTAACTTTTCATTAAACTCTATCCCTTAAGTTGCTTTATTTGGTTTCCTGTAGTCTGTACTAGTACCTTATATTTATTCATTGACTTTTTATGTTGTGTCTCTTCAGTTAGAATGCCAAGGTCGCTAAACGTAAGTAGATCATTTGTCTTTATCACTGAATCCTCCATCCTTTTCAGCAGTACCTCAGCCATATAAATATCCAGTGAATGAATGAACAAATGAGGAGGGGGTCAGAGCCCCAGACAGGGGGAGTGGGGATTATAATAGGAAACAAAATGGTAATACGAAGTGAGGAACTCAGAATAGAGAGTAGTACATAAATATTTCTCAATACTTGTTACTTCTAATAATGCAATGAATACGTAGCACAAATAAAAAATTATTCAGGAAGTGAATAATTGTTGCAAAAGGCATAATATTTCTTTCGTAGATATGTGCACATGCATAAATCTGCTGCTTAGTTTTTGATAAAAAGAATCAAATGTATGAATCTGAAGTCCTATCAATTAAAGTAAATAGCAGGATCAAAATTCCCTATGTATTAAATAAAAGAAATAGTATGATATAGTGAGGCTAGAAACTAGCAAATAATTTTATATCTTATCAAGAGAGTAGAGCAAGCATTAATATTAAGCATTACATAAATGATATAAGATAAAGACTGAATGCCACTGGAATATTGCATAATATTATTTCTGTGTCTTTTCTGTAACATAGATAGTTAAGAATTTTCTCCAATATGGTACATTCATTTCTTTATCCATTAAAATTTTCATCCTAAACTTAAACTTCAGCTCCAGAAAAAGCTTAAGCTCAGTGCTGGTTCATTCTTGGTTCAGTATCAGATGACTAGCTTCCTTTTTATTTAAAAATCAATAACTCAAAATAGCCAAATAGGGTAAAGAATGTATGCAATTATGGGGGTTTGACCACAGGGCCTTCAATATGGCAAGTGGAACAAAAGTCATGTAGACAATCCATAGCAATGAGACTATTCACAAGAATTTCTTGGTAGAGAACATGGATGTACTTGAGAGGGCCTTGAAGAACATAATCATCCAAGACAGGGTGAGTCTCTCCAAGCTATCCATATGAGTGGCCTTGGTTTTCACAACAGGATGATGACAACATAGACTTTTGTACTCAAGTACGTCTTGTCAGAGTATGATCATGAACCTGCTATGATTAGTAATTTTCAAACTCTTGAATATGAAAAAATCATATTTATAGAGGACTGCCTGAAAGGCAGTATACTATTCATTTCTCTAACCAATTAAAAGCTTAAAAGCTATCCTTAGGTTTGACTAGATCATAGGAGGGCCACACAGCTACTCTATATAGTTTTGAGCTCTCCAAACAACTACTTATGCTGAATACACCCCAAGGTGATTTGATGAGAAAGAGCCCTGTACTTGCTATAAAAATGTTGCTAAGGGGACTGACCCCTACATTATACTACCTTCTCCCTATGCCTAATATTTGGAGGTGATTTGCTCTTGCCTCTAAACTAGAAATAGTTCTGTCAAGTGTGAATCTTATAATTTATTTGGATTACAGGACTATTTTCTTATTTTTGACTGCCAGATAAATTTAAAGCATATTCAAAGCTCATTTCCAGTAAGGACATAAAACTCTATGGTATTCAATTTATTGATTTCAATCAATATGGTCATCTTACTTTTCTTCTCATTTTTTATATCTATTGAACATTTTAGTAGGCAACATACAGTTTAAAAGTCAATAGAAAATACATACAGAGAAAACATTTACTCTAAACTTTTCCTTAATAGTTACTTACAAGACTGGGGCACTTGGGTAGCTCAGTCATTAAGTGTCTGCCTTTGGCTCAGGTCATGATCCCAGGGTCCTGGGATTGAGTACCACATCGTGCTCCTTGCTCAGTGGGGAGTTTGCTTCTCCCTCTCTCATTCCCCATGCTTGTGTTCCTTCTCTCGCTGTGTCTCTCTCTGTCAAACTAAAAAAAAAAAAAAAAAAAAAAAAAAAAAAGTTACTTACAAGACATCTGCAAAGAGAGAATTTGACTTCTTCTTTGCCAACTTGAATACATTTTATTTCTTTTTGTTGTCTGATTATTGATGCTAGGACTTCTAGTACTATGTTGAGCGACAGTGGCGAGAGTGGGCATCCTTGTCGTGTTCCTGATCTTAAGGGAAAAGCTCTGAGCTTTTCCCCATTGAGAATAATATTCACTGTGGGCTTTTCATACATGGTTTTTATGAATTTGAGGAAAGTTCCCTCTATCTCTACACTCTGAAGAGTTTTAATCAGGAGAGGATGCTATATTTTGTCAAATACATTTTCTGCATCAATTGAGAGGGTCATGTGGTTCTTGTCTCTCCTCTTATTAATGTGTTCTATCACATTGATTGATTTGCGAATGTTGAACCCCCCATGGATCCCAGGAATAAATCCCACCTTTTAATGTACTGTTGGACACTATTGGCTAGGATCTTGTTGAGAATTTTGGCATCCATATTCATCAAGGATACTGGTCTGTAATTCTCCTTTTTTGATGGGCTCTTTCCCTGTTTTGGGGATCAAGGTAATGCTGGCCTCATAGAACAAGTTTAGAAGTTTTCCTTCTTTTTCTATTTTTTGAAACAGCTTCAGGAGATAGGTATTATTTCTTCTTTAAATGTTTGGTAGAATTCCCCTAGGAATCCATCAGGCCCTGGACTCTTGTTATTTGGGAGATTTTTTTATTACTGCTTCAATTTTGTTACTTGTTACTGGTCTATTCAGATTGTCAATTTCTTCCTGTTTCATCTTGGTAGTTTATAGGTTTCCAGGAAGGCATCCATTTCTCCCAGGTTGCTTAATTTATTGGCATATAGTTGCTGTAATAATTTCTAATAATTGTTTCTATATCCTTGGTGTTAGTCGTGATCTCTCCTCTTTCATTCATGATTTTATTAATTTGAGTCCTTTTTCTTTTCTTTGGATAAGTCTGACCAGTGGTTTATCAATCTTATTAATTTACATTAGAACACTCATGAAAGAAATTGAGGAAGACACACAGAAATGGAAAAACATTCCATGCTCATGGATTGGGAGAATAAACATTGTTAAAATGTCTATGTTGCCCAGAGCAATCTATATCTTCAATGCCATCCCAATCAAAATACCAATGGCATTTTTCAAAGAGCTGGAACAAACAATCCTAAAATTTGTATGGAACCAGAAAAGACCCCGAATCACCAAGGAAATATTGAAAAAGAAAAACAAAGCTGGGGGCATCACGTTGCCTGATTTCAAGCTATAGTACAAAGCTGTGATCACCAAGACAGCAAGTTACTGGCACAAAAACAAACACATAGATCAATGGAACAGAATAGATAGCCCAGAAATGGACCCTCAACTCTATGGTCAAATAATCTTCGACAAATTTGGGAAAATTTGCAGGAAAAAATATGCAATGGAAAAGACAGTCTCTTCAATAAATGGTGCTGGGAAAATTGGACAGCCATGTGCAGAAGAATGAAACTCAGCCATTCTCTTACACCATACACAAAGATAAACTCAAAATGGATGAAAGACCTCAATGTGAGACAGGAATCCATCAAAATCCTGGAGGAGAACATAGGCAATAACCTCTTTGACCTAGGCCACACCAACTTTTTTCAAGGCATGTCTCCAAAGGCAAGGGAAACAAAAGTGAAAATGAACTTTTGGGACTTCAGCAAAAGCAATAGTCAATAAAAGTAAGAAGCAACCCATGGAGTGGGAGAAGATATTTGCAAATGACATTACAGATAAAGGGCTGGCATCCAAGATCTACAAAGAACTTCTCAAACTCAACACCCAAAAGCAAATAATCAAGTCAAAAAATGGGCAGAAGACATGAACAAACACTTCTCCAAAAAAGACATACGAATGGCTAACAGACACATGAAAAAATGTTCAACATCATTAGCCATCAGGGAAATTTAAATCAAAACCACACTGAGATACCACCTTACATCAGTTAGAATGCCAAAAATTAACAAGGCAGGAAGCAATAAATGTCAGAGAGGATGTGGAGAAAGGGGAACACTCTTACACTGTTGGTGGGAATGCAAGCTGGTACAGCCACTTTGCAAAGCAGTGTGGACGTTCCTGAAAAAGTTAAAAATAGAGCTACCCTATGACCCAGCAATTGCACTCCTGGGTATTTACCCCAAAGATACAGATTTTGTGAAAAGAAGGGCCACATGCACCCCAATATTTATAGCAGCAATGTCCACAATAACCAAACCGTGGAAGGAGGCAAGATATCCTTCAACAGATGAATGGACAAAGGAGATGTGTTCCACATATACAATGGAATATTACTCAGCCATCAGAAAGGATGAAAACCCACCATTTGCATCAACATGGATGGAACTGGAGGGATTATGCTAAGTGAAATAAGTCAAGCAGAGAAAGACAATTATCATATAGTTTCACTCATATGTGGAACATAAGGAATAGCACGGACGACATTAGGAGAAGGAAGGGAAAAATGAAGGGGGAGAAATCAGAAGGGAGATGTACAATGAGAGACTATGGACTCTGGGAAATAAACTGAGGGTTTTGGAAGGGAGGGGGGTGAGGGAATGGGTTAGCCCAGTGATGGGTATTAAGGAGAGCACATATTGCAATGAGCACTGGGTGTTAAATGAATAAATGAACACAGAAAAAAAAAAGTTACAAGACAATTTCTCATTCTTTTTATATCAGAAGATCCTCATTTTCTTTCTAATGCATTGTATTTCATGTTATGACTGTTCTACAATTTACTTAATCAGTCCACTATTGAGGAACATTTGGGTTGTCAATAGTCATTTGCTTTTACAAACAATGCTGTAAGGCATAGTTTTGTATTTATGTCTTCACAAATATCTATTTGCACATCTCAGGATACATTTTCAGAAGTAGGATTTTTGCCTCAAAGTATATATAAGCATGTTAATTTTTGATAGATATTACCAATTCTTTCCTTGCAAGTAATACATAAGAATGCTTACTTCTTTGTAGCTTGCTAAAAAGATTGTCATACATTAGGATTTTTAACAATTTATTGATAAAATGGTATTTTAGTAGTTTTGATTTATTGATTAACAGATATTCATATATGTATGCATCATTTGTATATCTTTAATTATCTCTCCTTTGATGAATTGTCTATTGGATTCTTAGTCATCTTATTGCTTTTAAGGGATCTTTATATATTAGAGATATGAGCACTTTGTGAGATGAATTGCAAATATTTTGTCTTGGTATGTTAGTGGTCTTTTTTAAGATTTTACTTATTTATTTGAGAGAGATCGAAAGCAAGAGAGATCACAGAGGGAGAGGGAGAGGGAGAAGCAGACTCCCAGCTGAGCAGATAGCCCCATGTGGGGCTCAATACGAGGCCCTGGGATCATGACCTCAGCCGAAGGCAGACACTCAACCAACTGAACTACCGAGGTGCACTGGTATGATAGTTTTTTTTAAAGGTGATTATCTTATTTTCTGCCTATGGTAGTTTTTGAGTTTTATGGTGTAAAAAAATATTTTTTATTTTATTTTACGGCTTCTGAACTAAGTTTGTTTTTTTTTTTTTTAATGGAATAGAAGGCATTGCACACAGAATAAATATTGTTTCAGAGGCTAGGAATTGCATTTTAAATTTTAAATTTCACAGGTGACTTTGATTTTCTTTTCCCAATGCTATATATTTCTTGATTTCTTTCAGCATATCAAATGTATTATTCCTCTCTCTAAACCTCAATTTTACAGGTTTCTGCTTATTTTTGTGTTTAATTATCATTATTTTTCATATTGACAGGCAACATGCTCAACATTACATATTGAATTAGTGTGACTTCTTTTGGCAACAGATTGACTTCCTGTTCTGCAATTACTTTCCATTTCCTCAGTGCAACACCAAGTAATCTAAAAATGATGATTTGATGATCATGATCAATGCAAAATTTGAATGTATTTAATTTACTTTATTAAAATACTAAAGAACATTATATGAGAAGCATAGACACCCACATACACTTTCATTTGATGATCTTTAGTGCAGTCCTGCACTGTGTCAGGACTGCCACAGGAGTGAGGATTTAGACAAAATCTTTGCCCTGATAGAGTAAATAACCAACTGACAAAAATTTTTATGGTGTTTAACAGCTTGCCTATTTTATTTTTGTAAAACATTGCCAACATTGCAATCATAAGATCTTTATATATTTGACTTTGCGTCCTGATGCAAATCTAAATATTCTATGGCAACCACATTCCCATCACCACATAATCTTTGTGTGGATTTTATAATATTTAGCCACAAAATATTGTATCATACTGATTTGTTTATTTATTTAAAATGAAGTTCTATTATAATATTGATATTAATATATTAATTAATTATATTTTAATTTATACTGCTTAGGAAAATAATTTTTTCCTATGATAACATTCAACTTAAGTTCACTCAAAAGTAACATAACACAATAGTCTTGAAATAATGATGGGTAGTTGAGGAAATTTTACATAAACATGGACACAAGCCTATTTTAAAGTTTAGAAGACAAAATAAGTAAATTTCATAACACCATATAAAACTGTTTAATTTTATTTTTCATTATCAAATTATCACTGCACTTACCTTTTAATTCTCTTTCTTACCTTTATTTAGTCTTTCCCCTTTCCCTTCTGCCACCCCCCCAACCTACACACACACACACACACACACACACCCTTGATACTATGGGGCATGGGCTATTTTAAGTGACTAATTAGAGTATGAAGATGAGAAGAAGGAAGAGAAAGTCTGAGGGAGGGAGGGCATAGTGGTAGAGAAAGGCCAAACAGAAGATGGGCAGAGAAAAAAGAGCAAAGACGTCTACAGAGAGTGCATGGATTATTTAGATTGCAATAAAATTCGAAACAATGCTGTTAAATTAATCATTTAATTGTTTTTTAACTTAATTCCTTTCCTTGATTAAACTTAACTTTAAAAATCTAATTCTTTGAAGTTAATTTTTATTACTTCAACAATTATCTATACATGTTTTTGACAAAGGTTGTTTTAAGCAAAATTTCATCCTAAAATCAAATTTATTTAAATTAAAAGATAAATGAGGGGGGCGGAGCAAGATGGCGGAGGAGTAGGAGACCTGGATTTGGTCTCCTCTCAGGAATTCAGCTGGATAGGGATCAAACCTTCTGAACACCTACAAACCCAACAGGAGATCGAAGAAAAGAAGAGCAACAACTCTCTCATCAGAAAAGCGACCACTTTCTGGAAGGTAGGACGTGCGGAGAAGTGAATCCGAGGCGATATTCGGGAGGATAGACGGCGGGGGAGGGGCCTCCGTCGGCCGCTTCTGGCAAGTGATAGAGCCGCGGAGCGCAAAATCAGAACTTTTAAAAGTCTGCTCCGCTGAGGGACGTCACTCTGGTGGCTAAGCGGGGGGTGGAACCTTCCGGGACAGTGTGGTCTCAGGACCCTTGGGGTCACAGAAAGACCGGGGGTGCCTGAGTGTGGCAGAGCTCCCAGGTAACAGAGCAGGGAAGCCGGCTGCAGAGGTGGAGCTCAGGCGCGGACTCTCAGCTCGGGGTTGCCATAAACTGTGATCTGAGGCACAGTCGGGCCCCTGCTCCTCCAGGAGGGACCCAACAAGCAGCAGATCCGGGGAGACTCACCTTCTTCCCCCGGGAGGAGCCGCGTGGGAGTGCACCACAGGGATCTGCTGGGTTTGGAGAACCCACCCGGGGTCGGGTGCCAGAGATAGAGGCGTGCGGTCGCAGGCCGGGTGAGCACAGAGTGCGGCCGGAGACCGGGGAGCTGGGAGTGACTGATGGCTTTTCTCTGGGGGCTCACTGAGGAGCGGGGCCCAAGTTCTTGGCTCCTCCGGGGCGGAGATTGGGAGGCCACCATTTTCACTCTCCGCCTCCAAAGCTGTACGGAAAGCTCGCAGGGAACAAAAGCCCCAGAGAGCAAACCCGAGGAGATTACTTAGCCGGGAGGGGGCAAGGGCGGGGCAATTCCGCCTCCGGAAGAGACATTTGGAAACCACGGCAACAGGCCCCTCCCCAGAAGATCAGTGAGAACAGCCAGCCAAGACCAAGTTTACCGATCAATGAGAACGGCAGAACTCCAGCGCTAGGGGACTACTGCACATAGAATTCACAGCTTTTTTACCATGATTCTTTAGTCTTTTAAAGTTAATTTTTTTTAACTGTCTTTTTTGTCTTTTTATTTCTTTTTGAATTTTTCTTTTTCCCTTTTTCACCAACATCTTATCAATCCCTTTTTTAAAAAAAAAAACATTTTTATTTATCATTTTTAGAGTCATATTCTATCCCTTCATAGTAGTTACCCATATTTTTGGCTTATATATATAAGTTGTTCTCTCTTTAAAATTTTGAGATAGTTTCTTCTAACAGATTAAAATATACCCTAAATCTCTAGTATATGGTGTTTTCTATTCCCCTGCCTGATCACATCCTCTCCCTTTTTTTTCTTTTTCTTTATTTTTTTTTAAATCCTCCTCTTTCTTTTTTCAAACAACTTCTTATCAATTCCTTTTATAAAATTTTTTATAATTTCCATTTTTACAGTAATATTCCATCCCTTCATCATATCAACCCTTATTTTTGTACATATATAAGTTTTTCTTTCTTTAAAATTTTGGGAGGCACTTTCTTCTAAAAGATCAAAATACAACCCAAATCTAGTGTGTGGCACTGATCTATATACCAGCCTGATCATATTTGATCACATTCTGGTTTTTCTTTTGTTGTTGTTGTTTTGTTTTGTTTGTTTTTGTTTTTATCTTTATCTTTTTCTTTTTCTTTTTTTTCTTTTTCTTTTTTCTCTCTGTCCCTTTCTTATCCCACTGCTTCAGGTCTTTTCTGATTTGTTTAAAGTATATTTTCTGGGGACGTGGTTACTCTGCTAGCATTTTGTTCTCTCATTAATCTATTCTCCTCTGCACAAAATGACGAGACGGAAAAAACCACCTCAACAAAAAGAACAAGAGGTAGTACCGACTGCCAGGGACCTACTCAATACGGACATTAGTACGATGTCAGATCTAGAGTTCAGAATCATCACTTTAAAATACTAGCTGGGCTTGAAAAAAAATATGGAAGTTATTAGAAAAACCCTTTCTGGAGAAGTAAAAGAGCTAAAATCCAACCAAGTAGAAATCAAAAAGGCTATTAATGAGGTGCAATCGAAAATGGGGGCACTAAGTGCTAGAATAAATGAGGCAGAAGAGAGAATCAGTAATATAGAAGATGAAATGATGGAAAATAAAGAAGCTGAGAAAAACAGATAAACAACTACTGGATCACGAGGGCAGAATTCGAGAGATAAGTGATACCATAAGACAAAACAATATTACAATAATTGGGATCCCAGAAGAAGAAGAAAGAGAGAGAGGGCCAGAAGGTATAATGGAGCAAATTATAGCAGAGAACTTCCCTAATTTGGGGAAAGAAACAGGCATGAAAATCCAGGAAGCACAGAGAACCCCTCTCAAAATCAATAAAAATAGGTCAACTCCCCGACATCTAATAGTAAAACTTACGAGTCTCATAGACAAAGAGAAAATCCTGAAAGCAGCTCGGGAGAAGAGATATGTAACCTACAAGGGTAGAAACATTAGATTGGCAACAGACCTATCCACAGAGACCTGGCAGGCCAGAAAGGACTGGCAGGATATATTCAGAGCACTAAATGAGAAAAATAGGCAGCCAAGAATACTCTATCCAGCTAGGCTGTCATAGAAAATTGAAGGAGAGATAAAAAGCTTCCAGGACAAACAAAAACTAAAGGAATTTGCAAACACAAAACCAGCCCTACAGGAAATCTTGAAAGGGGTCCTCTAAGCAAAGAGAGAGCCTAAAAGCAACATAGACCAGAAAGGAACACAGACAATATACGGTAACAGTCACCTTACAGGCAATACAATGGCACTAAATTCCTATCTTTCAATAGTTACCCTGAATGTAAATGGGTTCAATGCCCCAATCAAAAGACACAGGCTAACAGACTGGATTAAAAAACAAGACCCATCGATATGCTGTCTGCAAGAGACTCATTTTAGACCCAAAGACACCCCCAGATTGAAAGTGAGGGGGTGGAAAACCATTTACCATGCTAATGGACACCAAAAGAAAGCTGGGGTGGCAATCCTCATATCAGACAAATTAGATTTTAAACCAAAGACTGTAATAAGAGATGAGGAAGGACACTATATCATACTTAAAGGATCTATCCAACAAGAAGATCTAACAATTGTAAATATCTATGCCCCTAACATGGGAGCAGCCAATTATATAAGGCAATTAATAACAAAAGCAAAGAAACACATTGACAAGAATCAAATAATAGTGGGGGACTTTAACATCCCCCTCACTGAAATGGACAGATCGTCTAAGCAAAAGATCAACAAGGAAATAAAGACCTTAAATGACACACTGGACCAAATGGACTTCACAGATCTATTCAGAACATTCCACCCCAAAGCAAAGGAATACACATTCTTCTATAGTGCCCATGGAACATTCTCCAGAATAGATCACATCCTAGGTCATAAATCAGGTCTCAACCGGTACCAAAAGATTGGGATCATTCCCTGCCTATTTTCAGATCACAATGCTTTGAAACTAGAACTCAATCACAAGAGGAAAGTCGGAAAGAACTCAAATACATGGAAGCTAAAGAGCATCCTACTGAAGAATGAATAGGTCAACCAGGAAATTAAAGAATTAAAAAAATACATGGAAAACAATGAAAATGAAAACACAACTATTCAAAATCTTTGGGATGCAGCAAAGGCAGTCCTAAGAGGAAAGTATATAGCAATACAAGCCTTTCTCAAGAAACAAGAAAGGTCTCAAGTACACAACCTAACCCTCCACCTAAAGGAGCTGGAGAAAGACAACAAATAAAGCCTAAACCCAGCAGGAGAAGAGAAATAATAAAGATCAGAGCAGAAATCAATGAAATAGAAACTAAAAGAACAGTAGAACAGATCAACGAAACTAGGAGCTGGTTCTTTGAAAGAATTAACAAGATTGATAAACCCCTGGCCAGACTTATCAAAAAGAGAAGAGAAAGGACCCAAATCAACAAAATCATGAATGAAAGAGGAGAGATCACAACCAACACCAAAGAAATACAAACAATTATAAGAACATATTATGAGCAACACTATGGCAGCAAATTAGATAACCTGGAAGAGATGGATGCATTCCTAGAGATGTATCAACTACCAAAACTGAACCAGGATGAAATAGAAAACCTGAACAGACCTATAACCACTAAGGAAATTGAAGCAGTCATCAAAAATCCCCCAAAAAACAAAAGCCCAGGGCCAGATGGCTTCCCAGGGGAATTCTACCAAACATTTCAAGAAGAATTAATACCTATTCTTCTGAAACTGTTCCAAAAAATAGAAACGGAAGGAAACCTTCCAAACTCATTTTATGAGGCCAGCATTACCTTGATCCCAAAACCAGACAAAGACCCCATCAAAAAGGAGAACTAAAGACCAATATCCCTGATGAACATGGATGCAAAAATTCTCACCAAAATACTAGCCAACAGGATCCAACAGTACATTAAAAGGATTATTCACCATGACCAAGTGGGATTTATCCCTGGGCTGCAAGGTTGGTGCAACATCCGCAAATCAATCAATGTGATACAATACATTAACAAAAGAAAGAACAAGAATCATATGA
The DNA here is from genome assembly GCF_011800145.1 of Mirounga leonina. Taxonomy (NCBI): domain Eukaryota; kingdom Metazoa; phylum Chordata; class Mammalia; order Carnivora; family Phocidae; genus Mirounga; species Mirounga leonina. The sequence goes on from NW_023270258.1 coordinate 20,441, forward strand.
TCCTCTCAATAGATGCAGAAAAAGCTTTTGACAAAGTCCAGCATCCTTTCTTGATCAAAACTCTTCAGAGTATAGGCATAGAGGGTACATACCTCAATATCATAAAAGCCATCTATGAAAAACATACAGCAAATATTATTCTCAATGGGGAAAAACTGTGAGCTTTCCCCCTAAGGTCAGGAATGCGGCACGGATGTACACTATCACCACTGCTATTCAACATAGTATTGGAAGTCCTAGCCACAGCAATCAGACAACAAAAAGAAATCAAAGGCATCCAAATTGGCAAAGAAGAAGTCAAACTCTCCTTCTTTGCAGATGATATGATACTTTATGTGTAAAACCCAAAAGACTCCACCCCAAAACTGCTAGAACTCATACAGGAATTCAGTCAAGTGGCAGGATATAAAATCAATGCACAGAAGTCAGTGGCATTCCTATACACCAACAACAAGACAGAAGAAAGAGAAATGAAGGAGTCGATCCCATTTACAGTTGCACCCAAAACCATAAGATACCTAGGAAGAAATCTAACCAAAGAGACAAAGGATCTGTACTCAGAAAACTATAAAATACTCATGAAAGAAATTGAGGAAGACACAAAAAATGGAAAAACATTCCATGCTCATGGATGGGAAGAACAAATATTGTGAAGATGTCAATGCTACCTAGAGTAATCTACACATTCAATGCAATCCCCATCAAAAGACCATCCACTTTTTTCAAAAAAATGGAACAAATCATCCTAAAATTTGTATGGAACCAGAAAAGACCCCGCATAGCCAGAGGAACATTGAAAAAGAAAAGCAAAGCCGGCGGCATCACAATTCCGGACTTCAAGCTGTATTACAAAGCTGTCATCATCAAGACAGCATGGTACTGGCACAAAAACAGACACATAGATCAATGGAACAGAATAGAGAGCCCAGAAATGGACCCTCAACTCTATGGTCAACTAATCTTCGACAAAGCAGGAAAGAATGTCCAATGGAACAAAGACAGTCTCTTCAACAAATGGTGTTGGGAAAATTGGACAGCCACATGCAGAAGAATGAAACTGGACCATTTCCTTACACCACACACAAAAATAGACTCCAAATGGTTGAAAGACCTCAATGTGAGACAGGAGTCCATCAAAATCCTAAAGGAGAACACAGGCAGCAAGCTCTTTGACCTCAGCCAAACAACTTCTTCCTAGAAACATCGCCAAAGGCAAGGGAAGCAAGGGCAAAAATGAACTATTGGGACTTCATCAACATAAAAAGCTTTTGCAAAGCAAAGGAAACAGTCAACAAAACCAAAAGACAACCGACAGAATGGGAGAAGATATTTGCAAATGACATATCAGCTAAAGGGCTAATCCAAAATCTATAAAGAACTCATCAAACTCAACACCCAAAGAACAAAGAATCCAATCAAGAAATGGGCAGAAGACATGAACAGACATTTTTCCAAAGAAGACATCCAAATGGCCAACAGATACATGAAAAAGTGCTCAATATCGCTCAGCATCAGGGAAATCCAAATCACAACCTCAATGAGATACCACCTCACACCAGTCAGAATGGCTAAAATTAACAAGTCAGGAAACGACAGATGTTGGCGGGGATGCGGAGAAAGGGGAACCCTCCTACACTGTTGGTGGGAATGCAAGCTGGTGCAGCCACTCTGGAAAACTGTATGGAGGTTCCTCA
>NW_023270259.1:0-16357 GCF_011800145.1 Mirounga leonina
AAGAAGAAGAAGAAGAAGAAGAAGAAGAAGAAGAAGAAGAAGAAGAATCCACATTATCTACCAGACTATTATGCCCAAGCAACCTGAATCTACAAATAATTATTTAAATAATTATTTAGATTGACTACAGCCAGATTCAGCCAGAAATACAATAGGTTTGCAATATATAAGTCATTTGCAAGCACAAAGATGCAATTTAACTCCTTGGTGCAAAATGTAAGCTCATGCTTCTTTTGTTACTATCCTTCACTTATCATGCATACCTCTCCTAAACCTCCCTGCAAGCCTCCTTCAAGGTAGAGTGATGTAGACTAGGTGTCTCTAATCTCTTTCTGTAAAGGGCTAAAAAGTGAGTATTTTAGGTCTTGTGGGCTAGATATGGTTTCCTCGTCCTCTTCCTCTTCTTTTTTGTTTTGTTTTTACAATGCTTTAAAAAATATAAAAACCATTCTTAGCTTGGAAGCTACACAGAAAAGGGACATGGTCAGCAACTTCATCCTAGATAACATATTGCTCTACCTTGGATTCATAGTTAGTTCATTTGTTTAAGTCTTTTCTCATCATCAAATCCTTATTGTGAGGAGGTAGTACTGTTACTAGAATAACCAAGAATTAGGCCTCTGGTTTATTGTAAGCTGAATTCTCAGCTCCATTGCTTTTTCCAACTTCATTCCTTGCTTACCTCACACAGAGTCACAAGAAAGTAAATATTTTTCAGTCTTCATGTCCTTAAACTGTTTGTTCCTCTCTAATGACCTAGAGACTTGTAAATATTCACCAGCTTAATACCTTCTATTTCAGCAGCCTAATCCTGATACATCTCTCTCTTTAAATACAAAAGATTCATTTTCTAAGCAATATTATACAACATCCTACTTCTCAAATAACCAGAAATAAAAATCATCATAGACTGAGGTGAGATTATTACTATAGAGAATGAAATATCTGAACACTGTTACTGATTTGAAAGTGGATATGTCAAAAAAGAGAAAATATACTTTTATTGCCCCTTAAAATTTGCAGAATAAAATATACTATAAGACAAAAAATTTTGGGTTGTGATTTATCTCCTTTGTTGTAACAGTATTGCCAATGTTAAAATATGGAACATAATACAGGCATACCTTGGAGATACTGCTGGTTCTGTTCCAGACCACCACAATAAAGCAAGTCAAATATTTTTTTGGTTTCCCAGTGGATATAAAATTATGTTTACACCATATTGTAGCCTATTCAGTGTGCAATAGCTTTATGTCAAAAAAAAAAAAAAACCCAATATAGACACCTTCATTAAAAAACACTTTATTGGGGAGCCTGGGTGGCTCAGTTGTTGAGCGTCTTGCCTTCAGCTCAGGTCATGATCCCAGCAACCTGGGATCGAGCCCTGCATCAGGATCCCTGCTCAGCCTGACCTCCCTGCTTGTGTTCCCTCTCTCACTGTCTCTCTCTCTGTCAAATAAATAAATAAAATCTTAAAAAAATACTTTATTGCTAAAAAATGCTAACTATAATCTGAACTTTCAGCAAGTCAACCTTTTTGCTGGTGGGGGATCTTGCCTCCATGTTGATGGCTACTCACTGATCAAGATGGTACTGCTGAAGGTTGGGGTGGTGGTGGAAATATCAAAAATAAGACAACAATGAAGTTTGCCACATTGGTTGACTCTTCCTTTCACAAACAATTTTTCTGTAGCATGCGATGCTGTTTGATAGCATTTTGCCCACAGTAGGACTTCTTTCAAAATTGGAGTCAATTTTCTCAAACCCTGCCAATGCTTTCCCAACTAAGTTCACATAGTATTCTAAATCTGATGTTGTCATTTCAACAGTCTTCACCAGGAGTAGATTACATGTCAAGAAACCACTTTCTTTGCTCATAGATAACAAGCAACCTCTCAAACATTTAAGTTTCATCATGAGATTGCAGCAATTCAGTCATGTCTTCAGGTTTCACTTCTAATTCTAGTTCTCTTGCTGTTCCCACCACATCTGCAGTTACTTCCTCCACTGAAGTCTTGAACCCCTCAAAGTCATCCATGAAGGTTGGAATCAACTTCTTCCAAATTCCTGTTAAGGGTTAATAGTACTTTGACCTCTTCTAATGGTTCATGAATGTTCTTAATGGCATCTAGTATGGTGAATCCTTTCCAGAAGGTTTTTAATTAACTTTGCCCAGATCCCTTAGATGAATCTCTATCTATAGCAGTTTTAGTCTTATGAAATATATTTTTTAAGTCTTAAGACCTGAAAGTCGAAATTACTCCTTGATTCATGGGCTGCAGAATGAATGTTTTGACAGTAGGTGTGAAAACTTCATTCATTTCCTTGTACATCACCATCAAAGCTGTTGGGTGACCAGGTAAGTACATTGTCACTGAGAAGTACTATTTTGAAAGAAATCTTTTCTGAACAGTAGGTCTCAACAGTGGTCTTAACATATTCAGTAACCCATGCTGTCATCCAGACTTTGTTGTTCCATTTATAGAGCATAGGTAGAGTAGATGTAGCATAATTATTAAGGGCTCTAGGATTTTTGGAATGGTAAATGAGCATTGGTTTCAACTTAAAGTCACCAGCTGCATTAGCCTCTAACAAGAGAGTCAGCCTGTCCATTGAAGCTTTGAAGCCAGGCATTCTCCTCTCCAGCTGTGAAAGTCCTAGCTGGCATCTTCTTCCAATAGAAGGCCATTTTGTCTACATTAAAAATATATTGTTTAGTGTAGCCACCCCCATTAATGATCTTAACTAAATCTGGATAACTTGCTGCAGCTTCTCCATTAACACTTGCTGCTTCATCTTGCACTTTGATGTTATGGAGACGGCTTCTTCCATTAAGCCTCATGAACCACATTCTGCTAGCTTCAGACTTTTTTCCTGCAGCTTCCTCACCTCCCTCAGCCTTCATAGAATTGAAGAGAGTTAGGGCCTTGCTCTGGATTAGGCTTTGGCTTAAGAGAATGTTCTGACTGGTTTGATCTTCTATCCAGACCACTCAGACTTTCTCCGTATCAGCAATAAGGCTGTTTTGCTTTTATATTATTGGTGTTTTCACTGAAGTAGCATTTTTAATTTTCTTGAAGAACTTTTCCTTTGTATTCACAAAATGGCTAACAGTTTGACACAAGAGGCCTAGTTTTCAGCTGGTCTTTGACATGCCTTCCTCTCTAAGCTTAATCATTTCTAGTTTTTCATTTAAACTGAGAGAAATGTAGCTCTTTCTTTCACTTGAACACTTAGAGGTCATTTTAGGGAAGCCTGGAGAGAGAGAAAGAGATGGGGGAATGGCTGGTTGGTGGAGCGGTTAGAACACACACAACATTTATCCATTAAGTTTGTGGTCTTATATGGGCATGGTTTGTGGTGCTCCAAGAGATCACTGATCACAGATGACCATAACAAATATAGTAATAATGATAAAGTTATTAATATTGTGAGAATTGCCAAATGTGACAAAGAGACACAAAGTGAGCAAATGCTTTTGGAAAAATGGTGCTGACAGACTTGCCAATGCAGAGTTAACCACAGACCTCCAATTTGTAAAAAACACAGTATCTGTGAAAGATAAAAGAAAATACAATGAGATATGCCAGTATGTAGTTATTGGGAAAAGAGATGATGTTCATACAGCTTAGATATAAATTAGTTATTGAGGCATCAGTGACTATAATTAGCATATGAATTTCTGAAAGTAACAGAATAATCAATAAATCCTATTAAACTCTCATTTCTTGGAATATTGCACAGTTGCATGTTTAAACATATCTTGAAAATTTTATAAAGCTCAGTTTAAGCTCATGGCATGGTGATGATGATCTTTAAGTTTAATGAGGCCTCAAGACCTGGACCATATGAGACATGGCATCTTACCTAGTTACTTAGGAAGTTATTCCTTCTTTGCTAACATGATCTGAGAAAGAAATTACGGTTTTATTCTCAGGCAACCCACAAATTCTGCTCTCACATCAGATTTTCAAAGCCACAGAAACTCAGGAGGTATTCAAATCTTGCCTGGCATCATGATGCACCCACCCATGTGAGGGAGCTTCACTGACTTGAAACACTTCAGCTCATTCTTAGCCATGTGGGAAGGCAAAAATACCTACAGTCTATCTTAGGTTTGGAATAATTTTTTCTCTTAAAAATAACATACTAAACCAATTAGCTTTCCTAAATTGAATTAACCTAATAGCATTCAAAAACTGACAAACATAATCTGCTTGTTTTAAGACAGAAGTGGATTAGTCAACAGAATCATATCTCTAGTCAAGTCCAAATCAAGTTATAAATTCTAACCAAATAGTGAGTGCTGGTTAGGTCGTATTATTAGTATGCATAGTCATACTCGTCTTCACTGTAAGCAACATAGGCCTTTTCAGTAGGGAGATATAAAAATTTATATTTGAAGAATGTCTTTTCATGTTGTGGTAAAGAGATTGTTTTCCTTTGACATCCATGGCTCCCTCAAGCTTTGGTCCATTTTGTTATATTTTTGAAGTCACAGGAAGGAATAGTTCTATTTTTCTGTTTCATCTTTTATTTTTTTCTTTTTTATTATGTTATGTTAATCACCATACATTACATCATTAGTTTTTGATGTAGTGTTCCATGATTCATTGTTTGTGTATAACACCTGGTGCTCCATTCAGTATGTGCCCTCTTTAATACCCATCACCAGGCTAACCCATCCCTCCCCCAGAACCCTCAGTTTGTTTCTCAGGGTCCATAGTCTCTCATGGTTCGTATCCCCTCCAATTTCCGCCCCTTCATTTTTCCCTTTCTGCTATCTTCTTCTGCTTCTTTTTTTTTAACATATTCTGTATTATTTGTTTCAGAGGTACATGTCTGTGATTCAACAGTCTTACACAATTCACAGTGCTCACCATAGCACATACTCTCCCCCATGTCTATCACCCAGCCACCCCATCCCTCCTACCCCCCATCACTCCAGCAATGCTCAGTTTGTTTCCTGAGATTAAGAATTCCTCATATCAGTGAGATCATATGATACATGTCTTTCTCTGATTGACTTATTTCACTCAGCAAAATACCCTCCAGTTCCATCCACATCGTTGCAAATGGCAAGATTTCATTCCTTTTGATGGCTGCATAATATTCCATTGTGTGTGTATGTGTGTGTGTGTACACACACACACATCTTCTTTATCCATTCAACTGTCGATGGACATCTTGGCTTTCTCCATTGTTTGGCTATTGTGGACATTACTGCTATAAACATCAGGGTGCACATACTCCTTTGGATCACTACATTTGTATCTTTGGGGTAAATACCCAGTAGTGCAATTGCTGGGTCGTATGATAGCTCTATTTTCAACTTTTTAAGGAACCTCCATACTGTTTTCCAGAGTCGCCACACCAGCTTGCATTCCCACCAACAGTGTAGGAGAGTTCCCCTTTCTCTGCATCCCTGCCAACATCTGTCGTTTCCTGACTTGTTAATTTTAGCCATTCTGACTGGTGTTAAGTGGTATCTCATTGAGGTTTTGATTTGGATTTCCCTGATGCTGAGTGATGTTGAGCACTTTTTCATGTTGTTTTTGTGTCTATGGCCATTTGGATGTCTTCTTTGGAAAATTGTCTGTTCATGTCTTCTGCCTATTTCTTGATTGGATCATTTGTTCTTTGGGTGTTGAGTTTGATAAGTTCTTTATAGATTTTGGTACTAGCCCTTTATCTGATATGTCGTTTGCAAATACCTTCTCCCATACTGTCAGTTGTCTTTTGGTTTTGTTGACTCTTTCCTTTGCTGTGCAAAAGCTTTTTATCTTGATGAAGTCCCAATAGTTCATGTTTGCCCTTGCTTCCCTTACCTTTGGTGGTGTTTCTAGGAAGAAGTTGCTGTGGCTGAGGTCGAAAAGGTGGCTACTGTGTTTCCTTTAGGATTTTGATGTACTTCTGTCTCACATTGAGGGCTTTCAACCATTTGGAGTCTATTTTTGTGTGTGGTGTAAGAAAATGGTCCAGTTTCATTCTTCTGTTGTTGAAGAGACTGTCTTTTTTCAATTGGACATTCTTTCCTGCTTTGTCGAAGATTAGTTGACCATAGAATTGAGGGTCCATTTCTGGGCTCTCTATTCTTTTCCATTGATCTATGTGTCTGTTTTTGTACCAGTACCATGCTGTCTTGATGATGACAGCTTTGTAATAGAGCTTGAAGTCCGGAATTGTGATGCCACCAGCTTTGCTTTTCTTTTCAACATTCCTCTGGCTATTTGGGGTCTTTTCTGGTTCCATACAAATTTTAGGATGATTTGTTCCATTTCTTTGAAAAAAGTGGATGGTATTTTGATGGGGATTGCATTGAATGTGTAGATTGCTCTAGGTAGCATTGACATCTTCACAATATTTGTTCTTCCAATCCATGAGCATGGAACGTTTTTCCATTTCTTTGTGTCTTCCTCAATTTCTTTCATGAGTATTTTATAATTTTCTGAGTACAGATCCTTTGCCTCTTTGGTTAGATTTATTCCTAGGTATCTTATGGTTTTGGGTGCAATTGTAAATGGGATCGACTCCTTAATTTCTCTTTCTTCTGTCTTGTTGTTGGTGTATAGGAATGCCACTGATTTCTGTGCATTGATTTTATATCCTGCCACTTTCCTGAATTCCTGTATGAGTTCTAGCAGTTTTGGAGTGGAGGCTTGTGGGTTTTCCACATAAAGTATCATATCATCTGCAAAGAGTGAGAGTTTGACTTCTTCTTTGCCAGTTTGGATGCTTTTTATTTGTTTTTGTTGTCTGATTGCTGTGGCTAGGACTTCTAGTACTATGTTGAATAGCAGTGGTGATAGTGGACATCCCTGCCGTGTTCTTGGCCTTAGGGGGAAAGCTCTCAGTTTTTCCCCATTGAGAATGATATTCACTGTAGGTTTTTCATAGATGGCTTTTATGATATTGTGGTATGTACCCTCTATCCCTATACTCTGAAGAGTTTTGATCAAGAAAGGATGCTGTAGTTTGTCAAATGCTTTTTCTGCATCTATTGAGAGGATCATATGATTCTTGTTCTTTCTTTTGTTAATGTATTGTATCACGTTGATTGATTTGCGGATGTTGAACCAACCTTGCAGCCCAGGGATAAATCCCACTTGGTCGTGGTGAATAATCCTTTCAATGTACTGTTGGATCCTATTGGCTAGTATTTTGGTGAGAATTTTTGCATCCATGTTCATCAGGGATATTGGTCTGTAATTCTCCTTTTTGATGGGGTCTTTGTCTGGTTTTGGGATCAAGGTAATGGTGGCCTCATAAAACGAGTTTGGAAGTTTTCCTTCCATTTCTATTTTTTGAAACAGGTATTAATTCTTCTTGAAATGTTTGGTAGAATTCCCCTGGGAAGCCATCTGGCCCTGGGCTCTTGTCTGTTGGGAATTTTTTGATAACTGCTTCAATATCCCTAGTGGTTATAGGTCTGTTCAGGTTTTCTATTTCTTCCTGGTTCAGTTTTGGTAGTTGATACATCTCTAGGAATGCATCCATCTCTTCCAGGTTATCTAATTTGCTGGCATAGAGTTGCTCATAATATGTTCTTATAATTGTTTGCATTTCTTTGGTGTTGGTTGTGATCTCTCCTCTTTCATTCATGATTTTATTTATTTGGGTCATTTCTCTTTTCTTTTTGATAAGTCTGGCCAGGGGTTTATCAATCTTGTTAATTCTTTCAAAGAACCAACTCCTAGTTTCGTTGATCTGTTCTACTGTTCTTTTGGTTTCTGTTTCATTGATTTCTGCTCTGATCCTTATGATTTCTCTTATCCTGCTGGATTTAGGCTTTATTTGCTGTTCTTTCTCCAGCTCCTTTAGGTGTAGGGTTAGGTTGTGTACTTGAGACCTTTCTTGTTTCTTGAGAAAGGCTTGTATTGCTATATACTTTCCTCTTAGGACTGCCTTTGCTGCATCCCAAAGATTTTGAACAGTTGTGTTTTCATTTTCATTGGTTCCCATGAATTTTTTAAAATTCTTCTTTAATTTCCTGGTTGACCCATTCATTCTTTAGTAGGATGCTCTTTAGCCTCCATGGATTTGAGTTCTTTCCGACTTTCCTCTTGTGATTGAGTTCTAGTTTCAAAGCATTGTGGTCTGAAAATAGGCAGGGAATGATCCCAATCTTTTGGTACCAGTTGAGACTTGATTTGTGACTGAGGATGTGATCTATTCTGGAGAATGTTCCATGGGCACTAGAGAAGAATGTGTATTCTGTTGCTTTGGGATGGAATGTTCTGAATATATCTGTGAAGTCCATCTGGTCCAGTGTGTCATTTAAAGTCTTTATTTCCTTGTTGATCTTTTGCTTAGACGATCTGTCCATTTCAGTGAGGGGGGTGTTAAAGTCCTCTACTGTTATTGTATGGTTGTCAATATGTTTCTTTGCTTTTGTTATTAATTGCCTTATATAATTGGCTGCTCCCATGTTAGGGGCATAGATATTTATAATTGTTAGATCTTCTTGTTGGATAGACCCTTTAAGTAAGATATAGTGTCCTTCCTCATCTCTTATTTACAGTCTTTGGTTTAAAATCTAATTTGTCTGATATAAGGATTGCCACCCCAGCTTTCTTTTGATGTTCATTAGCATGGTAAATGATTTCCACCCCCTCACTTTTAATAAGGAGGTGTTTTTGGGTCTAAAATGAGTCTCTTGCAGACAGTATTCGAGGGGTCTTTTTTTATCCAGTCTGATAGCCTGTGTCTTTTGGTTGGGGCATTTAGCCCATTTACATTCAGGGTAACTATTGAAAGATACAAATTTAGTGCCATTGTATTGCCTATAAGGTGACTGTTACTGTATATTGTCTATGTTCCTTTCTGGTCTATGTTGCTTTTAGGCTCTCTCTTTGCTTAGAGGACCCCTTTCAAGATTTCTTGTAGGGCTGGTTTTGTGTTTGCAAATTCCTTTAGTTTTTGTTTGTCCTGGAAGCTATTTATCTCTCCTTCTATTTTCAATGACAGCTTAGCTGGATATAGTATTCTTGGCTGCATATTTTTCTCATTTAGTGCTCTGAAGATATCATGCCAGTCCTTTCTGGCCTGCCAGGTCTCTGTGGATAAGTTTGTTGCCAATCTAATGTTTCTACCATTGTAGGTTACAGATCTCTTCTCACGAGCTGCTTTCAGAATTTTCTCTTTGTCTCTGAGACTCATAAGTTTTACTAGTAGATAGCAGGGTGTTGACCTATTTTTATTGATTTTGTGGGGGGTTCTCTGTTCCTCCTAGATTTTGATGCCTGTTTCCTTCCCCAAATTAGGGAAGTTCTCTGCTATAATTTGCTCCATTATACCTTCTGGCCCTCTCTCTCTTTCTTCTTCTTCTGGGATCCCAATTGTTCTACTATTGTTTTGTCCTATGGTTGCTTATCTCTCGAATCTGCCCTCATGATCCAGTAGTTGTTTATCTCTCTTTTTCTCAGCTTCTTTATTCTCCGTCATTTGATCTTCTATATCACTGATTCTCTCTTCTGCCTCATTTATCCTAGCAGTTAGAGCCTCCATTTTTTATTGCACCTCATTAATAGCCTTTTTGATTTCAACTTGGTTAGATGTTAGTTCTTTTATTTCTCCAGAAAGGGATTCTATAGTATCTTCCATGCTTTTTTCAAGCCCAGCTAGTACATTTAAAATCATCATTCTGAACTCTAGTTCTGACATCTTACTAATGTCCGTATTGATTAGGTCCTTGGCAGTCAGTATTGCCTCTTGTTCTTTTTTTTGAAGCGATTTTTTCCATCTTGTCATTTTGTCCAGAGGAGAATAGATGTATGAGAGAACAAAATGCTAACAGGGTAACAGTGACCCCAGAAAAGTATACACTAAGCAAATCTAAGAGACCTGAAACCAGTGGAAAAGAAAGGGAAAGAGAGAAAAAATTAAAAAAAATAATAAAAACATTAAAAAAAACCAGAATATGATCAAATATGGTCAGGCTGGTGCATAGATCAGTGCCACACATTAGATTTTGGGCGTATTTTGGTCTGTTAGAAGAAAGTGCCTCCCAGAATTTTAAAGAAAGAAAAACTTATATATGTACAAAAATAAGGGTTAATACCATGAAGGGATGGAATATGACTGTAGAGATGAAAATTATAAAAGATTTCATAAAAGGAATTGATAAGAAGTTGGTTGAAAAAAGAAATAAGAGGAATTAAAAAAAAAGGGGGAAGAATGTGATCAGGCAGAAGACTAGAACAAAGCCATACAGTAGAGATTTAGGGTATATTTTGGTCTGTTAGAAGAAACTGTATCCCAAAATTTTAAAGAGAGAACAACTTACATATATACACCAAAAATAAGGTTAACTGCTATGAAGGGATAGAATATGACCCTAAAAATGAAAAATAAAAGAGATTTTTTAAAAAAGGGATTGATAAGATGTTGGTTGAAAAAGGGAAAAAGAAAAATTCAAAAAAAAAAAAGAAAAAGAAAAAAGGGAAAATTAAAAAAATTAACTTTGAAAGACTAAAGTATCAGGGGGGAAAAAGCCATGAATTCTATGTGCTGTATTCCCCTAGTGCTGGAGTTCTGCCTTTCTTGTTGATAGGTAAACTTGGTCTTGGCTGGCTGTTCTTGCTGATCTTCTGGGGGAGGGGCCTGTTGCAGTGATTCTTAAATGTCTTTGCCTGAGGCTGAATTGCCCCAGCCCTTGCTGGGGGCGGGGTAAGTAATCTGCTCAGGTTTGCTCTCAAGAGCTTTTGTTCCCTGCAAGCTTTCCATACAGCTTTGGAGGATGGGAAAGAAAATGGTGGCCTCATAATCTCTGCCCTGGAGGAGTGGAGAACTTGGGGCCCCATTCCTCAGTGAGTCCCCAGAGAAAAGCAGTCATTCACTCCCATGTCCCTGGTCTCTGGCCGCACTCTGTGCTCACCCGGCCTGTGACCAAGCATTTCTATATCTGGCACATGACCCATGTGGAGTCTCCAAATGCAGCAGATCCCTGTGGTACACTCCTGGGCTGCTCCTCCTGGGGGAGGAAGGGGAATCTCCCTAGATCTGCTGCTTGTTGGGTCCCTGCTGGAAGAGCAGTGGCCTGATTGTGCCACAGATCACGGTTTATGGCAACCCTGAGCTGAGAGCCCATTCCTTGGCTCCGTCTCTGCAGCCAGCTTCCCCACTCCAATACCTGGGAGCTCTGCCACACTCAAGCACCCCCTGTCTTTCTGTGACCCTGAGGCTCCTGAGACCACACTGTCCCAGCAAGGGTTCCACCCCCTGCTTAGCCACTGGAGTGATGATCCTCAGCAGAGCCGACTTCTAAAAGTTCCAATTTTGTGCTCTGCTTCTCTATCACTTGCCGGTAGTGGCTGACAGACGCTCCCTTCCCCTGCCGTCTATCTTCCTGAATATCGCCTTGCATTCACTTGTCAGCACGTCCTACCTTCCAGAAAGTGGTCGCTTTTCTGTTCAGAGAGTTGCTGCTATTCTTTTCTTCGATCTCCTGGGGAGTTCGTAGGTGTTCAGAATGGTTTGATCCCTATCTAGCTGAATTCCTGGGACCAGATGAAATTTAGGTCTCCTACCCCTCCGCCATCTTGCTCTTCCCCAAAATAATTGGTTTTTAAAAATCATCTTTTAGGCATGTTGTTGTTTAATGCTTTTTTCCCTGCCTACTGCTTGTGAGAATAGAATATGTACCAAAGCAAAAGATATACAAGTCAAAGTCTCAAAATGCTTTTTTGAAAAACAACCTTTTTATTGAAGTATGTGAGAAATACTTATTATTACTTTCTTTCTATGGTTATTTTAAGAAGGAATAGTGATTGATAATACTGACATGAATGAGGATTTAGGAATTATCCATACATTTCATTTATTTGAACCCTTTACAAATACAAAGAATTAAAAGTCAAATACCTTTTCATTTGCTAATATTAATTATCATTGTGAGACATTATCCTATAAAATCTGTTATCTGTCTATTCATATTCCCTACAAACTTTTTGAGCACCAACCACTTGAAATACTATTTAGAAATATCAGTAATTCAATTGCAATATCACTATTGCTCAACAAATAGTATTAGAGATTAGTCTAGCTGATTCCCATAGATGGCCCACTCCTGAGCATGCTTCCCAGTGCTCATGCTCCTATGTAGTCCCCTTTCCTTGAATGTGGGCTGGCCCTGTGACTTTTTTAAACCAGAGAATGTGGTGGAAGTTATGCTGCCTGACTTCTGACCAAGGTCATAAGAATTCTTGCAGCTTTTCACTGAGGTGTCTTGGACAAGCGCCCTAGAAGTCAGCTGCTGTCATGCTGTGAGTAAATACCCAATGTAGCCAAGCAGTGAGGCCGCATGGAGAAAGAGATGCATGGACATTCCCCAACTATTCCAGTCAACTAACTGAGGTGAAGACATGTGAGTCAAAATGTTTTCTTGGATGTCGAGGCCAGTTAGACCTTTAGATAGCTTCAGCCCAGCTGTTATTTAAGTGAATCCAATGAAAGACCCCAAGTGAGAACCACCCTGTGGAACCCAATCAATACATAGAACTATGAGAGATAATATTAAAGTGCTGGTTTTAGCCACCAAGTTTTGGGATCTTTGTTATATAGCGATAGGTAACTAAAACACAGATAAAGGCTATTTGCTTTTTGGTTTCATTTTTTAATCATAACATTCCATTGCTTCTAAATAAATTTTGCATTTAAAATATTGTGAATATATTGATATTCCTGCTGTCTTTGTTTTGTATGTACCACTCTCTGCTTAGAAAGTGTGTGCGTGTGCATATGTGAGTGTTTCACTCTATTATATAAGTGGGTCTTGAAGAACAATTAAATTGGTTTTTTAAGAGAGGGGGGAAATGCTTCTGAATCTTTTAAATAAATACTTTGATCTGCAACAGCTCTGCTATAAATTTGGCAATTTAATATAATTTTGAGCCTGCATGCACTGAAATATGTAAAGGCAATAAAGCCTGGCTTTCAGAGAGAAAAAGAAGAACAAAGAAAAAAAACTAAAAATAGACTCCATAAGAAAAACATTTAGCAAGGGAAGATTTGGTGAAGAGGGATATTGCTCTAGGACTAATATTTCTTTAGACAACTGATGTTTAATGTCACCTTTCAATCAGCAGGTATTTTAGGACAGTTAACAATCTAATTTGTGGGAAGAATGGGAAATTCCTATGTGTTAGTAAGCCTGACTGATGTGTGTAGCTCAATAAAATGGAGAGGTTTCTCTCTTTAAAGTTGACAGAACTGGAAAAAAATTAGTGTTAACTTCATAAGTACTTGATGTTCATTTAGGGGCTCACCAGGCAAGATGCTCCAGCCATTGAACTGGGTGTATTAACTTGTATACTAAGAGTCCCTAGACAAATTGGAAATAAATTGTACTTTGTGTCATATTTAATTTATATAATTTTGACATTGTGACGAATTGGATTTAGTAACTACTAAATGTCAGTGTCCACATTTGGTTAGTAGCTAATATTTCTTGGTTCTTTGAGAAGATGGATGCAGGTCTTGGGAAAACTAAGTGAAAGAGTAATATTCAGTATTCTCATTGCAAAGTCATTCATAAAAAAAAAAAAAGCTACAGATACTCTATTTGCTAAGCATTAGGAGAGGTGTAAGGGCCTAGAGTAACTAAATTTGCTTGCAGTGTGTAGCAAATGTGGCATCAGAGAAACTGAAAATTGAGCTCCATCCTTTAGAGTAAGTATATTACCAGGATGATAAGTGAATATGTGGGTAAAGGAAGGGGTGAAAGATGCATTTCGAATTGAAGGAATTATCTAGGATGGGACCAAAATGTCTGTCTCATGTGTAGCCAAATATTCTATCTGAATATCTAATGTAGTACTTATCATATGATTATATAAAATCAGTTTCTTATTATCTGCTTCCTTCACTAGGTTGTAGGTCTGGAGGATAGAGACAATATGGCATTTATGTTAGGGGCCCTTTTGCTACTGCAATCTCCAGCATAAGCAGGCACTCAATAATTACAATAAATAAATGAAGCAATCAGCAAGTGCAAAAAATCCTATCTCAATGCTTAACGATAGCAGTCTGGTTTAGATATTTATATATATTTTAGAGTTCCTCATTAAATTGTAAGATCTTCTAGAGAAGGAGTTTTGCCTTATTTTTCTTCTTTAAGTGGTGCTTGACACATAGTTAGAACCCTATAAATGGTGATTGAATGAGTAGCAAACTATAGTTTACTTTTTTTTTTTGATCAGCCAAAGACTAATTTAAGCCTTATAAGCTTATACGAAGTGCTGAAATATTACAATAAATGATCTTGAAGCCAGCATGATTGTACATTAGAAATATGAGTTTGCCATATTTCTGTCTTCCTGGTTGCCTAGAAACAAAGATGTGAAGTTATATGAGCCTTTAAGAGCTTGTACCAATAAGATTATCTATGCAAAGTTCAGCCTGACTCTCTGGATTTGGAAGGCATCAGTTCTGAAGAGCTTCAGACAACAATGTGGTCCTCATAGTTTCAAGTTTGCAAAGTTTGGCTTTCTTTAATTGTGGCATCTACGTATACACTCAGCTGAAAGAAATAATTCTTCATGTAAAGTAACCACACCAGACCAATAATATGACTACTCTATACTTACTGATATATCACAGATATTTGCAGACTTTAAACAATGACATCGGAGTATAGAGGGGAAAAAAAAGAAAAGGAGAAAGTTGGTATTTGACAAACCTGTATCGTCAAGATACAGGATTAAGGTGATTTTGACCTCTTGAAAAGTAACCAATGAGTAGAGGTGATATGGCAATGCTAGGTAGTGGGCTATTGAGTTTCTACTTCAAGTACCCCTTTTCCTTGTTCTAGCCATCTGTGAGTAGGTATATGCAGTTTGGCATCACAAGAGTGAGGGGCTGGGAGTCAGGAGTCCTAGGTTATATTTCTGGTCTTAGGCATTTACACACATAAGTCAAGATAATTCTGTTTTCATGGACAGAAAGGCAATTCTGCTGATTTGATCTTTTTTTTTTTTTTTTTTTTTTGTAATTGCTGCAGGAGGAGAGGGGGCTAGAAGGGAGAAGAAGGTTAAAATTAGTTTCTGAAGTAAGAGCAGGAAAACTGGAGGATCTGTTCTGGGGAAATCGATGAACATTTAGCAACTGTTTTGGACACAGCTGGGAGCAGCTTCCCAGGAAGAGTCTGTTTTCTTTAAGAGCAATTTCTCATGTGTCAACTCATTTTAACATTCACCACAGTGCCCGAGGTAGGAGGCCACACGGTATATTACTAGTGAGCAACTTGAGGCTCTGAGAGATCAAGTGACAATATAACATGTCCACCACCCTGCTCCCGAAGAGCTGGCTTATAAACCAGGGCTCGACATCAATCCTGGTACTATTTTCATTGTAACATGCTCCTGCATTTGTTGTGCTGTTGATCTTAATTATAATCTCAAGACAAGTCTAAATCTGATTATGGTCATTTGGAATTTATCATGAACTGTGTGATGTGTACCTTTTTGTGCATATTCCATCCTATCACAAGACCCTGGATGACACTATTTCATAGTACTCAGCATTTGGTAGGTGTTTAGTAAAAATTTAGTAATTGCTTTATATAAACACTAATGCTATATACAATCATACAGTTTTAAAAATAGTTAACAAGAGTTGTTATGGAACCATACATTTATTACATCATTGGGAAGCAAGGTTAATTGTTCCTATTTTTTTTAATGAAAGGCTCCTTCTCAAGCCTTTCATTAAAAAAGTATGTTAAAAGTATCATTAAAAAAGTATCAAATATTTGACATATTTGATATGTCAAATATCAACTTTCTCCTTTTGTTTTTTCCCCTCCAATCTCCAGTGTTTAATGTCATTGTTTAAAGTCTGCTAGTATGTATGATATATCAAAACTAAGCAATTTACTTAGTTATTTCACAAGTTTATGTCAAGATGGTCTACCTTTAGCTTGCCTTGGATGTGTTTTATAAAGCCTAGATAATAAAGTTTGACGTACTGTTTTTTGAGCTAATACAAATGAGTGTACCTCAGGTTCCAATTTTATATTATCAACTGCACACCGGAGAAAGGGACTTTGTAAGAAAACTATTATTAATTTAGATTCCTGGTGCCAGAAACTATACTAAGCCCTTGAAATATTCAATCTCATTTAATTCTTTTTATTAAATTAAATTTAATTTTATTATGTCATTTAATTCTAACAACATTGCTGTGTCATAGATAGTATTATCCATCTTTTAGATCAGGATGTTTAGAGAAGTGAAGATGTCCTAAATCATACAGCTAGTTAGTTCTGGGATTTTTGAGTTTGACTGAGTCTTTCTGACTCCACAGCTTGGAGTGTGTGTGTGTGTGTGTGTGTGTGTGTGTGTGTAACCCTAGAGAAATA
>NW_023270260.1:0-16357 GCF_011800145.1 Mirounga leonina
AAGAAGAAGAAGAAGAAGAAGAAGAAGAAGAAGAAGAAGAAGAAGAATCCACATTATCTACCAGACTATTATGCCCAAGCAACCTGAATCTACAAATAATTATTTAAATAATTATTTAGATTGACTACAGCCAGATTCAGCCAGAAATACAATAGGTTTGCAATATATAAGTCATTTGCAAGCACAAAGATGCAATTTAACTCCTTGGTGCAAAATGTAAGCTCATGCTTCTTTTGTTACTATCCTTCACTTATCATGCATACCTCTCCTAAACCTCCCTGCAAGCCTCCTTCAAGGTAGAGTGATGTAGACTAGGTGTCTCTAATCTCTTTCTGTAAAGGGCTAAAAAGTGAGTATTTTAGGTCTTGTGGGCTAGATATGGTTTCCTCGTCCTCTTCCTCTTCTTTTTTGTTTTGTTTTTACAATGCTTTAAAAAATATAAAAACCATTCTTAGCTTGGAAGCTACACAGAAAAGGGACATGGTCAGCAACTTCATCCTAGATAACATATTGCTCTACCTTGGATTCATAGTTAGTTCATTTGTTTAAGTCTTTTCTCATCATCAAATCCTTATTGTGAGGAGGTAGTACTGTTACTAGAATAACCAAGAATTAGGCCTCTGGTTTATTGTAAGCTGAATTCTCAGCTCCATTGCTTTTTCCAACTTCATTCCTTGCTTACCTCACACAGAGTCACAAGAAAGTAAATATTTTTCAGTCTTCATGTCCTTAAACTGTTTGTTCCTCTCTAATGACCTAGAGACTTGTAAATATTCACCAGCTTAATACCTTCTATTTCAGCAGCCTAATCCTGATACATCTCTCTCTTTAAATACAAAAGATTCATTTTCTAAGCAATATTATACAACATCCTACTTCTCAAATAACCAGAAATAAAAATCATCATAGACTGAGGTGAGATTATTACTATAGAGAATGAAATATCTGAACACTGTTACTGATTTGAAAGTGGATATGTCAAAAAAGAGAAAATATACTTTTATTGCCCCTTAAAATTTGCAGAATAAAATATACTATAAGACAAAAAATTTTGGGTTGTGATTTATCTCCTTTGTTGTAACAGTATTGCCAATGTTAAAATATGGAACATAATACAGGCATACCTTGGAGATACTGCTGGTTCTGTTCCAGACCACCACAATAAAGCAAGTCAAATATTTTTTTGGTTTCCCAGTGGATATAAAATTATGTTTACACCATATTGTAGCCTATTCAGTGTGCAATAGCTTTATGTCAAAAAAAAAAAAAAACCCAATATAGACACCTTCATTAAAAAACACTTTATTGGGGAGCCTGGGTGGCTCAGTTGTTGAGCGTCTTGCCTTCAGCTCAGGTCATGATCCCAGCAACCTGGGATCGAGCCCTGCATCAGGATCCCTGCTCAGCCTGACCTCCCTGCTTGTGTTCCCTCTCTCACTGTCTCTCTCTCTGTCAAATAAATAAATAAAATCTTAAAAAAATACTTTATTGCTAAAAAATGCTAACTATAATCTGAACTTTCAGCAAGTCAACCTTTTTGCTGGTGGGGGATCTTGCCTCCATGTTGATGGCTACTCACTGATCAAGATGGTACTGCTGAAGGTTGGGGTGGTGGTGGAAATATCAAAAATAAGACAACAATGAAGTTTGCCACATTGGTTGACTCTTCCTTTCACAAACAATTTTTCTGTAGCATGCGATGCTGTTTGATAGCATTTTGCCCACAGTAGGACTTCTTTCAAAATTGGAGTCAATTTTCTCAAACCCTGCCAATGCTTTCCCAACTAAGTTCACATAGTATTCTAAATCTGATGTTGTCATTTCAACAGTCTTCACCAGGAGTAGATTACATGTCAAGAAACCACTTTCTTTGCTCATAGATAACAAGCAACCTCTCAAACATTTAAGTTTCATCATGAGATTGCAGCAATTCAGTCATGTCTTCAGGTTTCACTTCTAATTCTAGTTCTCTTGCTGTTCCCACCACATCTGCAGTTACTTCCTCCACTGAAGTCTTGAACCCCTCAAAGTCATCCATGAAGGTTGGAATCAACTTCTTCCAAATTCCTGTTAAGGGTTAATAGTACTTTGACCTCTTCTAATGGTTCATGAATGTTCTTAATGGCATCTAGTATGGTGAATCCTTTCCAGAAGGTTTTTAATTAACTTTGCCCAGATCCCTTAGATGAATCTCTATCTATAGCAGTTTTAGTCTTATGAAATATATTTTTTAAGTCTTAAGACCTGAAAGTCGAAATTACTCCTTGATTCATGGGCTGCAGAATGAATGTTTTGACAGTAGGTGTGAAAACTTCATTCATTTCCTTGTACATCACCATCAAAGCTGTTGGGTGACCAGGTAAGTACATTGTCACTGAGAAGTACTATTTTGAAAGAAATCTTTTCTGAACAGTAGGTCTCAACAGTGGTCTTAACATATTCAGTAACCCATGCTGTCATCCAGACTTTGTTGTTCCATTTATAGAGCATAGGTAGAGTAGATGTAGCATAATTATTAAGGGCTCTAGGATTTTTGGAATGGTAAATGAGCATTGGTTTCAACTTAAAGTCACCAGCTGCATTAGCCTCTAACAAGAGAGTCAGCCTGTCCATTGAAGCTTTGAAGCCAGGCATTCTCCTCTCCAGCTGTGAAAGTCCTAGCTGGCATCTTCTTCCAATAGAAGGCCATTTTGTCTACATTAAAAATATATTGTTTAGTGTAGCCACCCCCATTAATGATCTTAACTAAATCTGGATAACTTGCTGCAGCTTCTCCATTAACACTTGCTGCTTCATCTTGCACTTTGATGTTATGGAGACGGCTTCTTCCATTAAGCCTCATGAACCACATTCTGCTAGCTTCAGACTTTTTTCCTGCAGCTTCCTCACCTCCCTCAGCCTTCATAGAATTGAAGAGAGTTAGGGCCTTGCTCTGGATTAGGCTTTGGCTTAAGAGAATGTTCTGACTGGTTTGATCTTCTATCCAGACCACTCAGACTTTCTCCGTATCAGCAATAAGGCTGTTTTGCTTTTATATTATTGGTGTTTTCACTGAAGTAGCATTTTTAATTTTCTTGAAGAACTTTTCCTTTGTATTCACAAAATGGCTAACAGTTTGACACAAGAGGCCTAGTTTTCAGCTGGTCTTTGACATGCCTTCCTCTCTAAGCTTAATCATTTCTAGTTTTTCATTTAAACTGAGAGAAATGTAGCTCTTTCTTTCACTTGAACACTTAGAGGTCATTTTAGGGAAGCCTGGAGAGAGAGAAAGAGATGGGGGAATGGCTGGTTGGTGGAGCGGTTAGAACACACACAACATTTATCCATTAAGTTTGTGGTCTTATATGGGCATGGTTTGTGGTGCTCCAAGAGATCACTGATCACAGATGACCATAACAAATATAGTAATAATGATAAAGTTATTAATATTGTGAGAATTGCCAAATGTGACAAAGAGACACAAAGTGAGCAAATGCTTTTGGAAAAATGGTGCTGACAGACTTGCCAATGCAGAGTTAACCACAGACCTCCAATTTGTAAAAAACACAGTATCTGTGAAAGATAAAAGAAAATACAATGAGATATGCCAGTATGTAGTTATTGGGAAAAGAGATGATGTTCATACAGCTTAGATATAAATTAGTTATTGAGGCATCAGTGACTATAATTAGCATATGAATTTCTGAAAGTAACAGAATAATCAATAAATCCTATTAAACTCTCATTTCTTGGAATATTGCACAGTTGCATGTTTAAACATATCTTGAAAATTTTATAAAGCTCAGTTTAAGCTCATGGCATGGTGATGATGATCTTTAAGTTTAATGAGGCCTCAAGACCTGGACCATATGAGACATGGCATCTTACCTAGTTACTTAGGAAGTTATTCCTTCTTTGCTAACATGATCTGAGAAAGAAATTACGGTTTTATTCTCAGGCAACCCACAAATTCTGCTCTCACATCAGATTTTCAAAGCCACAGAAACTCAGGAGGTATTCAAATCTTGCCTGGCATCATGATGCACCCACCCATGTGAGGGAGCTTCACTGACTTGAAACACTTCAGCTCATTCTTAGCCATGTGGGAAGGCAAAAATACCTACAGTCTATCTTAGGTTTGGAATAATTTTTTCTCTTAAAAATAACATACTAAACCAATTAGCTTTCCTAAATTGAATTAACCTAATAGCATTCAAAAACTGACAAACATAATCTGCTTGTTTTAAGACAGAAGTGGATTAGTCAACAGAATCATATCTCTAGTCAAGTCCAAATCAAGTTATAAATTCTAACCAAATAGTGAGTGCTGGTTAGGTCGTATTATTAGTATGCATAGTCATACTCGTCTTCACTGTAAGCAACATAGGCCTTTTCAGTAGGGAGATATAAAAATTTATATTTGAAGAATGTCTTTTCATGTTGTGGTAAAGAGATTGTTTTCCTTTGACATCCATGGCTCCCTCAAGCTTTGGTCCATTTTGTTATATTTTTGAAGTCACAGGAAGGAATAGTTCTATTTTTCTGTTTCATCTTTTATTTTTTTCTTTTTTATTATGTTATGTTAATCACCATACATTACATCATTAGTTTTTGATGTAGTGTTCCATGATTCATTGTTTGTGTATAACACCTGGTGCTCCATTCAGTATGTGCCCTCTTTAATACCCATCACCAGGCTAACCCATCCCTCCCCCAGAACCCTCAGTTTGTTTCTCAGGGTCCATAGTCTCTCATGGTTCGTATCCCCTCCAATTTCCGCCCCTTCATTTTTCCCTTTCTGCTATCTTCTTCTGCTTCTTTTTTTTTAACATATTCTGTATTATTTGTTTCAGAGGTACATGTCTGTGATTCAACAGTCTTACACAATTCACAGTGCTCACCATAGCACATACTCTCCCCCATGTCTATCACCCAGCCACCCCATCCCTCCTACCCCCCATCACTCCAGCAATGCTCAGTTTGTTTCCTGAGATTAAGAATTCCTCATATCAGTGAGATCATATGATACATGTCTTTCTCTGATTGACTTATTTCACTCAGCAAAATACCCTCCAGTTCCATCCACATCGTTGCAAATGGCAAGATTTCATTCCTTTTGATGGCTGCATAATATTCCATTGTGTGTGTATGTGTGTGTGTGTGTACACACACACACATCTTCTTTATCCATTCAACTGTCGATGGACATCTTGGCTTTCTCCATTGTTTGGCTATTGTGGACATTACTGCTATAAACATCAGGGTGCACATACTCCTTTGGATCACTACATTTGTATCTTTGGGGTAAATACCCAGTAGTGCAATTGCTGGGTCGTATGATAGCTCTATTTTCAACTTTTTAAGGAACCTCCATACTGTTTTCCAGAGTCGCCACACCAGCTTGCATTCCCACCAACAGTGTAGGAGAGTTCCCCTTTCTCTGCATCCCTGCCAACATCTGTCGTTTCCTGACTTGTTAATTTTAGCCATTCTGACTGGTGTTAAGTGGTATCTCATTGAGGTTTTGATTTGGATTTCCCTGATGCTGAGTGATGTTGAGCACTTTTTCATGTTGTTTTTGTGTCTATGGCCATTTGGATGTCTTCTTTGGAAAATTGTCTGTTCATGTCTTCTGCCTATTTCTTGATTGGATCATTTGTTCTTTGGGTGTTGAGTTTGATAAGTTCTTTATAGATTTTGGTACTAGCCCTTTATCTGATATGTCGTTTGCAAATACCTTCTCCCATACTGTCAGTTGTCTTTTGGTTTTGTTGACTCTTTCCTTTGCTGTGCAAAAGCTTTTTATCTTGATGAAGTCCCAATAGTTCATGTTTGCCCTTGCTTCCCTTACCTTTGGTGGTGTTTCTAGGAAGAAGTTGCTGTGGCTGAGGTCGAAAAGGTGGCTACTGTGTTTCCTTTAGGATTTTGATGTACTTCTGTCTCACATTGAGGGCTTTCAACCATTTGGAGTCTATTTTTGTGTGTGGTGTAAGAAAATGGTCCAGTTTCATTCTTCTGTTGTTGAAGAGACTGTCTTTTTTCAATTGGACATTCTTTCCTGCTTTGTCGAAGATTAGTTGACCATAGAATTGAGGGTCCATTTCTGGGCTCTCTATTCTTTTCCATTGATCTATGTGTCTGTTTTTGTACCAGTACCATGCTGTCTTGATGATGACAGCTTTGTAATAGAGCTTGAAGTCCGGAATTGTGATGCCACCAGCTTTGCTTTTCTTTTCAACATTCCTCTGGCTATTTGGGGTCTTTTCTGGTTCCATACAAATTTTAGGATGATTTGTTCCATTTCTTTGAAAAAAGTGGATGGTATTTTGATGGGGATTGCATTGAATGTGTAGATTGCTCTAGGTAGCATTGACATCTTCACAATATTTGTTCTTCCAATCCATGAGCATGGAACGTTTTTCCATTTCTTTGTGTCTTCCTCAATTTCTTTCATGAGTATTTTATAATTTTCTGAGTACAGATCCTTTGCCTCTTTGGTTAGATTTATTCCTAGGTATCTTATGGTTTTGGGTGCAATTGTAAATGGGATCGACTCCTTAATTTCTCTTTCTTCTGTCTTGTTGTTGGTGTATAGGAATGCCACTGATTTCTGTGCATTGATTTTATATCCTGCCACTTTCCTGAATTCCTGTATGAGTTCTAGCAGTTTTGGAGTGGAGGCTTGTGGGTTTTCCACATAAAGTATCATATCATCTGCAAAGAGTGAGAGTTTGACTTCTTCTTTGCCAGTTTGGATGCTTTTTATTTGTTTTTGTTGTCTGATTGCTGTGGCTAGGACTTCTAGTACTATGTTGAATAGCAGTGGTGATAGTGGACATCCCTGCCGTGTTCTTGGCCTTAGGGGGAAAGCTCTCAGTTTTTCCCCATTGAGAATGATATTCACTGTAGGTTTTTCATAGATGGCTTTTATGATATTGTGGTATGTACCCTCTATCCCTATACTCTGAAGAGTTTTGATCAAGAAAGGATGCTGTAGTTTGTCAAATGCTTTTTCTGCATCTATTGAGAGGATCATATGATTCTTGTTCTTTCTTTTGTTAATGTATTGTATCACGTTGATTGATTTGCGGATGTTGAACCAACCTTGCAGCCCAGGGATAAATCCCACTTGGTCGTGGTGAATAATCCTTTCAATGTACTGTTGGATCCTATTGGCTAGTATTTTGGTGAGAATTTTTGCATCCATGTTCATCAGGGATATTGGTCTGTAATTCTCCTTTTTGATGGGGTCTTTGTCTGGTTTTGGGATCAAGGTAATGGTGGCCTCATAAAACGAGTTTGGAAGTTTTCCTTCCATTTCTATTTTTTGAAACAGGTATTAATTCTTCTTGAAATGTTTGGTAGAATTCCCCTGGGAAGCCATCTGGCCCTGGGCTCTTGTCTGTTGGGAATTTTTTGATAACTGCTTCAATATCCCTAGTGGTTATAGGTCTGTTCAGGTTTTCTATTTCTTCCTGGTTCAGTTTTGGTAGTTGATACATCTCTAGGAATGCATCCATCTCTTCCAGGTTATCTAATTTGCTGGCATAGAGTTGCTCATAATATGTTCTTATAATTGTTTGCATTTCTTTGGTGTTGGTTGTGATCTCTCCTCTTTCATTCATGATTTTATTTATTTGGGTCATTTCTCTTTTCTTTTTGATAAGTCTGGCCAGGGGTTTATCAATCTTGTTAATTCTTTCAAAGAACCAACTCCTAGTTTCGTTGATCTGTTCTACTGTTCTTTTGGTTTCTGTTTCATTGATTTCTGCTCTGATCCTTATGATTTCTCTTATCCTGCTGGATTTAGGCTTTATTTGCTGTTCTTTCTCCAGCTCCTTTAGGTGTAGGGTTAGGTTGTGTACTTGAGACCTTTCTTGTTTCTTGAGAAAGGCTTGTATTGCTATATACTTTCCTCTTAGGACTGCCTTTGCTGCATCCCAAAGATTTTGAACAGTTGTGTTTTCATTTTCATTGGTTCCCATGAATTTTTTAAAATTCTTCTTTAATTTCCTGGTTGACCCATTCATTCTTTAGTAGGATGCTCTTTAGCCTCCATGGATTTGAGTTCTTTCCGACTTTCCTCTTGTGATTGAGTTCTAGTTTCAAAGCATTGTGGTCTGAAAATAGGCAGGGAATGATCCCAATCTTTTGGTACCAGTTGAGACTTGATTTGTGACTGAGGATGTGATCTATTCTGGAGAATGTTCCATGGGCACTAGAGAAGAATGTGTATTCTGTTGCTTTGGGATGGAATGTTCTGAATATATCTGTGAAGTCCATCTGGTCCAGTGTGTCATTTAAAGTCTTTATTTCCTTGTTGATCTTTTGCTTAGACGATCTGTCCATTTCAGTGAGGGGGGTGTTAAAGTCCTCTACTGTTATTGTATGGTTGTCAATATGTTTCTTTGCTTTTGTTATTAATTGCCTTATATAATTGGCTGCTCCCATGTTAGGGGCATAGATATTTATAATTGTTAGATCTTCTTGTTGGATAGACCCTTTAAGTAAGATATAGTGTCCTTCCTCATCTCTTATTTACAGTCTTTGGTTTAAAATCTAATTTGTCTGATATAAGGATTGCCACCCCAGCTTTCTTTTGATGTTCATTAGCATGGTAAATGATTTCCACCCCCTCACTTTTAATAAGGAGGTGTTTTTGGGTCTAAAATGAGTCTCTTGCAGACAGTATTCGAGGGGTCTTTTTTTATCCAGTCTGATAGCCTGTGTCTTTTGGTTGGGGCATTTAGCCCATTTACATTCAGGGTAACTATTGAAAGATACAAATTTAGTGCCATTGTATTGCCTATAAGGTGACTGTTACTGTATATTGTCTATGTTCCTTTCTGGTCTATGTTGCTTTTAGGCTCTCTCTTTGCTTAGAGGACCCCTTTCAAGATTTCTTGTAGGGCTGGTTTTGTGTTTGCAAATTCCTTTAGTTTTTGTTTGTCCTGGAAGCTATTTATCTCTCCTTCTATTTTCAATGACAGCTTAGCTGGATATAGTATTCTTGGCTGCATATTTTTCTCATTTAGTGCTCTGAAGATATCATGCCAGTCCTTTCTGGCCTGCCAGGTCTCTGTGGATAAGTTTGTTGCCAATCTAATGTTTCTACCATTGTAGGTTACAGATCTCTTCTCACGAGCTGCTTTCAGAATTTTCTCTTTGTCTCTGAGACTCATAAGTTTTACTAGTAGATAGCAGGGTGTTGACCTATTTTTATTGATTTTGTGGGGGGTTCTCTGTTCCTCCTAGATTTTGATGCCTGTTTCCTTCCCCAAATTAGGGAAGTTCTCTGCTATAATTTGCTCCATTATACCTTCTGGCCCTCTCTCTCTTTCTTCTTCTTCTGGGATCCCAATTGTTCTACTATTGTTTTGTCCTATGGTTGCTTATCTCTCGAATCTGCCCTCATGATCCAGTAGTTGTTTATCTCTCTTTTTCTCAGCTTCTTTATTCTCCGTCATTTGATCTTCTATATCACTGATTCTCTCTTCTGCCTCATTTATCCTAGCAGTTAGAGCCTCCATTTTTTATTGCACCTCATTAATAGCCTTTTTGATTTCAACTTGGTTAGATGTTAGTTCTTTTATTTCTCCAGAAAGGGATTCTATAGTATCTTCCATGCTTTTTTCAAGCCCAGCTAGTACATTTAAAATCATCATTCTGAACTCTAGTTCTGACATCTTACTAATGTCCGTATTGATTAGGTCCTTGGCAGTCAGTATTGCCTCTTGTTCTTTTTTTTGAAGCGATTTTTTCCATCTTGTCATTTTGTCCAGAGGAGAATAGATGTATGAGAGAACAAAATGCTAACAGGGTAACAGTGACCCCAGAAAAGTATACACTAAGCAAATCTAAGAGACCTGAAACCAGTGGAAAAGAAAGGGAAAGAGAGAAAAAATTAAAAAAAATAATAAAAACATTAAAAAAAACCAGAATATGATCAAATATGGTCAGGCTGGTGCATAGATCAGTGCCACACATTAGATTTTGGGCGTATTTTGGTCTGTTAGAAGAAAGTGCCTCCCAGAATTTTAAAGAAAGAAAAACTTATATATGTACAAAAATAAGGGTTAATACCATGAAGGGATGGAATATGACTGTAGAGATGAAAATTATAAAAGATTTCATAAAAGGAATTGATAAGAAGTTGGTTGAAAAAAGAAATAAGAGGAATTAAAAAAAAAGGGGGAAGAATGTGATCAGGCAGAAGACTAGAACAAAGCCATACAGTAGAGATTTAGGGTATATTTTGGTCTGTTAGAAGAAACTGTATCCCAAAATTTTAAAGAGAGAACAACTTACATATATACACCAAAAATAAGGTTAACTGCTATGAAGGGATAGAATATGACCCTAAAAATGAAAAATAAAAGAGATTTTTTAAAAAAGGGATTGATAAGATGTTGGTTGAAAAAGGGAAAAAGAAAAATTCAAAAAAAAAAAAGAAAAAGAAAAAAGGGAAAATTAAAAAAATTAACTTTGAAAGACTAAAGTATCAGGGGGGAAAAAGCCATGAATTCTATGTGCTGTATTCCCCTAGTGCTGGAGTTCTGCCTTTCTTGTTGATAGGTAAACTTGGTCTTGGCTGGCTGTTCTTGCTGATCTTCTGGGGGAGGGGCCTGTTGCAGTGATTCTTAAATGTCTTTGCCTGAGGCTGAATTGCCCCAGCCCTTGCTGGGGGCGGGGTAAGTAATCTGCTCAGGTTTGCTCTCAAGAGCTTTTGTTCCCTGCAAGCTTTCCATACAGCTTTGGAGGATGGGAAAGAAAATGGTGGCCTCATAATCTCTGCCCTGGAGGAGTGGAGAACTTGGGGCCCCATTCCTCAGTGAGTCCCCAGAGAAAAGCAGTCATTCACTCCCATGTCCCTGGTCTCTGGCCGCACTCTGTGCTCACCCGGCCTGTGACCAAGCATTTCTATATCTGGCACATGACCCATGTGGAGTCTCCAAATGCAGCAGATCCCTGTGGTACACTCCTGGGCTGCTCCTCCTGGGGGAGGAAGGGGAATCTCCCTAGATCTGCTGCTTGTTGGGTCCCTGCTGGAAGAGCAGTGGCCTGATTGTGCCACAGATCACGGTTTATGGCAACCCTGAGCTGAGAGCCCATTCCTTGGCTCCGTCTCTGCAGCCAGCTTCCCCACTCCAATACCTGGGAGCTCTGCCACACTCAAGCACCCCCTGTCTTTCTGTGACCCTGAGGCTCCTGAGACCACACTGTCCCAGCAAGGGTTCCACCCCCTGCTTAGCCACTGGAGTGATGATCCTCAGCAGAGCCGACTTCTAAAAGTTCCAATTTTGTGCTCTGCTTCTCTATCACTTGCCGGTAGTGGCTGACAGACGCTCCCTTCCCCTGCCGTCTATCTTCCTGAATATCGCCTTGCATTCACTTGTCAGCACGTCCTACCTTCCAGAAAGTGGTCGCTTTTCTGTTCAGAGAGTTGCTGCTATTCTTTTCTTCGATCTCCTGGGGAGTTCGTAGGTGTTCAGAATGGTTTGATCCCTATCTAGCTGAATTCCTGGGACCAGATGAAATTTAGGTCTCCTACCCCTCCGCCATCTTGCTCTTCCCCAAAATAATTGGTTTTTAAAAATCATCTTTTAGGCATGTTGTTGTTTAATGCTTTTTTCCCTGCCTACTGCTTGTGAGAATAGAATATGTACCAAAGCAAAAGATATACAAGTCAAAGTCTCAAAATGCTTTTTTGAAAAACAACCTTTTTATTGAAGTATGTGAGAAATACTTATTATTACTTTCTTTCTATGGTTATTTTAAGAAGGAATAGTGATTGATAATACTGACATGAATGAGGATTTAGGAATTATCCATACATTTCATTTATTTGAACCCTTTACAAATACAAAGAATTAAAAGTCAAATACCTTTTCATTTGCTAATATTAATTATCATTGTGAGACATTATCCTATAAAATCTGTTATCTGTCTATTCATATTCCCTACAAACTTTTTGAGCACCAACCACTTGAAATACTATTTAGAAATATCAGTAATTCAATTGCAATATCACTATTGCTCAACAAATAGTATTAGAGATTAGTCTAGCTGATTCCCATAGATGGCCCACTCCTGAGCATGCTTCCCAGTGCTCATGCTCCTATGTAGTCCCCTTTCCTTGAATGTGGGCTGGCCCTGTGACTTTTTTAAACCAGAGAATGTGGTGGAAGTTATGCTGCCTGACTTCTGACCAAGGTCATAAGAATTCTTGCAGCTTTTCACTGAGGTGTCTTGGACAAGCGCCCTAGAAGTCAGCTGCTGTCATGCTGTGAGTAAATACCCAATGTAGCCAAGCAGTGAGGCCGCATGGAGAAAGAGATGCATGGACATTCCCCAACTATTCCAGTCAACTAACTGAGGTGAAGACATGTGAGTCAAAATGTTTTCTTGGATGTCGAGGCCAGTTAGACCTTTAGATAGCTTCAGCCCAGCTGTTATTTAAGTGAATCCAATGAAAGACCCCAAGTGAGAACCACCCTGTGGAACCCAATCAATACATAGAACTATGAGAGATAATATTAAAGTGCTGGTTTTAGCCACCAAGTTTTGGGATCTTTGTTATATAGCGATAGGTAACTAAAACACAGATAAAGGCTATTTGCTTTTTGGTTTCATTTTTTAATCATAACATTCCATTGCTTCTAAATAAATTTTGCATTTAAAATATTGTGAATATATTGATATTCCTGCTGTCTTTGTTTTGTATGTACCACTCTCTGCTTAGAAAGTGTGTGCGTGTGCATATGTGAGTGTTTCACTCTATTATATAAGTGGGTCTTGAAGAACAATTAAATTGGTTTTTTAAGAGAGGGGGGAAATGCTTCTGAATCTTTTAAATAAATACTTTGATCTGCAACAGCTCTGCTATAAATTTGGCAATTTAATATAATTTTGAGCCTGCATGCACTGAAATATGTAAAGGCAATAAAGCCTGGCTTTCAGAGAGAAAAAGAAGAACAAAGAAAAAAAACTAAAAATAGACTCCATAAGAAAAACATTTAGCAAGGGAAGATTTGGTGAAGAGGGATATTGCTCTAGGACTAATATTTCTTTAGACAACTGATGTTTAATGTCACCTTTCAATCAGCAGGTATTTTAGGACAGTTAACAATCTAATTTGTGGGAAGAATGGGAAATTCCTATGTGTTAGTAAGCCTGACTGATGTGTGTAGCTCAATAAAATGGAGAGGTTTCTCTCTTTAAAGTTGACAGAACTGGAAAAAAATTAGTGTTAACTTCATAAGTACTTGATGTTCATTTAGGGGCTCACCAGGCAAGATGCTCCAGCCATTGAACTGGGTGTATTAACTTGTATACTAAGAGTCCCTAGACAAATTGGAAATAAATTGTACTTTGTGTCATATTTAATTTATATAATTTTGACATTGTGACGAATTGGATTTAGTAACTACTAAATGTCAGTGTCCACATTTGGTTAGTAGCTAATATTTCTTGGTTCTTTGAGAAGATGGATGCAGGTCTTGGGAAAACTAAGTGAAAGAGTAATATTCAGTATTCTCATTGCAAAGTCATTCATAAAAAAAAAAAAAGCTACAGATACTCTATTTGCTAAGCATTAGGAGAGGTGTAAGGGCCTAGAGTAACTAAATTTGCTTGCAGTGTGTAGCAAATGTGGCATCAGAGAAACTGAAAATTGAGCTCCATCCTTTAGAGTAAGTATATTACCAGGATGATAAGTGAATATGTGGGTAAAGGAAGGGGTGAAAGATGCATTTCGAATTGAAGGAATTATCTAGGATGGGACCAAAATGTCTGTCTCATGTGTAGCCAAATATTCTATCTGAATATCTAATGTAGTACTTATCATATGATTATATAAAATCAGTTTCTTATTATCTGCTTCCTTCACTAGGTTGTAGGTCTGGAGGATAGAGACAATATGGCATTTATGTTAGGGGCCCTTTTGCTACTGCAATCTCCAGCATAAGCAGGCACTCAATAATTACAATAAATAAATGAAGCAATCAGCAAGTGCAAAAAATCCTATCTCAATGCTTAACGATAGCAGTCTGGTTTAGATATTTATATATATTTTAGAGTTCCTCATTAAATTGTAAGATCTTCTAGAGAAGGAGTTTTGCCTTATTTTTCTTCTTTAAGTGGTGCTTGACACATAGTTAGAACCCTATAAATGGTGATTGAATGAGTAGCAAACTATAGTTTACTTTTTTTTTTTGATCAGCCAAAGACTAATTTAAGCCTTATAAGCTTATACGAAGTGCTGAAATATTACAATAAATGATCTTGAAGCCAGCATGATTGTACATTAGAAATATGAGTTTGCCATATTTCTGTCTTCCTGGTTGCCTAGAAACAAAGATGTGAAGTTATATGAGCCTTTAAGAGCTTGTACCAATAAGATTATCTATGCAAAGTTCAGCCTGACTCTCTGGATTTGGAAGGCATCAGTTCTGAAGAGCTTCAGACAACAATGTGGTCCTCATAGTTTCAAGTTTGCAAAGTTTGGCTTTCTTTAATTGTGGCATCTACGTATACACTCAGCTGAAAGAAATAATTCTTCATGTAAAGTAACCACACCAGACCAATAATATGACTACTCTATACTTACTGATATATCACAGATATTTGCAGACTTTAAACAATGACATCGGAGTATAGAGGGGAAAAAAAAGAAAAGGAGAAAGTTGGTATTTGACAAACCTGTATCGTCAAGATACAGGATTAAGGTGATTTTGACCTCTTGAAAAGTAACCAATGAGTAGAGGTGATATGGCAATGCTAGGTAGTGGGCTATTGAGTTTCTACTTCAAGTACCCCTTTTCCTTGTTCTAGCCATCTGTGAGTAGGTATATGCAGTTTGGCATCACAAGAGTGAGGGGCTGGGAGTCAGGAGTCCTAGGTTATATTTCTGGTCTTAGGCATTTACACACATAAGTCAAGATAATTCTGTTTTCATGGACAGAAAGGCAATTCTGCTGATTTGATCTTTTTTTTTTTTTTTTTTTTTTGTAATTGCTGCAGGAGGAGAGGGGGCTAGAAGGGAGAAGAAGGTTAAAATTAGTTTCTGAAGTAAGAGCAGGAAAACTGGAGGATCTGTTCTGGGGAAATCGATGAACATTTAGCAACTGTTTTGGACACAGCTGGGAGCAGCTTCCCAGGAAGAGTCTGTTTTCTTTAAGAGCAATTTCTCATGTGTCAACTCATTTTAACATTCACCACAGTGCCCGAGGTAGGAGGCCACACGGTATATTACTAGTGAGCAACTTGAGGCTCTGAGAGATCAAGTGACAATATAACATGTCCACCACCCTGCTCCCGAAGAGCTGGCTTATAAACCAGGGCTC
This sequence comes from Mirounga leonina, assembly GCF_011800145.1. NCBI lineage: Eukaryota > Metazoa > Chordata > Mammalia > Carnivora > Phocidae > Mirounga > Mirounga leonina. The sequence goes on from NW_023270260.1 coordinate 15,324, forward strand.
GACATCAATCCTGGTACTATTTTCATTGTAACATGCTCCTGCATTTGTTGTGCTGTTGATCTTAATTATAATCTCAAGACAAGTCTAAATCTGATTATGGTCATTTGGAATTTATCATGAACTGTGTGATGTGTACCTTTTTGTGCATATTCCATCCTATCACAAGACCCTGGATGACACTATTTCATAGTACTCAGCATTTGGTAGGTGTTTAGTAAAAATTTAGTAATTGCTTTATATAAACACTAATGCTATATACAATCATACAGTTTTAAAAATAGTTAACAAGAGTTGTTATGGAACCATACATTTATTACATCATTGGGAAGCAAGGTTAATTGTTCCTATTTTTTTTAATGAAAGGCTCCTTCTCAAGCCTTTCATTAAAAAAGTATGTTAAAAGTATCATTAAAAAAGTATCAAATATTTGACATATTTGATATGTCAAATATCAACTTTCTCCTTTTGTTTTTTCCCCTCCAATCTCCAGTGTTTAATGTCATTGTTTAAAGTCTGCTAGTATGTATGATATATCAAAACTAAGCAATTTACTTAGTTATTTCACAAGTTTATGTCAAGATGGTCTACCTTTAGCTTGCCTTGGATGTGTTTTATAAAGCCTAGATAATAAAGTTTGACGTACTGTTTTTTGAGCTAATACAAATGAGTGTACCTCAGGTTCCAATTTTATATTATCAACTGCACACCGGAGAAAGGGACTTTGTAAGAAAACTATTATTAATTTAGATTCCTGGTGCCAGAAACTATACTAAGCCCTTGAAATATTCAATCTCATTTAATTCTTTTTATTAAATTAAATTTAATTTTATTATGTCATTTAATTCTAACAACATTGCTGTGTCATAGATAGTATTATCCATCTTTTAGATCAGGATGTTTAGAGAAGTGAAGATGTCCTAAATCATACAGCTAGTTAGTTCTGGGATTTTTGAGTTTGACTGAGTCTTTCTGACTCCACAGCTTGGAGTGTGTGTGTGTGTGTGTGTGTGTGTGTGTGTAACCCTAGAGAAATA
>NW_023270261.1:0-22134 GCF_011800145.1 Mirounga leonina
ATGCAAGCTGGTGCAGCCACTCTGGAAAACTGTATGGAGGTTCCTCAGAAAGTTGAAAATCGAGCTACCATATGATCCAGCAATTGCACTACTGGGTATTTACCGCAAAGATACAAAAGTAGGGTTCCGAAGGGCTACGTGCACCCTGATGTTTAGAGCAGCAATGTCCACAATAGCCAAACTGTGGAAAGAGCCAAGATCTCCATTGACAGATGAATGGATAAAGAAGAGGTGGTATATATATACAATGGAATATTATGCAGCCATCAAAAGAATGAGATCTTGCCATTTGCAACGACGTGGATGGAATAGGAGGGTATCATGTTGAGTGAAATAAGTCAAACAGAGAAAGACATGTATCATATGATCTCACTGATATGAGGAATTCTTAATCGCAGGAAACAAACTGAGTGTTGTTGGAGTGGTGGGTGGGGTGGGAGGGCTGGGGTGACTGGGTGATGGACACTGGGGAGGGTGTGTGCTCTGGTAAGCGCCGTGAATTGTGCAAGACTGTTGAATCTCAGATCTGTACCTCTGAAACAAATAATGCAATATATCTTAAGAAAAAGAAGAAGAAGAAGGTAGCTGGACGGGAAAAATGAAGCGGGGGAAATCGGAGGGGTAGACGAACCATGAGAGACGATAGACTCTGAAAAACAAACTGAGGGTTCTAGAGGGGACGGGGGTGGGAGGATGGGTTAGCCTGGTGGTGGGTATTGAGGAGGGCACGTTCTGCATGGAGCACTGGGTGTTGTGCACAAACAATGAATCATGGAACACTTCATCTAAAACTAATGATGTAATGTATGGGGATTAACATAAGAATAAAATTAAGAAAAAAGTTTGAAAAGAAGTTAATCCAGTATAAATTAATAAAGAATTTTAAAAGATTTAGAAATTAGGAATATGAGAGTTTTAAGATTGAATACTCATAATTGAGGTTACCCTAGATGAAAATTAAATATGAAGCAGAACAAGCACTTAAAGTTATAATTCAAGAGAAATTAAACATGCATACATGCATCTACCAATTAAAGGGAGAATCTTGTCCAAGAAAAATAACCTAGATCAGTCAGCTCTAAAACAGAGATTATTAAAGCTATAAGACTTCAAAGAGAATCCTCTGAACAGAGAAGTGAAAGGGAAAGGAGATTCTTAAGAAGGGAAGACTTGATTAGCAGTCCCCAGTGCTAGGCACACAAAATTGGAGTTCAGAGTCTGTTGAGGAAGAGGAAGCCTTGCTAACTCCCAAGGGTTAAAACTTAGATTAGAAGAAACTAAAATAATCAAGCTCTACAATGACCACACTCAATCTAGAATCAACCACACTATACTCTAGTTTCTGTTGAGGTCACATAAATCTTACCCCTAAGAATCAACTAAACCATAAAAAGATTAAGGAAAATTGCCTGCCAAAAGCTAAAATAGATTTCCTGGGAGGATATTATTCTGAACATCTACAATTTTTCACACATAATTTCCAACATTCAATAAAAATTAACCAGGCACAGCAATAAATAGGGCTAAGAGGAAAATAGACAAAATAAACAAATCTACATACATTGCAGATATTAAAGTTTTGGGTTAAAACAGATGTTTTAAAAACCCTGGTACATATATCTTTTTAAAAAGGGAGAGCAAGAGAGAACAAAATGGAGATCCTTTTTCACCAGAAGATAGAAATTGATGGAAAAGAATCAAATGGAAATTCTAGAACTGAAAAAAAATGAAATAAATAAATAAGAATTTCATCAAGACTTAATAGCTAACCAGATAAAACTGAAGAGAGAGTTGGTGAACCAAAAGAGAAGTCAGCAGGTATCATACATGTTGAAACAAAAAAAAAGAGGACAAAAGGACAGGAAGTACAGGGTACCTGGGTGGTTCAGTCAGTAAAGCATCTGACTCTTGGTTTTGGCTCAGGTCATGATCTAGCTCTACATCAAGCTCCCCACTCAGTGGGGAGTCTGCTTGTCTCCCTCTTCCTCTGCCCCTCCTTTAGCTCACAGTATCTCTTTAAAATAAATATTTTTTAAAAAAGAGAAGAAATAAATAAAAAAGAGAAAAGATATGATGTAAATTTCTAACATATATGTAATTGCCAGTCTACAAGTAGATGATAGAGAGTGGGGCAAAAAGCAGTATTTTCAGAGGTAATGGTCATGGCTTCTACAGCCATATATAATGGAGTAACTTGTAGTAGATTTGCTCTACAGAAAACCAGAAAAAATATATGAAAGAGAGTGTGCTTTAGTTGGAAACCCATGATTGCCATTATTCTCTGCCTGCAGTTTCCTGAATCTGGTTCAAAAACTGAAATCTGGTCATAGCATGATTGTAATGTTGAGAGAAGGATGTGTGGATCAGAATTTAGGACAAATGCCAGGCACAGCAGTGAGGGGGTATGCTATATGTATGGTAGGGGGAATCAGTGTGGGCATCTACCATGAGTCTTTGACTGAGAACTGGGCCACATAAAATACTTTCAAACTTCCAGAGAGCAGTTACTCTGGTATTGAGAGAGAAAGAGTAATACCAGAGATTTAGTAGTGCAAGAAGATATTAGAGCCAGCCAATCAAATGTAAAACCGAGTAGTGACAAGACCACAAAGGAGACAATTTGGAGCAAGAGTCCCACCAAGAAAGGAGGATTTGGGAAATACCTTGGTTTTTACATAGGTTTTCCCTAACACAATACAAAACAAAGCCAATGAAAGTTCAGAGGAATGAGCCAATCATTAACTGCCTTCTAAGTTAACAATTAAATTCTTGAGAGGATGCCATAAAAAAATTAAAGTCTCTACGTATATCTTTAAAAATTCCCAAAATTACTAGAAATGTAACAAATTGAAAAATGTGGTCCATACTCAAGAAAAAAAAAAAAGAGTCAGTAGAAATTATCCTAGAGATGGCCCTGATATTATATTTAGCAAAGACTTTAGAACAGCTATATGAATACTATTTTTAAAAACTGGAGGGATACCTGGGTGGCTCAGTTGATTAAGACTTTGGCAGAAAGAAAGAAGGAAAGAAAGATGGAAAGAAAGAAAGAGAGAGGAAGAGAGAGGGAGGGAGGGAGGGAGGGAAGGAGGAAGGGAGGAAGGAAGGAAGGAATGAAGGAAGGAAGGAAGGAAGGAAGGAAGGAAGGAAGGAAGGAAGGAAGGAAAGAAGAAAAGGAGGGAGGGAGGAAGGAAAAGGAAAAAAGAGAGAGAAAGGAAGAAGAGACAATCTTGAAATCACGAGAAAAGACACATTATGTTGAGAGACGGATGTTGCATATAATGGCTGCTAAAACTGAAAAAATGGAATCCAGAAGACAATAGAATGACTTCCTTAAAGTGCTTGAAAAAAAATAATCATCAACTCAGAATTTTGTACCCACTTAAAATATCCCTCAGAAACAAGAATTAAATAAATGCATTTTCAGATAAATGGCAGAATACATCATCTGCAAGTCTGAAGGGCCAAAAATGTTGAGGGTTTTTCCAGAGAAAAGGGAAACTTGGATCTGTAAGAAGAAAGGAAGAGTGCTCAAAATTTTAAATAAGAAGTTAGATAAAAAATGACCATTTTTCCTTCCTGTAATTTTCTTAAAAGACTAAAAACTAATCAATGAAATCATTAAAACAGGTTTATAATAAATTTTGAAGTAAATAATATGAAAAAATAAAACAAGAAACAGAAGAGGAAGAAGACAAATGGACTTAAAACTGTTTTATAGGTACAAACTGATGAAATGCGAGGAGTAAAGTGTGAAGTAGGCAGGAATGAAGTGGGAAGTGGAACATGAAGATTGATGTCTGTTGGGATAAAGTCAGAACAGAAACAAACTGGAAAATCCCGGGTGCAAAGTGACATATAGCACAATATTGACTCTAACTGTATACTTTGATAAGTTAAGGATAAAAATTGTTAGCCATACATGAATCATTAAGGAAAAAGAAGTATGTGGATGTATAGCTAAGAAGACAAAAAAAAAATGAAGAAAAAAGAAAGATTTGATTAACCAAAGGGAAGGTAAAAAAGGAGCAGTAGAGGAACAAAAAAATAGAAACGTAAATGCAAAACAATGGTAAGACAATAGATTTAAACTAAACTATGTCAATAATTACATTAAATGACAATGGAATGAAAAGCTAATTAGAAGGCAGGGATTGCCACACAGGGAAAAAAGAGCAAGATCAATGACAGAATCTACAAAAAATTTTTTTTCACTTTAAATATAAGGACATGGAGGGGAGGAGCAAGATTGGGGAGGAGTAGGAGACCTAAATTTCGTCTGGTCCCAGGAATTCAGCTAGATAGGGATAAAAACATTCTGAACACCTACAAACTCAAAAGGAGGTCGAAGAAAAGAATAGCAGCAACTCTCTGAACAGAAAAGCGACCACTTTCTAGAAGGTAGGACGTTCAGAGAAGTGAATCCGAGGTGATATTCGGGAAGATAGACGGTGGAAGGAGGGAGCGTCCATCAGCCAGTTACCAGCAAGTGATAGAGCAGCGGAGCACAAAATCAGAACTTTTAGAAGTCTGCTCTGCTGAGGGATGTCACTCCAGTGGCTAAGCAGGGGAGTGGAACCCTCGCTGGGACAGTGTGGTCTCAGGACCCTTGGGGTCACAGAAAGACTGGGGGTGCCTGAGTGCAGCAGAGCTCCTAGGTTTGGGAGCAGGGAAACTGGCTGCAGAGATGGAGGCGAGGAGAGGGCTCTCAGCTTGGGGTTGCCATAAACCGTGATCTGAGGCACACTGCTCTTCCAGCAGGGAGCCAACAAGCGGCAGATCCAGAGAGGCTCCCCTTCCGCCCCCAGGAGGAGCAGTACAGGAGTGCACAACAGGGATCTGCTGGGTTTGGAGACTCCAAACAGGGTCATGTGCCAGAGATAGAAATGCTCTGTCACAGGCCAGGTGAGCACAGAGTACGGCCGGAGACCAGGGAGACAGGAGTGATTGACTCCTGCCAATCAGTGATTGACTGAGGATTGGGTCCCCCGAGTTCTCAGCTCCTCTGGGCAGAGATTGGGAGGCCGACATTTTAAATCTTGTCCTCTAAAGCTATACGGAAAGCTTGCAGGGAACAAAAGCTACCAAGAGCAAACCCGAGCAGATAACTTGGCCTGGCCCCAGCAAGACTGGGGCAAATCCACCTCAGGCAAAGACATTTGAGAATCTCTACAACAGGCCCCTCACTCAGTGAGAAAAATATACAGCCAAGAATACTATATCCAGCTAGCTGTCCTTGAAAATTGACGGAGAGATAAAAAGCTTCCAGGACAAACAAAAAGTAAAAGAATTTGCAAACATGAAACCAGCCCTACAAGAAATATTGAAAGGGGTCCTCTAAGCAAAGAGAGAGTCTAAACGCAACATAGACCAGAAAGAAACACAGACAATATACAGTAACAGTTACCTTACAGGAAATACAATGGCACTAAATTCCTATCTTTAAGTAGTTACCCTGAATGTAAATGGGCTAAATGCCCCAATCAAAAGACACAGGCTATCAGATTGGATAAAAAAAAAAAAAAAAAAAAAACCCAAGACCCATTGATATGCTGTCTGCAAGAGACTCATTTTAAACCCAAAGACACCCCCAGATTGAAAGTGAGGGGGGGGGGACCATTTACCATGTTAATGGACATCAAAAGAAAGCTGGGGTGGCAATCCTTATATCAGACAAATGATTTTAAACCAAAGACTATAATAAGAGATGAGGAAGGACACTATATCCTACTTAAAGGGTCTATCCAACAAGAAGATCTAACAATTGTAAATATCTATGCCCCTAACATAGGAGCAGCCAATTATATAAGCCAATTAATAACAAAAGCAAAGAAACACATTGACAACAATACAATAATAGTAGGGGACTTTAACACCCCCCTCACTAAAATGGACAGATCATCTAAGCAAAAATCAACAAGGAAATAAAGACTTTAAATGACACACTGGACCAAATGGTCTTCACAGAAATATTCAGAACATTCCATCCCAAAGCAACAGAATACACATTCTTCTCTAGTGCCTATGGAACATTCTCCAGAACAGATCACATCCTAGGTCATAAATCAGGTCTCAACAAGTAACAGAAGATTGGGATCATTCCCTGCCTATTTTCAGACCACAATGCTTTGAAACTAGAACTCAATCACAAGAGGAAAGTTAGAAAGAACTCAAATACATGGAGGCTAAAGAGCATCCAACTAAAGAATGAATGGGTCAACCAGGAAATTAAAGAAGAATTAAAAAAATTCATGGAAACCAATGAAAATGAAAACACAACTGTTCAAAATCTTTCAGATGCAGCAAAGGCAGTCCTAAGAGGAAAGTATATAGCAATACAAGCCTTTCTCAAGAAACAAGAAAGGTCTCAAATACAAAACCTAACCCTACACCTAAAGGAGCTGGAGAAGGAACAGCAAATAGAGCCTAAACCATGCAGGAGAAGAGAAATTATAAAGATCAGAGCAGAAATCAATGAAATAGAAACCAAAAGAACAGTAGAACAGATCAATGAAACTAGGAACTGGTTCTTTGAAAGAATTAATAAGATAGATAAACCCCTGGCCAGACTTATCAAAAAGAAAAGAGAAATGACCCAAATAAATAAAATCAAGAATGAAACAGGAGAGAGGACAACCAAGACCAAAGAAATACAAACAGTTATAAGAACATATTATGAGCAACTCTATGCCAGCAAATTAGATAATCTGGAAGAAATGGATGCATTCCTAGATATGTATAAATTACCAAAACTAAACTAGGAAGAAATATAAAACCTGAACAGACCTATAACCACTAAGGAAACTGAAGCAGTCATCAAAAATCTCCCAACAAACAAGAGCCCAGGGCCAGATGGATTTCCAGGGGAATTCTACCAAATATTTAAAGAATTAATACCTATTCTTCTGAAACTGTTCCAAAAAATAGAAATGGAAGGAAACCTTCCAAACTGATTTTATGAGGCCACCATTACCTTGATCCCAAAACGAGACAAAGACCCCATCAAAAAGGAGAATTACAGACTAATATCCCTGATGAACATGGATGCCAAATTCACACCAAAAATACTAGCCAATAGGATCCAACAGTACATTAAAAGGATAATTCACCACGACCATTGGGATTTATCTCAGGGCTGCAAGATGGTTCAACATCTGCAAATCAATCAATGTGACACAGTCCATTAATAAAAGAAAGAAAAAGAACCATATGATCCTCTCAATAGGTGCAGAAAAAGCATTTGACAAAGTACAGCATCCTTTTTTGATCAAAACTCTTCAGAGTATAGGGATAGAGCATTCATACCTCAATATCCTAAAAGCCATCTATGAAAATTCCAAAGCACATATCATTCTCAATGGGGAAAAACTGAGAGATTTCCCCCTAAGGTCAGGAATGCGGCAGGGATGTCTACTCTCACCACTGCTTTTCAACATAGTATTAGAAGTCCTAGCCTCAACAATCAGACAATAAAAAGAAATAAAATGCATTCGAATTGGCAAAGAATTCAAACTCGAACATGTCTAAAGTAAGATATTTAATTTCCAAAAGGGTGTTTCACTTTTAGTTCATATTTCAATTAATACCAATTTTACCTCTGATTATTCAGGCATTGGAGTTACTCTGGATTCTTCTCCTTCTCCTATATCCCACATACACTCTATTGGGAAGTTACCCACCTGCCAGTTCTATATCCAAAATACCAGTTGACCCTTGAATAACATAGGTTTGAACAGTGCAGGTCCACTTACATGCAGGTTTTTTTTTGTTGTTTTTGGGGTTTTTTTGATAAATAGAGTACTATAAATGTATTTTCTCTTTCTTGTGATTTTTAGATAACATTTTATTTTTTCTAGCATACTTTATTACAATAATACAGTATATAATACATATAACATACACAATATGTCTTAATCAACTGTTTGTTATCCATAGGCTTCCAGTCAACAGTAGGCTATTTGTAGTTAAGTTTTGGGAGTCAAAAGTTATATGTGGATTTTTCACTACAAAGGGGTTGGTGCCCCTAACTATGTATTGTTTGAGGGACAACTATACCTCTCAGTCAGAATATTTTTACCACTTTTCCTGCTATTACCATAGTGTAATCCCCCACTAGGTATTACCTATATTACTGTAATGATCTTCTAACCGGTCTTCCTCTTTCACCTCTAGCCCCCTACACTTAATTCTCCATAGGACATTCAGAATAATATTTTTTTATTTTTATTTATTTATTTATTTATTTATTTATTTATTTATTTATTTATTTATTTATTTATAAGAGAGCATGCACAAGCCAGGTGAGGGGCAGAGGGAGAAGCTGGCTCCCCACTGAGCAGGGAGCCTGATGCCAGCTGGATCCCAGGACTCTGGGATCATGACCTGAGCTGAAGGCAGACACTTAACCCACTGAACCACCCAGGCACCCCCAGAATAATGTTTTAATTATGTTAGTCAGACTATGTAATTCCTTATTATGTTGTACAAACCTCAACTCTGGGAGAGTTTAACACCCTTCCATCTACACTGGCTGATTTGCTATTCCTGCAACACACCAAACTTTCTCAGCTTTTTGGCACTTACTGTTCTCTTTGTCTGGAATGTTTTCTTCCCAAACTTTGTTATGACTTGCTAGTATTTCTTTCAGTTCCCTATTTATACATCACTGCTCTAAAGAGGCCTTCTGTGACCACTGATCTAAAACAGCCTCCAGTAACTTTTCATTAAACTCTATCCCTTAAGTTGCTTTATTTGGTTTCCTGTAGTCTGTACTAGTACCTTATATTTATTCATTGACTTTTTATGTTGTGTCTCTTCAGTTAGAATGCCAAGGTCGCTAAACGTAAGTAGATCATTTGTCTTTATCACTGAATCCTCCATCCTTTTCAGCAGTACCTCAGCCATATAAATATCCAGTGAATGAATGAACAAATGAGGAGGGGGTCAGAGCCCCAGACAGGGGGAGTGGGGATTATAATAGGAAACAAAATGGTAATACGAAGTGAGGAACTCAGAATAGAGAGTAGTACATAAATATTTCTCAATACTTGTTACTTCTAATAATGCAATGAATACGTAGCACAAATAAAAAATTATTCAGGAAGTGAATAATTGTTGCAAAAGGCATAATATTTCTTTCGTAGATATGTGCACATGCATAAATCTGCTGCTTAGTTTTTGATAAAAAGAATCAAATGTATGAATCTGAAGTCCTATCAATTAAAGTAAATAGCAGGATCAAAATTCCCTATGTATTAAATAAAAGAAATAGTATGATATAGTGAGGCTAGAAACTAGCAAATAATTTTATATCTTATCAAGAGAGTAGAGCAAGCATTAATATTAAGCATTACATAAATGATATAAGATAAAGACTGAATGCCACTGGAATATTGCATAATATTATTTCTGTGTCTTTTCTGTAACATAGATAGTTAAGAATTTTCTCCAATATGGTACATTCATTTCTTTATCCATTAAAATTTTCATCCTAAACTTAAACTTCAGCTCCAGAAAAAGCTTAAGCTCAGTGCTGGTTCATTCTTGGTTCAGTATCAGATGACTAGCTTCCTTTTTATTTAAAAATCAATAACTCAAAATAGCCAAATAGGGTAAAGAATGTATGCAATTATGGGGGTTTGACCACAGGGCCTTCAATATGGCAAGTGGAACAAAAGTCATGTAGACAATCCATAGCAATGAGACTATTCACAAGAATTTCTTGGTAGAGAACATGGATGTACTTGAGAGGGCCTTGAAGAACATAATCATCCAAGACAGGGTGAGTCTCTCCAAGCTATCCATATGAGTGGCCTTGGTTTTCACAACAGGATGATGACAACATAGACTTTTGTACTCAAGTACGTCTTGTCAGAGTATGATCATGAACCTGCTATGATTAGTAATTTTCAAACTCTTGAATATGAAAAAATCATATTTATAGAGGACTGCCTGAAAGGCAGTATACTATTCATTTCTCTAACCAATTAAAAGCTTAAAAGCTATCCTTAGGTTTGACTAGATCATAGGAGGGCCACACAGCTACTCTATATAGTTTTGAGCTCTCCAAACAACTACTTATGCTGAATACACCCCAAGGTGATTTGATGAGAAAGAGCCCTGTACTTGCTATAAAAATGTTGCTAAGGGGACTGACCCCTACATTATACTACCTTCTCCCTATGCCTAATATTTGGAGGTGATTTGCTCTTGCCTCTAAACTAGAAATAGTTCTGTCAAGTGTGAATCTTATAATTTATTTGGATTACAGGACTATTTTCTTATTTTTGACTGCCAGATAAATTTAAAGCATATTCAAAGCTCATTTCCAGTAAGGACATAAAACTCTATGGTATTCAATTTATTGATTTCAATCAATATGGTCATCTTACTTTTCTTCTCATTTTTTATATCTATTGAACATTTTAGTAGGCAACATACAGTTTAAAAGTCAATAGAAAATACATACAGAGAAAACATTTACTCTAAACTTTTCCTTAATAGTTACTTACAAGACTGGGGCACTTGGGTAGCTCAGTCATTAAGTGTCTGCCTTTGGCTCAGGTCATGATCCCAGGGTCCTGGGATTGAGTACCACATCGTGCTCCTTGCTCAGTGGGGAGTTTGCTTCTCCCTCTCTCATTCCCCATGCTTGTGTTCCTTCTCTCGCTGTGTCTCTCTCTGTCAAACTAAAAAAAAAAAAAAAAAAAAAAAAAAAAAAGTTACTTACAAGACATCTGCAAAGAGAGAATTTGACTTCTTCTTTGCCAACTTGAATACATTTTATTTCTTTTTGTTGTCTGATTATTGATGCTAGGACTTCTAGTACTATGTTGAGCGACAGTGGCGAGAGTGGGCATCCTTGTCGTGTTCCTGATCTTAAGGGAAAAGCTCTGAGCTTTTCCCCATTGAGAATAATATTCACTGTGGGCTTTTCATACATGGTTTTTATGAATTTGAGGAAAGTTCCCTCTATCTCTACACTCTGAAGAGTTTTAATCAGGAGAGGATGCTATATTTTGTCAAATACATTTTCTGCATCAATTGAGAGGGTCATGTGGTTCTTGTCTCTCCTCTTATTAATGTGTTCTATCACATTGATTGATTTGCGAATGTTGAACCCCCCATGGATCCCAGGAATAAATCCCACCTTTTAATGTACTGTTGGACACTATTGGCTAGGATCTTGTTGAGAATTTTGGCATCCATATTCATCAAGGATACTGGTCTGTAATTCTCCTTTTTTGATGGGCTCTTTCCCTGTTTTGGGGATCAAGGTAATGCTGGCCTCATAGAACAAGTTTAGAAGTTTTCCTTCTTTTTCTATTTTTTGAAACAGCTTCAGGAGATAGGTATTATTTCTTCTTTAAATGTTTGGTAGAATTCCCCTAGGAATCCATCAGGCCCTGGACTCTTGTTATTTGGGAGATTTTTTTATTACTGCTTCAATTTTGTTACTTGTTACTGGTCTATTCAGATTGTCAATTTCTTCCTGTTTCATCTTGGTAGTTTATAGGTTTCCAGGAAGGCATCCATTTCTCCCAGGTTGCTTAATTTATTGGCATATAGTTGCTGTAATAATTTCTAATAATTGTTTCTATATCCTTGGTGTTAGTCGTGATCTCTCCTCTTTCATTCATGATTTTATTAATTTGAGTCCTTTTTCTTTTCTTTGGATAAGTCTGACCAGTGGTTTATCAATCTTATTAATTTACATTAGAACACTCATGAAAGAAATTGAGGAAGACACACAGAAATGGAAAAACATTCCATGCTCATGGATTGGGAGAATAAACATTGTTAAAATGTCTATGTTGCCCAGAGCAATCTATATCTTCAATGCCATCCCAATCAAAATACCAATGGCATTTTTCAAAGAGCTGGAACAAACAATCCTAAAATTTGTATGGAACCAGAAAAGACCCCGAATCACCAAGGAAATATTGAAAAAGAAAAACAAAGCTGGGGGCATCACGTTGCCTGATTTCAAGCTATAGTACAAAGCTGTGATCACCAAGACAGCAAGTTACTGGCACAAAAACAAACACATAGATCAATGGAACAGAATAGATAGCCCAGAAATGGACCCTCAACTCTATGGTCAAATAATCTTCGACAAATTTGGGAAAATTTGCAGGAAAAAATATGCAATGGAAAAGACAGTCTCTTCAATAAATGGTGCTGGGAAAATTGGACAGCCATGTGCAGAAGAATGAAACTCAGCCATTCTCTTACACCATACACAAAGATAAACTCAAAATGGATGAAAGACCTCAATGTGAGACAGGAATCCATCAAAATCCTGGAGGAGAACATAGGCAATAACCTCTTTGACCTAGGCCACACCAACTTTTTTCAAGGCATGTCTCCAAAGGCAAGGGAAACAAAAGTGAAAATGAACTTTTGGGACTTCAGCAAAAGCAATAGTCAATAAAAGTAAGAAGCAACCCATGGAGTGGGAGAAGATATTTGCAAATGACATTACAGATAAAGGGCTGGCATCCAAGATCTACAAAGAACTTCTCAAACTCAACACCCAAAAGCAAATAATCAAGTCAAAAAATGGGCAGAAGACATGAACAAACACTTCTCCAAAAAAGACATACGAATGGCTAACAGACACATGAAAAAATGTTCAACATCATTAGCCATCAGGGAAATTTAAATCAAAACCACACTGAGATACCACCTTACATCAGTTAGAATGCCAAAAATTAACAAGGCAGGAAGCAATAAATGTCAGAGAGGATGTGGAGAAAGGGGAACACTCTTACACTGTTGGTGGGAATGCAAGCTGGTACAGCCACTTTGCAAAGCAGTGTGGACGTTCCTGAAAAAGTTAAAAATAGAGCTACCCTATGACCCAGCAATTGCACTCCTGGGTATTTACCCCAAAGATACAGATTTTGTGAAAAGAAGGGCCACATGCACCCCAATATTTATAGCAGCAATGTCCACAATAACCAAACCGTGGAAGGAGGCAAGATATCCTTCAACAGATGAATGGACAAAGGAGATGTGTTCCACATATACAATGGAATATTACTCAGCCATCAGAAAGGATGAAAACCCACCATTTGCATCAACATGGATGGAACTGGAGGGATTATGCTAAGTGAAATAAGTCAAGCAGAGAAAGACAATTATCATATAGTTTCACTCATATGTGGAACATAAGGAATAGCACGGACGACATTAGGAGAAGGAAGGGAAAAATGAAGGGGGAGAAATCAGAAGGGAGATGTACAATGAGAGACTATGGACTCTGGGAAATAAACTGAGGGTTTTGGAAGGGAGGGGGGTGAGGGAATGGGTTAGCCCAGTGATGGGTATTAAGGAGAGCACATATTGCAATGAGCACTGGGTGTTAAATGAATAAATGAACACAGAAAAAAAAAAGTTACAAGACAATTTCTCATTCTTTTTATATCAGAAGATCCTCATTTTCTTTCTAATGCATTGTATTTCATGTTATGACTGTTCTACAATTTACTTAATCAGTCCACTATTGAGGAACATTTGGGTTGTCAATAGTCATTTGCTTTTACAAACAATGCTGTAAGGCATAGTTTTGTATTTATGTCTTCACAAATATCTATTTGCACATCTCAGGATACATTTTCAGAAGTAGGATTTTTGCCTCAAAGTATATATAAGCATGTTAATTTTTGATAGATATTACCAATTCTTTCCTTGCAAGTAATACATAAGAATGCTTACTTCTTTGTAGCTTGCTAAAAAGATTGTCATACATTAGGATTTTTAACAATTTATTGATAAAATGGTATTTTAGTAGTTTTGATTTATTGATTAACAGATATTCATATATGTATGCATCATTTGTATATCTTTAATTATCTCTCCTTTGATGAATTGTCTATTGGATTCTTAGTCATCTTATTGCTTTTAAGGGATCTTTATATATTAGAGATATGAGCACTTTGTGAGATGAATTGCAAATATTTTGTCTTGGTATGTTAGTGGTCTTTTTTAAGATTTTACTTATTTATTTGAGAGAGATCGAAAGCAAGAGAGATCACAGAGGGAGAGGGAGAGGGAGAAGCAGACTCCCAGCTGAGCAGATAGCCCCATGTGGGGCTCAATACGAGGCCCTGGGATCATGACCTCAGCCGAAGGCAGACACTCAACCAACTGAACTACCGAGGTGCACTGGTATGATAGTTTTTTTTAAAGGTGATTATCTTATTTTCTGCCTATGGTAGTTTTTGAGTTTTATGGTGTAAAAAAATATTTTTTATTTTATTTTACGGCTTCTGAACTAAGTTTGTTTTTTTTTTTTTTAATGGAATAGAAGGCATTGCACACAGAATAAATATTGTTTCAGAGGCTAGGAATTGCATTTTAAATTTTAAATTTCACAGGTGACTTTGATTTTCTTTTCCCAATGCTATATATTTCTTGATTTCTTTCAGCATATCAAATGTATTATTCCTCTCTCTAAACCTCAATTTTACAGGTTTCTGCTTATTTTTGTGTTTAATTATCATTATTTTTCATATTGACAGGCAACATGCTCAACATTACATATTGAATTAGTGTGACTTCTTTTGGCAACAGATTGACTTCCTGTTCTGCAATTACTTTCCATTTCCTCAGTGCAACACCAAGTAATCTAAAAATGATGATTTGATGATCATGATCAATGCAAAATTTGAATGTATTTAATTTACTTTATTAAAATACTAAAGAACATTATATGAGAAGCATAGACACCCACATACACTTTCATTTGATGATCTTTAGTGCAGTCCTGCACTGTGTCAGGACTGCCACAGGAGTGAGGATTTAGACAAAATCTTTGCCCTGATAGAGTAAATAACCAACTGACAAAAATTTTTATGGTGTTTAACAGCTTGCCTATTTTATTTTTGTAAAACATTGCCAACATTGCAATCATAAGATCTTTATATATTTGACTTTGCGTCCTGATGCAAATCTAAATATTCTATGGCAACCACATTCCCATCACCACATAATCTTTGTGTGGATTTTATAATATTTAGCCACAAAATATTGTATCATACTGATTTGTTTATTTATTTAAAATGAAGTTCTATTATAATATTGATATTAATATATTAATTAATTATATTTTAATTTATACTGCTTAGGAAAATAATTTTTTCCTATGATAACATTCAACTTAAGTTCACTCAAAAGTAACATAACACAATAGTCTTGAAATAATGATGGGTAGTTGAGGAAATTTTACATAAACATGGACACAAGCCTATTTTAAAGTTTAGAAGACAAAATAAGTAAATTTCATAACACCATATAAAACTGTTTAATTTTATTTTTCATTATCAAATTATCACTGCACTTACCTTTTAATTCTCTTTCTTACCTTTATTTAGTCTTTCCCCTTTCCCTTCTGCCACCCCCCCAACCTACACACACACACACACACACACACACCCTTGATACTATGGGGCATGGGCTATTTTAAGTGACTAATTAGAGTATGAAGATGAGAAGAAGGAAGAGAAAGTCTGAGGGAGGGAGGGCATAGTGGTAGAGAAAGGCCAAACAGAAGATGGGCAGAGAAAAAAGAGCAAAGACGTCTACAGAGAGTGCATGGATTATTTAGATTGCAATAAAATTCGAAACAATGCTGTTAAATTAATCATTTAATTGTTTTTTAACTTAATTCCTTTCCTTGATTAAACTTAACTTTAAAAATCTAATTCTTTGAAGTTAATTTTTATTACTTCAACAATTATCTATACATGTTTTTGACAAAGGTTGTTTTAAGCAAAATTTCATCCTAAAATCAAATTTATTTAAATTAAAAGATAAATGAGGGGGGCGGAGCAAGATGGCGGAGGAGTAGGAGACCTGGATTTGGTCTCCTCTCAGGAATTCAGCTGGATAGGGATCAAACCTTCTGAACACCTACAAACCCAACAGGAGATCGAAGAAAAGAAGAGCAACAACTCTCTCATCAGAAAAGCGACCACTTTCTGGAAGGTAGGACGTGCGGAGAAGTGAATCCGAGGCGATATTCGGGAGGATAGACGGCGGGGGAGGGGCCTCCGTCGGCCGCTTCTGGCAAGTGATAGAGCCGCGGAGCGCAAAATCAGAACTTTTAAAAGTCTGCTCCGCTGAGGGACGTCACTCTGGTGGCTAAGCGGGGGGTGGAACCTTCCGGGACAGTGTGGTCTCAGGACCCTTGGGGTCACAGAAAGACCGGGGGTGCCTGAGTGTGGCAGAGCTCCCAGGTAACAGAGCAGGGAAGCCGGCTGCAGAGGTGGAGCTCAGGCGCGGACTCTCAGCTCGGGGTTGCCATAAACTGTGATCTGAGGCACAGTCGGGCCCCTGCTCCTCCAGGAGGGACCCAACAAGCAGCAGATCCGGGGAGACTCACCTTCTTCCCCCGGGAGGAGCCGCGTGGGAGTGCACCACAGGGATCTGCTGGGTTTGGAGAACCCACCCGGGGTCGGGTGCCAGAGATAGAGGCGTGCGGTCGCAGGCCGGGTGAGCACAGAGTGCGGCCGGAGACCGAGGAGCTGGGAGTGACTGATGGCTTTTCTCTGGGGGCTCACTGAGGAGCGGGGCCCAAGTTCTTGGCTCCTCCGGGGCGGAGATTGGGAGGCCACCATTTTCACTCTCCGCCTCCAAAGCTGTACGGAAAGCTCGCAGGGAACAAAAGCCCCAGAGAGCAAACCCGAGGAGATTACTTAGCCGGGAGGGGGCAAGGGCGGGGCAATTCCGCCTCCGGAAGAGACATTTGGAAACCACGGCAACAGGCCCCTCCCCAGAAGATCAGTGAGAACAGCCAGCCAAGACCAAGTTTACCGATCAATGAGAACGGCAGAACTCCAGCGCTAGGGGACTACTGCACATAGAATTCACAGCTTTTTTACCATGATTCTTTAGTCTTTTAAAGTTAATTTTTTTTAACTGTCTTTTTTGTCTTTTTATTTCTTTTTGAATTTTTCTTTTTCCCTTTTTCACCAACATCTTATCAATCCCTTTTTTAAAAAAAAAAACATTTTTATTTATCATTTTTAGAGTCATATTCTATCCCTTCATAGTAGTTACCCATATTTTTGGCTTATATATATAAGTTGTTCTCTCTTTAAAATTTTGAGATAGTTTCTTCTAACAGATTAAAATATACCCTAAATCTCTAGTATATGGTGTTTTCTATTCCCCTGCCTGATCACATCCTCTCCCTTTTTTTTCTTTTTCTTTATTTTTTTTTAAATCCTCCTCTTTCTTTTTTCAAACAACTTCTTATCAATTCCTTTTATAAAATTTTTTATAATTTCCATTTTTACAGTAATATTCCATCCCTTCATCATATCAACCCTTATTTTTGTACATATATAAGTTTTTCTTTCTTTAAAATTTTGGGAGGCACTTTCTTCTAAAAGATCAAAATACAACCCAAATCTAGTGTGTGGCACTGATCTATATACCAGCCTGATCATATTTGATCACATTCTGGTTTTTCTTTTGTTGTTGTTGTTTTGTTTTGTTTGTTTTTGTTTTTATCTTTATCTTTTTCTTTTTCTTTTTTTTCTTTTTCTTTTTTCTCTCTGTCCCTTTCTTATCCCACTGCTTCAGGTCTTTTCTGATTTGTTTAAAGTATATTTTCTGGGGACGTGGTTACTCTGCTAGCATTTTGTTCTCTCATTGATCTATTCTCCTCTGCACAAAATGACGAGACGGAAAAAACCACCTCAACAAAAAGAACAAGAGGTAGTACCGACTGCCAGGGACCTACTCAATACGGACATTAGTACGATGTCAGATCTAGAGTTCAGAATCATCACTTTAAAATACTAGCTGGGCTTGAAAAAAAATATGGAAGTTATTAGAAAAACCCTTTCTGGAGAAGTAAAAGAGCTAAAATCCAACCAAGTAGAAATCAAAAAGGCTATTAATGAGGTGCAATCGAAAATGGGGGCACTAAGTGCTAGAATAAATGAGGCAGAAGAGAGAATCAGTAATATAGAAGATGAAATGATGGAAAATAAAGAAGCTGAGAAAAACAGATAAACAACTACTGGATCACGAGGGCAGAATTCGAGAGATAAGTGATACCATAAGACAAAACAATATTACAATAATTGGGATCCCAGAAGAAGAAGAAAGAGAGAGAGGGCCAGAAGGTATAATGGAGCAAATTATAGCAGAGAACTTCCCTAATTTGGGGAAAGAAACAGGCATGAAAATCCAGGAAGCACAGAGAACCCCTCTCAAAATCAATAAAAATAGGTCAACTCCCCGACATCTAATAGTAAAACTTACGAGTCTCATAGACAAAGAGAAAATCCTGAAAGCAGCTCGGGAGAAGAGATATGTAACCTACAAGGGTAGAAACATTAGATTGGCAACAGACCTATCCACAGAGACCTGGCAGGCCAGAAAGGACTGGCAGGATATATTCAGAGCACTAAATGAGAAAAATAGGCAGCCAAGAATACTCTATCCAGCTAGGCTGTCATAGAAAATTGAAGGAGAGATAAAAAGCTTCCAGGACAAACAAAAACTAAAGGAATTTGCAAACACAAAACCAGCCCTACAGGAAATCTTGAAAGGGGTCCTCTAAGCAAAGAGAGAGCCTAAAAGCAACATAGACCAGAAAGGAACACAGACAATATACGGTAACAGTCACCTTACAGGCAATACAATGGCACTAAATTCCTATCTTTCAATAGTTACCCTGAATGTAAATGGGTTCAATGCCCCAATCAAAAGACACAGGCTAACAGACTGGATTAAAAAACAAGACCCATCGATATGCTGTCTGCAAGAGACTCATTTTAGACCCAAAGACACCCCCAGATTGAAAGTGAGGGGGTGGAAAACCATTTACCATGCTAATGGACACCAAAAGAAAGCTGGGGTGGCAATCCTCATATCAGACAAATTAGATTTTAAACCAAAGACTGTAATAAGAGATGAGGAAGGACACTATATCATACTTAAAGGATCTATCCAACAAGAAGATCTAACAATTGTAAATATCTATGCCCCTAACATGGGAGCAGCCAATTATATAAGGCAATTAATAACAAAAGCAAAGAAACACATTGACAAGAATCAAATAATAGTGGGGGACTTTAACATCCCCCTCACTGAAATGGACAGATCGTCTAAGCAAAAGATCAACAAGGAAATAAAGACCTTAAATGACACACTGGACCAAATGGACTTCACAGATCTATTCAGAACATTCCACCCCAAAGCAAAGGAATACACATTCTTCTATAGTGCCCATGGAACATTCTCCAGAATAGATCACATCCTAGGTCATAAATCAGGTCTCAACCGGTACCAAAAGATTGGGATCATTCCCTGCCTATTTTCAGATCACAATGCTTTGAAACTAGAACTCAATCACAAGAGGAAAGTCGGAAAGAACTCAAATACATGGAAGCTAAAGAGCATCCTACTGAAGAATGAATAGGTCAACCAGGAAATTAAAGAATTAAAAAAATACATGGAAAACAATGAAAATGAAAACACAACTATTCAAAATCTTTGGGATGCAGCAAAGGCAGTCCTAAGAGGAAAGTATATAGCAATACAAGCCTTTCTCAAGAAACAAGAAAGGTCTCAAGTACACAACCTAACCCTCCACCTAAAGGAGCTGGAGAAAGACAACAAATAAAGCCTAAACCCAGCAGGAGAAGAGAAATAATAAAGATCAGAGCAGAAATCAATGAAATAGAAACTAAAAGAACAGTAGAACAGATCAACGAAACTAGGAGCTGGTTCTTTGAAAGAATTAACAAGATTGATAAACCCCTGGCCAGACTTATCAAAAAGAGAAGAGAAAGGACCCAAATCAACAAAATCATGAATGAAAGAGGAGAGATCACAACCAACACCAAAGAAATACAAACAATTATAAGAACATATTATGAGCAACACTATGGCAGCAAATTAGATAACCTGGAAGAGATGGATGCATTCCTAGAGATGTATCAACTACCAAAACTGAACCAGGATGAAATAGAAAACCTGAACAGACCTATAACCACTAAGGAAATTGAAGCAGTCATCAAAAATCCCCCAAAAAACAAAAGCCCAGGGCCAGATGGCTTCCCAGGGGAATTCTACCAAACATTTCAAGAAGAATTAATACCTATTCTTCTGAAACTGTTCCAAAAAATAGAAACGGAAGGAAACCTTCCAAACTCATTTTATGAGGCCAGCATTACCTTGATCCCAAAACCAGACAAAGACCCCATCAAAAAGGAGAACTAAAGACCAATATCCCTGATGAACATGGATGCAAAAATTCTCACCAAAATACTAGCCAACAGGATCCAACAGTACATTAAAAGGATTATTCACCATGACCAAGTGGGATTTATCCCTGGGCTGCAAGGTTGGTGCAACATCCGCAAATCAATCAATGTGATACAATACATTAACAAAAGAAAGAACAAGAATCATATGATCCTCTCAATAGATGCAGAAAAAGCTTTTGACAAAGTCCAGCATCCTTTCTTGATCAAAACTCTTCAGAGTATAGGCATAGAGGGTACATACCTCAATATCATAAAAGCCATCTATGAAAAACATACAGCAAATATTATTCTCAATGGGGAAAAACTGTGAGCTTTCCCCCTAAGGTCAGGAATGCGGCACGGATGTACACTATCACCACTGCTATTCAACATAGTATTGGAAGTCCTAGCCACAGCAATCAGACAACAAAAAGAAATCAAAGGCATCCAAATTGGCAAAGAAGAAGTCAAACTCTCCTTCTTTGCAGATGATATGATACTTTATGTGTAAAACCCAAAAGACTCCACCCCAAAACTGCTAGAACTCATACAGGAATTCAGTCAAGTGGCAGGATATAAAATCAATGCACAGAAGTCAGTGGCATTCCTATACACCAACAACAAGACAGAAGAAAGAGAAATGAAGGAGTCGATCCCATTTACAGTTGCACCCAAAACCATAAGATACCTAGGAAGAAATCTAACCAAAGAGACAAAGGATCTGTACTCAGAAAACTATAAAATACTCATGAAAGAAATTGAGGAAGACACAAAAAATGGAAAAACATTCCATGCTCATGGATGGGAAGAACAAATATTGTGAAGATGTCAATGCTACCTAGAGTAATCTACACATTCAATGCAATCCCCATCAAAAGACCATCCACTTTTTTCAAAAAAATGGAACAAATCATCCTAAAATTTGTATGGAACCAGAAAAGACCCCGCATAGCCAGAGGAACATTGAAAAAGAAAAGCAAAGCCGGCGGCATCACAATTCCGGACTTCAAGCTGTATTACAAAGCTGTCATCATCAAGACAGCATGGTACTGGCACAAAAACAGACACATAGATCAATGGAACAGAATAGAGAGCCCAGAAATGGACCCTCAACTCTATGGTCAACTAATCTTCGACAAAGCAGGAAAGAATGTCCAATGGAACAAAGACAGTCTCTTCAACAAATGGTGTTGGGAAAATTGGACAGCCACATGCAGAAGAATGAAACTGGACCATTTCCTTACACCACACACAAAAATAGACTCCAAATGGTTGAAAGACCTCAATGTGAGACAGGAGTCCATCAAAATCCTAAAGGAGAACACAGGCAGCAAGCTCTTTGACCTCAGCCAAACAACTTCTTCCTAGAAACATCGCCAAAGGCAAGGGAAGCAAGGGCAAAAATGAACTATTGGGACTTCATCAACATAAAAAGCTTTTGCAAAGCAAAGGAAACAGTCAACAAAACCAAAAGACAACCGACAGAATGGGAGAAGATATTTGCAAATGACATATCAGCTAAAGGGCTAATCCAAAATCTATAAAGAACTCATCAAACTCAACACCCAAAGAACAAAGAATCCAATCAAGAAATGGGCAGAAGACATGAACAGACATTTTTCCAAAGAAGACATCCAAATGGCCAACAGATACATGAAAAAGTGCTCAATATCGCTCAGCATCAGGGAAATCCAAATCACAACCTCAATGAGATACCACCTCACACCAGTCAGAATGGCTAAAATTAACAAGTCAGGAAACGACAGATGTTGGCGGGGATGCGGAGAAAGGGGAACCCTCCTACACTGTTGGTGGGAATGCAAGCTGGTGCAGCCACTCTGGAAAACTGTATGGAGGTTCCTCA
>NW_023270262.1:0-15834 GCF_011800145.1 Mirounga leonina
TGGGGTAGCAACTCAGGCTGCTGGGAAACACTCGGGGGCTGGGAAGGCAGGTCCGACCTGGGCCAGAGGGAGGCAGTACCAGGCTCTGGGCTGGACAGGAGGACCCAGGCTGTCACTTACTTGCTGGAGGGCTCTGGAGGCCCAGGAGGCTTCTCTTCCTCTTCAGGCCTCTGTTCATGTCCTCCTCCTTCTCCCTAAAAGGTGGAGCAAGGGGTTGTGGGAGAACAAGGAGCGAGGTCCCTTCCAGCTCCAGGCTGCCTGCCATGGTGAGGAAGGGCTTCTCTTAGGAACAGCATTTGGTCTGAGTGGGGACCTCTCCAGACTGTGGTGCTGCTTTTCCCACGCTCCAGACAAGGTCAGAGCGCAGAACGTGTGCTATGCTGGCCTTCCCTGCCGGGCTCCAACGTACACACTCACAGCCTTACTCCTGGCCTCAGGGACTCTCAGACGGGCCCAGGACAATCCCAGTCTGAGGTCTGGATGACAGAGATTGGAATAGAGCAGACTGATTCACGGTCTTGGATAACTGGTTCAAAAAACTTATATTTAAGGAGTGCTTTTCTGTCTTCTGTCCTGTATATGCTGATTAATAAGACACAAATGTCCCTGAGGAGTTCATTGACTAATGGGGGCGATAGATGTCTAAACATAGTTTTTGGTTTTGTTTTTTAAGATTTTATTTATTTGTCAGAGACAGAACAAGCAGGGGGAGCCGCAGAGGGAGAGGGAGAAGCAGGCTCCCCACTGAGCAGGGAGCCTGATGCGGGGCTCTATCCCAGGACCCTGGGATCATGACCTAGACCAAAAGCAGAGGCTTAACCAACTGAGCCACCCAGGCGCCCCTAAACGTAGTTTTAAAACATGATAATAATAAAGTCCAAGCCACCTGGTGATTTAGGAGCACCAGGAAAGGACACCTAATTCAGCTTGCTCTGATGACTGTCAGGGAAGTCCTCTGGGAGGAAATGATACTTTGGTTGAGTTTTAATGATTGAATAGGATTTTGCTTAACAGAGAAGGGGAGGCCCAGAAGTGGCAGGGAAAAAAGCTTGAGGCAAAGGCACGGAGGCTTGGCCTCAAGAGTCTGACTGGACCAGACCAGTCAAAGTCTGACAAGAATTCAGATGACAAATGTCCATTACAGAGGCCAGTTTGGCAGTGTACCCTAAATGTACCATATAACCCCACAGTCCCCCTTCTAGTCACGAATACCTGAGAAATACTTACACATATGCACAGGGAGGCATGCAGAAAACATGTCATTGCAGCATGTTTGTAATAGTAAGACATTGGAAACCATCTCAATCTCTATCAAGGAATAAACTACAGTATGTTCGTTCACACTATGCAATGTATGCAGCCGTTACATATGACCTAAATCTATAGGTCTAACGTGGGGTTTTTTGAGCACAGCAAGCAATTAACTCAATTCTGACACTGGGGGAGTGTCCAATACCATAGGTTAAGGGCTCAGTCCCACAAGACTGCACCCCACCCCCTTCAGATGCCAACCCTAAGTCCAGGTTGTCACTTGTGCTTCTCACCTACTAGATCAGAGGTTCCCATGACTCCAGCGGGGGATTCAATTAACTTGCTAGATTGGTTCACATTTACTTATGTTTTCTAGTTTATTACAGAGGATGTTATAAAGGATACAGAATGAATAACTGGATGAAGAGGTACAAAGGGTAAGGTCCAAAAGGGTCCCAAACGCAGGAGCTTCTGTCCTCACAGAACTGGGGTGTGCCACCCTCCCAGGATGTGGATGCATTCACCAACTTGGAAGCTCATAAAATCTTGTTGTTCAAAAGCTTTCATATAGCTTAGTCTGCAGCCTTCCCCACCTTCCTCTTCCCAAAAGTTGGTGAGAGGGGCTGAAAGTTCAACTTGGTCTTTCTAGTAAGCAGTGCCATCTTGAGGCTATCAAAGGGCCCAACCCTGGATCACCTCTTAGCATAAACTCAAAAGGGGCTCTTCATGAATGACAAAAGACATTCCCACCGCTCAGGAAATTGTAAGGGTTTGAGGAGTTTTTTGCCAGGAACTGGAGAAAAAACCAAATATATTTCTTGTTATATATCACAATAGGTAACAACATGGATAGATGGATAGATTTCCAAGACACACAGTTGAGTAAAACAAAACAACAACAACAACAAAAAAACAACAAAAAAAATTTGTCGAATGAAATGTAAGGTATAATGCCATTTAAATAATGTCATTTAGATGCAATGAATATGTGTGTGTGTGCACGTGTGTGCAAGTGTGTGTGCATGTGATTTGTGTCTTCTCATGTGAATTACTTCTCCATGTACTTCGCTCATTTTCTATTGGGTGAGTAGAGATTTATATTTTTCAAAGATATCTCTAGATCTGTAATATGTTTTAAATATTTCATCCCAATTTCTCTTGTGCCATTTAATATTCTTTGAGATTTTTTTAAAGATCTTGAAAGACATAATTCCTTTTTTTAAAAAAAAGATGTTATTTATTTATTTGACAGACAGAGAGAGAGAGCACAAGTAGGCCAAGCAGCAGGCAGAGGGAGAGGGAGAAGCAGGCTCCCCATTGAGCAGGAAGCCCAACACAGACTCGATCCCAGGATCCCAGGATCCTAGGATCATGACCAGAGCCGAAGGCAGATGCTTAACCGACTGAGCCACCCAGGTGCCCCAAAAGACATAATTCCTTATTAATTTTTCTGGTTGCAAAAGTGTGCTTATAGGGGTGCCTGCTGGCTCTGTTGGAAGAGCGTGCAACTCTTGATCTTGGAGTTGTGAGTTCCAGCCCCACGCTGGGTGTAGAGATTACTTAAAAAAATATATTTATTTTATTATTATTTTTTAAAGCATGCTTGGGGCGCCTGGGTGGCTCAGTCGGTTAAGCGTCTGACTTCAGCTCAGGTCATGATCTCAGGGTCCTGGGATCAAGTCCCACAGGGGGGAGGGGGAGCTCCCTGCTCAGAGAGGGGTCTGCTTCTCCCTCTGCCTCTGCCTCTCCCCTCTACCCTCCACTGCTCATGCTCACTCTCTCAAATAAACAAATAAAATATTTAAAAAAATAAAAAAATGTAAAAGCATGCTTGTAGCAAAAAATTCAAGCTCAACAAGAGTGGGACATGAGAGTGGGGGGTGTTCCCAACTTTTCTGACATCCAAAAATGAATACTATTAGACTCAGCAATAAGAAAGAAGGTCTGAAATTTTAGAAGTAAGGCCTAATGATTAAGAGTTCTGACTTAGGAGTCAGACAAATTTGAGTTCAAATCCAGATTCCTGGGCGCCTGGGTGGCTCAGTTGGTTAAGCAACTGCCTTCAGCTCAGGTCATGATCCCAGGGTCCTGGGATCGAGTCCCACATCGGGCTCCCTGCTCTGCGGGGAGCCTGCTTCTCCCTCTCCCACTCCCCCTGCTTGTGTTCCCTCTCTCGCTGTGTCTCTCTCTGTCAAATAAATAAATAAAATCTTAAAAAAAAAAAAAAACAAAAAACAAATCCAGATTCCTCCACTTACTGGCTGTGTGATCCTGTGTAAGAAACCCAGATTTTTTGAGCTTCAGTTTCCTTATATATATACTAAGGTAATAATGCCTTCCTCAATGAGTTGAAATGATTAAAGAAGATCCCAAATATAAAGTACCTGGCCCGAGGTAGTTTCTTGATCATTTTGAATTTTTCCCTACCTCCAAACAAAGCTGGTGTTCCTTCCTCAATCTTATGCTCTTTGGGGGACCTGTACATTCATGTGGCCTTCAGACACAGGCCTCTAAGATCAAAGAAAACAATTTTATCTTCACTATAATATATATACAATAAACATATCTTCACATCTAGGGGTGTGGTTGATGGAATATAGATGAATATCATGGCACATGTGCAAAGAAAAATGAAGGAATAAATAAAATATATGCTGTAAAATATAACTACAAATATATGAATAACACATAAAAGTATCTGAATAATATATTTTATTAACATAAAAGGAATATACACACAATGTAAGCACATACATGTCAATATTAACAATTTCTCTAAGTAGAGGAACTATAGGTAATTTATATTTTCTTCTATACTTTCCTACACACGCAGATTTTTCTGGTAGAAACATATAACTTCCACAATCAGAAAAAATACAAAACAGTAAAAGACCTTTCAGTTTAAACATACACACACATGCACACACATACTTATCTTGACTTGAGACAGGGAAAAACCATCTAAGTATACGTTGCTTCTTGTGCTACCTCAGCCCCCAAGAAGAGGTTGATACTGTGTCAGTCCAGTGTGAGTCAGGGTTGAGGTATTCCCCTCCCCAATGTCAACTCTTCTTCCCCCACCCTCCAGTAGTTTCTCTTTCCCTCTTTCCTTTGTTAGCTGTGTTCAACTCATAGTTCTGGCTCTGGTCACCAGATGGCGTGCTTACTTCTACTTTCTTAATACTATTTAAAACCAATATTATCTTGGTAAAGAGGTTTAAAGAAAAAGTTCATTTTTTTACACTTAGGGTATGAATCAGTACATTCAGTACAGTCCCACTTTCGTTTGAAAAATACATATTCACAGAAAAGGGTAGAAGGATATACAAGTGGATTCTTCATTTAATTCAATAAATATTCAAAGAGTCCTTACTACATGTCAGGTACCACAAGCCACAATCCATATTTCCATGCCAATCTCTTTTCCAAACTCTATCTAACTGCCTACTGGACATTTCCATCTAGAGAAAAATAATAATGTAAAAACTCACCCAAATGCACAAACCAACAAGGATACAATACTTGGTAAGTCTAAATCAATTATTCTCTAAGGCCTGAAAAACTACAATCTAAATTGGAGGCAGTGTGGGACACCTTGCTGGCTCAGTTGGTGGGGCATGTGACTCTTGACCTCAGGGCTGTGAGTTTGAGCCCCAGGCTGGGTATAGAGCTTACTTTTATTTTTTATTTACTTATTTTTTAAAAGATTTTATTTATTTGACAGAGAGAGACACAGCAAGAGAGGAAACACAAGCAGGGGGAGTGGGAGAGGGAGAAGCAGGCTTCCCCGCAGAGCAGGGAGCCCAATGCGGGGCTCGATCCCAGGACCCCGGGATCATGACCTGAGCCGAAGGCAGATGCCCAACGACTGAGCCACCCAGGCGCCCCTAGAGCTTACTTTTAATTAATTAATTAATTAAATTGTAGTGCATAGAGTGGGGAGAGGGCAGAATTTGATTCAGACAAATCTGAATTGGAACAGAGGATCTGTCTCTTCTTTATCTGTATAATTTTATTCCTTATTCATAAAAATAATTGAGTTTGAGATAGTATTTCTGAATGGGAGAGGAAAGAATCTCTGGGTATTTTACAAAGAGCCTGAACCTGATCTCTCAGGTATGCTACTTCATACTGAGGGGCTCCCACTCTCAAGCAATGTGTCATAGAAGTCAGATCATTCTGATTAAAAGAGGGCTTTCTCTAGGGTCTGGGACCCTAAATGCCTTTTGCTCTGGGGTTGACCAGGCAAGCTGCTTCTTGGATATGTGATTGAGATCCCAGCCTTCTGTTTGGGCAGGGAGTTAGTTAAGAGGCCCAGAGAGCCAGGCTGTAGATGCACCTGACCCTCTACCACCAATGCCCTTGGCCCCCAAGTCACGGGCAGGGCCTGCATTGCATAGGGAGGTTCACACAGGAGGTGAAAACCCGTTTCTCCTAAGCTGTTGGACCACATGCCTTTGCAAGTTCCCTTTACCCGGAGTCTTCTCTGACTCCGGGCCTGGGCTGACACAGACATCAGAAGCACTGCATGCACACAGCAATGTTCAGGGCAGAATCACCGACACAGGCTGGGGCACATCTGAGGCCCTTTGGGGAGTCTGCGCAAGGAGGGTCGAAGAGGGATGGGTGACGTCTTGTCTGAGGTCTAACCCCATTTGTGGAAAAGCTAATTCACTAGACTCAGAAGAAGAGCCAGCTCCTTCTGCTTCAGCCCCAGGTTACCTGGTCAGACCCAGGTCAGACATCTACCTACTCAAAGACCGTCCCAACCAATGCTTCCAATTAGGAATCCTTGGGACTTTATCTCCTCCCCTTCAAAAAGTTCCCAAAAGAGAAGGGGGAAAGGGGGGAAAAGGCCAAGTGCTCTGACCTGCAATGGGGACCGCTGTTGCCCTCCAGATAAGTGTGGCCAGGACAATTTGGCCACCAGCCTCAGAGGATTTGGTGCCTGCTGCAGGCTGGAGCAGAGAAACCAAAATCAGACCCACCCTGGAGAGACAAGTGTGACTTGGATGAGCCTTTCCACCTCCTACCTGAGCACCGCCCCTCTGAGCACCAGCGGGGTGGATTCTTCCTGTCTTGTCAGACTGGCACAGTGAGCCTCTGGAAACTTCTCTCGCTCCAACTGGAATCCAGCCCGACCAGCATCCATCAGGCTGCCATGACCTTGAAGAATGGTTTGGAGACATGAAGATCCCCCCAAATGGCATCATACAGTGGAAAATAAAAACAAAAAAGGTCAAGGGCACAGGATTGGTTTACCATTTTGTGAACTGATAACCAAAGAACTTTAAATTTATTTCTGATCCATTTTACTCATTGGAAGGAAGAAATGCAAGGCATTACATAATGCCAGTCGTGGAAAATACATCTTGCTATTTTCTTGTCCTCAGCTTTTTATTCTGTGTATGGTCTTGCTTCGCTGCAAGAAATCTAAATTTTATGTAGTAAAATTGATGAGGCTGTTTTTAGTTTCTTAAAAATATGCTTGGACAAGCCTTTCACTTTTTAAGTAAACTCCATACCCAGTGTAGAGCTTGAACTCACAACCCCCAAGATCAAGAGTCGCATGCTCTACTGATTGAGCCAGCCAGGTGCCCCAAGCCTTTCACCCTTTTATGTTTGTTTTTTTTTATATTTTTTATTTATTTGACAGGGAGAGACACAGCGAGAGAGGGAACACAAGCAGGGGGACTGGGAGAGGGAGAAGCAGGCTTCCCGCTGAGCAGGGAACCCAATGCAGGGCTCGATCCCAGGACCCTGGGATCATGACCTGAGCCGAAGGCAGACGCTTAATGACTGAGCCACCCAGGCGCCCCAGCTTTTCACCGTTTTAAATTCTGATAAAATCATCTGCTTCTTTTTCTATTTATGTCATAATTTATTTTTACGAAAACCAGGAGTATATTGCATATAGCAGTGGATCTCTAATTTGTGTGCTAATTGATAGAAAAGGAAATTTAGTGGGTCTGGGGTAGAGCCCAGGTCCCTGCATTTTTTATACGAGAAATGCTAATATATAAGATATGCAAATAATTTTAATGTTGAATTTGGGGTAACAATTCCTCCTCCCAGTGATCCTTCTGGAATTGCAAATCATACTTTCTAAAGAAGTAAACACATTGAAGCTACACAGTCAATCAAACAGAAACTCAGGGTTCATGACTGGGTCATAATTTAAAAAAATTATTAACCACTATCCATGTTTCTAGAATTAATAGGATCAATAAAACAATCTTAGGTGTTATAAGGGTAGTTTGAGAAATCATAATCTCTGATACACACATGCATATATATGTATATACATATATAGTACTTTAATGACTTACAAAGTACTTTTGAATGCTTCTTGGTGATGTGGGGTAGGGTAGAAGGGACATGCCCTAGCTTTAACCTAAGTCTTAATTTCCTCTTTAATTTATACAAGCTGAGCAAGTCCGCTGAATTGGTTAAGGCAAGTCTGCCAGAAAACCCTTGGGAGGGAATTTGCCCTGAGGCAAATGTTAGGCACCTAAAACCGTAGTCATTTTTGGAGATTATTTGGGAGGGAGGTTCCAATTCAGAATACACAGCATTATGGCTGGCCCACAAATTTGTCTCCTAGCCCAAGTCTCAGTGAATTCATGTTTGAATGAATTGGGGAAAAGATGAGGCTTTCAGGAAAAAAAGGGACTATTTTGCTAAGAACTCTTTAAGACCTTGAGGTTTAAGCAGCACTGGGATGCTATGCACCTGGATAAGTATAATATTAAAGCTGAAGGAGGGGCATTCTCCATTTATCTGTAGGAGATACAGTTCAGCTTTGGCCCAGGAGGGACTCCAGAGCAATCAGGGAAAACTTCGCAGCTGGAGGACCCAGGCACCTTAGCTGTGGGGTAAGGGGGCTTGGAAGGAGCAGGACCCAGAAGAGGCAGCTGTGCCCAGCAGTTGTGACAATATCCAAGGGAAGAGAATAGCAGGACAGAAATAGAATGTGGCACGCAGCTGGGATCTCACAGGAATTATTTCTGGGTGTAAGTGAAATCTCCTTTGGGTTCTATCCCCTGTATTTGAAGGGTATCTCTAGGAGTTGGGGGTCCTGTATGGGCAGATGGGGGAAAACCAGGCAGCTCTAGGATCTTCATTTGGCTCCACAGCCACCTTGTAAGTCAAGCATCATTCCTCTTTCAATGGGAAAAGAATGACCCTTAAATAAAAGTACCTGGTTTGTTTTTCTGCCTGAGATTTAAAAGAAACATGGGATTGGGGCACCTGGGTGGTTCAGTCCATTAAGCTCAGCTCAGGTCTTGATCTCAGGGTTGTGAGTTCAAGCCCGCATTGGGCTCCATGCTGGGCATGGAGCCTACTTAAAAACAAACAAACATGGGATTTACTTTTCTTTAAAGTTCTGAGAAGTATTTATTAAGTGCCACATTGTCTTTATAAGCTGATTGACAGTTTTTAAAGTTTTTCCCATTATATATTTTTTGCAACAAAAGTAAAATGTTTGTCTTGAAAAATGAGAAGTTCCGATGAAGCAAAAATGAGAAACAAACCAAAACACCTATTACCGCAGATAGCCACTGTTAAGCCATTTAAGTATATACTTTGTTTTCTCTTTGCATATTAATATATAAATATACATTTTTTACAAAAATGGGATACAACATATACTTTTCGAAATTTTTTTTTCACTTCACAATATATAATGTACATCTTTTCATGCAAATGGGTGAGACTCATGATTGAAAAAGGGAAACTTGCAGCTTGTGGGCGGGGAAAACCCAATTTTATGCCAGTTACAAGTGAAACACCTAGAATAAAGCCACGCGAAAAGTTATAATTGAGATGGGCAAAGGTATATGAGAAAATACCACCTTCAGGTGGCAATACTTATATCAGGCAAAACAGAATTAAAGGTCGAACACATTAAATAGGATAAGGACGGTTCCGTCTCGCCTTCCAATGCATAACCATCAATTTGTTGCGTACTCTTTTCATTTCTTCCATCTCCTCTGCTACCTTTATCATCTCCTCATTGCTTAAATTTCTGCCGTGTATGTCCCCTCTAAATTGCGGGCGAGAGCGAGCCAGCCTCTCTTTAAAGCTTCCTTCTTCTAGCTTATGTTTTCCAACTCCACAAGGAGGCTGCTCCATGGGAGGGCGCTCTTCAAACAGGTCCCTTCTAGAAAGGCGCTCCTGAGGAGGGCGCTCCTCGGACACCAGCATCTCGGGAAGGAGCTCGGGAAGGAGCTCCTCGGGAAAGAACTCCTCCTCCGAGGACTGCTCCTCGGAAGATGGTTCCTCCGGAGACTGCTTTTCGGGAGAGTGCTCCACAGGAGGCTGCTCCTCATCCGTCTTGGGTGCGCTCTGTGGCTGTTCTTCATTTTCTTGGCAGGATTTTTCCATGTTCAGGATGGTCTTTAGGTAGTTATTCATAGGAGACAAGCAAGGCAGAGTCAACCCACTTGGTGGCTGGATCAAAACCCCGGCCCCGGTTCCCATACCTGCCTTTCCCCGTGTCGGGGCCCAGGTTCCCCAACCTACGCTTGCCGAGGGGCTCTCCGGCCCTGGGGACCCCGCCGCGTCCCACCCCTCGCAGCCTCCCTCGCCCCCTCCTTCCCGAAAGCCCACCGTTTTCCCAGCAGGCCTTGCCACAGGCCTCTCCCGCAGTGGCAGTGGCAGTGGCAGGGGCGGGGCGGTGGTGCTGCCGACTGCGTTCCCGTCAGCGTCCTCCCTCGCACCCCATCCCGGGCCACTGCCCACCCTTTCCCCGACCTGGACCTCTCCTGGCGGTTTGCTCTAGGCGTCCTCTCCTCAAGGCGCACCGCGGTGACCTGCAGACCTGCAGACCTGCTGACAGACGCAAGACAGGGTAGGGGGCGGGGAGTGGGGAGGAGGGAAGGACTGAGTGACACCACACGTCCCTTTCCTGGGCATTAGCCGCCGCCCCCACGCCGGCCCCCTCTGCTACCCCTCCCCCAGGCCGCACCTCAAGCTTCATCCTCCGTGCCCCACCACCCCGCACCCCGCAGTGCTCGTCATTTTTTTTCAGGCGGCAAGTGCAAGCAAAGGATTACTTAGAAACTATTTCTAAGTGACTGTGTCCCCCAGGGGCCCCCACTCATCTCCCCACCTCACCCCAAGACCACCATTTTCTGCACCGAAATGTGGGCGCAGGGGGCGGGGCTGGGTCTAGGAAAAGGCCTGGTACTCTCTGCCATCCCGATCCCAGAGGTTACTGGGCAGCAAAGACCCTCGTACCGATTTAAGAAGACCAAGGGGACTTACTTCCTTCTGCTCTTCCCCTCGACCAAAGGGCAGGAGGCAGACGGTGTCTGGACAGGCAAAAACGACCAGGAGAGAGGGACTTGGGCAGACATAGGCTCCTGGTCACGTGAGGGCCGCGCGTCACCGCCGAGCTCAGATCCCCAGTTACCACTTTGACCGCGGGCGGCCGTGCTGCAGCCTGCCAGTATTTCCTAACACGCAACACATCAGGCATCGTCACTCACCTCTTTGTTTATATTTGCCTTTTCCTGGTTACCAGAGACGGTCAGCATCCAGTCTTGGGAGTTATTGCCTCTTCTTCTCTGCTGCTTACCCTGATACCACCTCTCTCCCTTATTCTCCCGTTGTCTGCCACCAAGGCCCATTATTTCCCCTACGGGCCAGAGCCTGCACTGAAATTTGACTATTTGTCCTTAATGAATCGATACCATATGTCACCTTTCCCAGCTTTAATCCACATCTCTAACTCCATCAAGTCCGTTTAGGCTCTATCAACATGGTTTACTTGTCACTTTTATGGAAGATAAGCTTTCACTTTTCCATGACTTAAGGATTTTTTTGAGCCCCCAAACCTGTATTACAAATAGAGGCTCCAGTCTAAATTAATAATCATTCAGTTCTAGAACTCTAGAGTTGTTTGTAAAGTATGCAAATTAAAAACATGAATACTTTGATTTTCATAAATCAAAATACACATCTGTCCATCTAAGTACAAATAGTCTAAAAACGTATTTGTTATCTGTAATGGGAGCATTTTTGGTGGAGACTGTGGCATTATTATATATGTGTATATATGGATACTATTTTTTAAAATTTTTAAGTAAACACCACCCATGGGGCTTGAACTCATGACCCCAAGATCAAGAGTCACATGCTCCACTGACTGAGCCAGCCAGGCACCCCTATATGTATGTGTGTTTGTCTGTGTGTGTGTATACACACACATTTTTATATATATGTGTGTATATGTATATATATATGTATATATATATATAAAGAGATTTTTCTGGGACTCTAAATCCTTAACCAGCCACCTCTTGGTGTTGCTGGTCGAGAAAGTGTATGCTAATTCATTAAATCAGCAAGTATCTGGGTCCTGAGACAGCTGTACCCAAAAGATTCAGCACAGAAGATATTCATATCCAACTATGTAATAATTCTGTTGACCACACACTGAGTAGCAGGATTAAAATCATATTAACATATTCAATTGTCATTACAAGTATGTATGTTTAGATCTAATGGTGTTTTATGATCTTCAACCTCATGCCTGCATCTTACTACTCATATCAGCCTGGATGCTACCTTCTCATGCAGGTACCCTTTCTTCCAGAGAGTAAAGTATACCTCTCCTCTCTGTATTTTATAGTTTCAGGGTCGGTGGCTATCAGATCTGTGAGGATCCTGGGATCATTTTCTTTTTTTTTTTTTTTAAGATTTTTATTTATTTGACAGAGAGAGACACAGCTAGAGAGGGAACACAGCACGGGAGAGGGAGAGGGAGAAGCAGGCTTCCCGCTGAGCGGGGAGCCCGATGCGGGGCTCGATCCTAGGACCCTGGGACCACGACCTGAGCCGAAGGCAGATGCTTAACGACTGAGCCACCCAGGTGCCCCTCATTTTCTTTTTCAAACCCAGGCTGTCTAGTAAGTTTCCAAACAAATTCATATGGGAATTTTCCTATTTTAAGAGCTTTTTGTCACTTTTTTCCAACATCTAATTTACTTTGTGTTGAGATAGCAAGACAAATATTAGTTCACTTTTGTATCTTTTCCATAAATGTTTTACTTTTCAATTTTTCAGTGATGTGTGTCTTTTAAAATCCAAGTTTCACTATGCCTTCTTTATTCTTTTCACCAAAGGCTGGCTTCATCATTTGTATGGTTTCTTTCCAAGAGGACCCCCATTTTATTCATTTCTTCACTTCTATCCTTTTCCCCCTTACATCCTGTGATGAAGAACTCACTACCTTAAAAGACACTGATTGAAATTTCATACAGCTGTAGTCATTCAGAGTAGTTTTTCTTTTATTGAGCTGATACCTGCCTCCCAGTAGTTTACATACATTGGTGTTGGTTCTGCCCTCTGGAGTGATACGAAACAAGAATGAAGTAACAAAAGTGCCTTTTACCCTTGATAGCCTGACACTGCCAGAGTTAATGTTCTAGTTCTTTCCCCTTCCCAGTTGTGAGGCACACTGGGCAATCTACTTGAACTTTCTGTGACTCAACTTCCTCATCTGCAAAACTGGAGACATAATAATACCTACCTCATGGGATTGGGAAAATGAGTAAGTAAGTCCGTATATGTAAAGGACTTGGAAAGGTACCTAGCACATAGAAAGCACTCTGTAAGCATTAACTATAATAATAGAAATAGTAATAATATGACCTAATGCTAATATTACTATGAATTATTGTTTATTTTTAATTTTTATTTTAATTTAATTTTTTTAAATTATTGTTTTTTCTTAAGGTTCTATTTATTTATAGAGAGAGAGCGAAAGCGAGAGAGATCACAGAGGGAGAGGGAGAAGCAGACTCACCACTGAGTGGAGAGCCCCATGCCGGGCTCTATCTCAGGACCCTGAGATTATGACCTGAGCCGAAGGCAGACGCTTAGCTGACTGAGCCACCCAGGTACCCCTTTAATTATTGTTTTTTAAATTAACATTAATTCAGCATGTATGCCAGGTATTGTGCTAAGCATTTTCAATATGCTATCTCATTTAATCCTTAAACAATTATATTCTCACCAAGACTTTTTTATTTAGGCTTAACCTCCCCAGTTATTTCAGTTCTTTCTGATATGATATACTTTTTCAAAGTCTCTCACCATCCTACATGCTCCTGAATTTGTAAATGCCTCTGAAAATACTGAATGTTCTGCCTAGTGTAGAATGGAGTGATCTTATCACACCTTCATTCTAGAGTAACTACTATACATCTGTAGATGCATCCTAAGATCATACTAGATTTTTAGATGCCATATCACAGTTAAATCCACTTTAACTGCAATCACCTGACACCCCCAAATCTGTTTCACACATCCCTGTTAATACACTTATATAAATCTTTCTAATTTCTAAAATTTTAATTCCAATATAGTTAAATACAGTGTTAAATTACTTTCAGGTGTACAATATAATGATTCAACAATTCTATGTCTTACTCAGTGCTCATCAAGATAAATGTACTTTTAATCTCCTTCACCTATTTCACCCATCCCCCACACCCACCTCCCCTCTGGTAACCATTCGTTTGTTTTCTATAGTTAAGAGTGTGTTTTTTTGGTGTATCTCTTTTTCCTTTGTTCATTTGTTTCTTAAATTCTGCATATGAATGAAATCATATGATATTTGTCTTTCTCTGACTGGCTTATTTCACTTAGCATAATACTCTCTAGCTCCATCCATGTTGCAAATGGCAAGATGTCATTCTTTTTTATGGCTGAATAATATTCCATTGTATATATATATATATGCCACACCTTCTTTATCCATTCACCTGTTGCTGGACAGTTGAGCTGCTTCCATAGTTTGGCTATTGTAAATAACGCTGCAAAAAATGTAAGGGTGCATATATGTAAATCATTTTAATTTTAACCCAAGTATAGAAACGTCTGTTTTTCTGGGCTAAATGTTGTCTTGTTAGATTCACTCCCTTATTCTTTGAATCCAAATTCTATCATTCAGTACATTAGCTACAAAATGTTAATTTAAAGCATGCCATTAGTACTAAATAGGCTGATAAATTCAGCAAGTTAAGGAAAGATCTAGGGGAGATCTCAGCAAAGAGCTCTAACTACAAATGAAAAAATTCCTTTCCCCTGTTGGGTTTGGCGGCCAGGAGCGTGCCCTGCCAGGCCTGTTC
The DNA here is from genome assembly GCF_011800145.1 of Mirounga leonina. Lineage (NCBI taxonomy): Eukaryota > Metazoa > Chordata > Mammalia > Carnivora > Phocidae > Mirounga > Mirounga leonina. The sequence goes on from NW_023270262.1 coordinate 14,394, forward strand.
CCCTCCTTTCCTCTCTCAGTGTGACCTTGTAGGGTGGGATTACTTTCTAGTGCTGCTGATAGTAGGAGACACAGTTGCCCCTGAAAGCTCCCAAACTAGTATAAATTAACCCTTGTTGAGAACTTGGCAAACATGGGGGTCAGACAAGGGAGGTATAAAGAACTAGAACCAGGAATGGAAGGAAGAATGAAGACAATGTCTTTGTGTTGGCTCTAAGTCTCTGCCTGACAGTAACTGATTTGGGGTTCCCTTGAGAGAAAGGGCTCTCAAGAGGAAATAAGATGAAGGTGGTTCTGCCATGGTGACAACCATTTGTTACAAAGGAATGTGGTCTGCCACTTGTGTGTGGTTGGGGTGGGTGCTATGAAATAACCCTTCTTCTGGATTTGATTCGATACTGCTAACATAGGGTCCTGTGAGGACATGTTGCTGGGCTCACAATTGCTAGGGAGGGTTTAAGTCTAAGAAATGCCATTTTATTTTATTTTTTTTAAAGATTTTATTTATTTGACAGAGAGAGAGCACAAGTGGGGGGGCAGCAGGCAGAGGGAGAGGGAGAAACAGGCTCCCCACTGAGCAAGGAGCCCGATGTGGGGCTTGATCCCAGGATTGAAATCCTAGCAGTATGATGTAAGAGATGGAACCTTTAACCACCTTGTAAAACTGCTCCTGGGCTGTGGGCTCCAGGCACGTTTACATGCAGCCAGGGTGGAGAGTACAGGCCTTTTCAGGTAGCAGGAGCTGAAGGAATCAGAAGGCAGGCAGGGCAGCCCTGCAGGCAAGGGGGAGGGCAGTCAGACCCTGGCAGCTGCTGCCATGGCAACGGTGTCCAGGGCTCTGGCCTTCCTCTGGGGGATCTGAGGAAGCCAAGGGTGAGTTTCTGGTGTAGGGATTCCCATTCTCTGGTGAGGCTGCCCTTCTGTGGCAGAAACAGAGCCCCCTCCATCTGAGCCCCTCCAGAGCACAGATTCCATGCAGGTCTGGTTTCACTTTGCAGTGCCTGTCCGCCTGGAGTCCAGGAGGAATGCCCTCTCCAGCTCAGAGGTTCCCCCTGCTGCCGCCGCCTCTGCATTCTTTCCTAATGACACCCATGGCAGCATTTTGGTCTCAAGACTAGCTGCTGTGGATTGCAGCAGGCCCTGTCCAGCCTGTAGCTCTCAGGCTCTCCCCCACTTTCGTCCCGGGGGAAATAACCAAGTGGGAAATGCAGAGACAAGAGCCTTCTCTTTTCTGCTTCTGGCCTCATCCTGACTGGGGCTGGACACACACTCACTCACACCCCCCCACACACACACTCACACCACACACACACACACACACACTCACACACTCTCTCTCTCTCTCTGTTCCCACTCCTATGCCCAGAGAAACAAGGAAGGGGCTCTGAGGAAAGGTGGGGTAGCAACTCAGGCTGCTGGGAAACACTCGGGGGCTGGGAAGG
>NW_023270263.1:0-16626 GCF_011800145.1 Mirounga leonina
CAATGGTAAGATCTATCGCTACCGAGTCGCAATACTGAACTTCCTTTATACCTATGGCATTCTGACCTATCATACATATGGTCATTTGCAAACACATTCTACTTCCCCTACTAAATTGAAAATCTCTGGATGTGAGGAGGAGTAAGATTTGGTTGATGTGGCAATCACTACCTTGGGCCCAGTTACGGGTAAGACTGGTAAGGACTTTCTTCCTTTCCTTAGAGCCCCTTTCAAGACCATGGTGCCATTAAAGGCAATCCTGCCACTTAGATCCTAAGTCAAGGATTCTAGCTTTCTCTCTCTTCTGACTGTATCCTCAGTCCTTAATGTGCAAATGGCTCAGGACAGGCCGACTTGCACATGTGAAGCATGCTGTCCAACCTTGGTGCTTTTTACAGAAGCCTAATTTGACAGTGAAACTGACACATTCCACCTCTCCTCATTCGTTTGTTCATTCATTCCACCACTTATGTATGAACTGTTGTACTAGTACTAGGGACGTGGCAGAAAATAAGACAAAGTCTATGATCCCATGAAAAGGAAAAAAAAATTACAAACCTGGCACAAACAAAAAGATAACTACATGATGTGTCTGGTTGTAATATGTGTGATGGAACAGAATGAAGCAGTGCAAGGGGAACAAGAGTGAGGTTAGGGTGGAGTGCTATTTGAAGCCAGTGGTCAGAGAAGGGGAAGAGCAAATCAGGGAGAGGGAAGGCTAAGTGGAAGAGTCCGGAGATGGGAGCATGCTTGGCATGTTTGAAGATCAGCAAGGAGGTCACCATTATCTGGACAGAGCGGGCATTGCGGAGTGGTAGCTGAGGGCTGTGGGTGGAGACAGGTCACATGAAGACTTGGTAAGGATTGGTAAGGAATTATGTTTCTTTTTTTTTTTTTTTTAAGATTTTATTTATTTATTTGAAAGAGCGAGAATGAGAGAGAGAGAGAGAGCACATGAGAGGGGAGAGGGTCAGAGGGAGAAGCAGACTCCCTGCTGAGCAGGGAGCCCGATGTGGGACTCGATCCCAGGACTCCAGGATCATGACCTGAGCCGAAGGCAGTCGCTTAACCAACTGAGCCACCCAGGTGCCTCAGGAATTATGTCTCTAATTCAGTGGAGATGGGAAGTGCAGAAGGGTTTTAGCAAAGGAGTGACCAGAGTTGAGAAGTCCTGAAGGATCACTCCATCTGCCACATGATCCAAGAACAGGCAGGGGTAGGGCGATGGGCCATTGCATAAGCAGAGAATCCTTAGAGACCTTGTGATGTGCCAAGTGGGAGATGTTGGAAGCTTTTAGGAGGGTGGTTGAAGTGGTAGTGGTGAGAAGAGGCTAGACTCTGGGTATATTGTGAGGTAGAGCTCAAAGGATTTGCTGACAGAGCAGATGTAGCATGTAAGAGGAAGGCGGCAAAGGAGGATTCCAGTGGCCCTGCCCTGAGCAACTGCAAGAACAGAGCTGTCATTCACTGAGGTGCACATGAGTGTGGAAAGAGCAGGCGTTGGACGTGTTTAGCTTGAGATGCCTATTAAACCGCCATGTGGGCATGCCAGCTAGGCAGCAAGGTGACTGAGTCTGGAATTCAGAAGAGAAGTCAGCCACAGATGTCTATTTGAGAGTTGCCAGTCTGGAGATGATATCCAAGCCATGGGACCGGCTGCCACTGCCCAGGGAGCAGAGCCAGCAGCTAGAGAAAGGAGCAGATACGAGGACTGGGTGAGGACTTAGCTCCAGGGCGTTCCATGTATAGGTGTTGATAAGATGAGGACTCAGGAAAGAAGTGGGGGAAGGAGTGGCTGGTATGGTAGGGGTACCGCCAAGAGAGGGCATTGTCCTGAAAACAAAGAAAGAAAGCGTTTCTAGAAGAGCCTTACACTACAGAGCCAGTCCATCTGCAAATTCTCTTGGCCCTACCTTAAACATATATCCAGAATGTGACCTCTTCTCACCACCGTCCCCGACCCCCACTCTCCAGCGCACTGCAAACCATCATCAACTCCCTCTTCTCTTCTCCAACCGCAGAAGTCTCTAACTGGTTGGTCTCTCTGCTTCCACTCTGGCTCTCCCAATAGCCTATTTTCCACCCAGTGAGCAGGGTGATTATTTTCAAAGGTAAGTCAGAACATTCCGATCATCTTTTAAGTGTTGCCAGTAGGTCCAAGGTGAGGACCGAGTGTTGATCATTTGATTTGACAACGGAGAGTTATTCACTGGTATCCTGGAGCAGAGCAGTTTGGATGGATGTGTGGGAATGAAAGCTTATTCTACTGGAGTCAAAATGTAAAGGATGAGCCAAACAAACATCTGTGAGGGTGTTCAGTGTCATCGGGATTCAGAGAAATACAGATTATATAGCCACAAAGAGATGTTGCTACACACCCACAAGATTGGCTATACGAAACCGAAAATGCCAAGCGTTGCTGTGGAACAGTAGCAGCTCTCTAAACCGCTTCAGAAACGTAAAGTGGCATGCCACTTTGAAATAACACTTTTAATTTTCTAGTTAAATTTTATTTTCTCAAGTACCCTATAACTTAGCTAGAAATTTCTGCTTATTTGCATCATGTTACTGGACAATAATGGTCATAAGAAGCCCTCTTCATAGTATTCCAAAAGAAAAGAACCCTGTGTTCACAGATAATACAGTGAATGTTGGGACTGATCCACACAGAGAAAGACAAGTGTAGAACAATGTGGCAGGGAATGAACTACGGCGGCACCCAAACAGAGTAAGTGTAAACTTAAATACCACATGGAGCAAAAGAGGCCACACTGCGTTTGTATGGATTCATAGGAAGTTAAGAGGTAAAATGGGAAGCACTCCCAAAATGTTAAAATAAGGTCCTCCAGAAATACCCTCCTCCATAAAAACAGTTACAACACAGGCAAAAAGAGTCAAGGAGAGTGGTGACAGTGGCACAACATTATGAGAGAAAATATTAGTGGATCATATATCTGATGGGGACTAGTACCCAGAAAAAATTGTTTGTTCAATAAAACTGCCGAATCTTGGTAAGAGCAGCGAGCTACGTGAAGTTTTAATTGCCCTAGTCCCATATCCCTCTCCCTCAGGTCCCCACTAGTCTTGAAAAACCACATCCTAGCAACTAGGGTAGCTGTGAAAACAGGTCGCCTAGCACCTAGTGGAATGGGCAGAACAGTTTACAGCCTCCTCACAAGCACATGGCCATAGAACTGTTACTAATTTTACTCCTGGCAGTCCCCCAGAAAAATCCCCCTTCACAGGGCTTGCCTTGCTATAGAAAACTCTCAGAAGAAAACAGAAGGCAAAAGCTTCACGGCACTGGATTTGGCAAAGATCCCTCTGATGCATGACACCAAAGACACAAGTAACAAAAAAACAGACAAAATGGACTTAACGAAACTTTAAAAATTTTCTGCATCTAAAAACACTCTTGACACAGTAAAAAGGTTACCCACAGAATGGGAGAAAATATTTGCAAATCAAGTGTCTGTCTGATAAGGGATTAATATCCAGAATATAGAGAGAACACTGCTACAACTCAACAACAACAACAACAAAAGAAACGACCTGATTAAAAAAATGGGTCAAGGACTCGAAGAGACATTTCTGCAAAGAAGATACACAAATGGCCTCTGAGCACATAAAAAGATGCTCAACATCACCCATCACGAGGGAAATGCAAGCCGCAACTACAGTGAGATACCACCTCCCACCCATGAGGATGACTACTGTCAAAAAAACCCCAGAAAATAAGATGTCCTGTGTTGGAGAGGACGTGGAGGAAACTGGGTGCTGCCGGTGGAAATGTAAAACGGTACAGCCTCTGCGGAATACGGTGTCGTGGTTCCTTCAAAAGATCAAAACTAGACTTGCCGTATGACCCGGCAATTCCACTTCTGGGTATACGCCCCAAAGAACTGAAGGCAGGGTCTTGAAGAGCTGCTTGCATGTCCACGTTCACAGCAGCACTATTCACAATAGCTAAAACACGGAAGCAACCCAAGTGTCCATCGATGGACGACCAACGGATAAGCCAAATGTGGTACATACTTGCAATGAAACACTACTGACCCTCGGAAAGAAAAGAAATCCTGACACGTGCCACAGCACGGATGAACCTTGAGGACATTACGCCAAGTGAAATAAGCCAGTCCCCCAAAGACAAGCCTTGTATGATTCCACTCACAGGAGGCACCCAGAGTAGTCACAATCCTAGAGACAGAAAGTAGAATGGAGGTTGCCAGGGGCTGGAGGCAAGCAGGCAATGGGGGTTTACAGTTTAATGACTATACAGCTTTAGTTACAAGTTATAAGATGAAAAGGAGTCCTGGAGATCAGAGTGGTGACGGTGGCACAACATTATAAATGTATTTAATGCCACTGAAGTGTGCACTTAAAAATGGTTACGATGGTAAACTTTACGCTACGTGTGTTTCAACTCAATAAAAAAGATTGGAAGGAAAAATGAAATACTTCTCTGCTCTGAGAGAAAACACAGCACTGAGAGAGTGAAAAGACAGCCCAGAGGATGGGCGAAAATATTAGCTGATCAGATATCTGATGGGGACTAGTACCCACTCTTAGAACTCAGCCAGAAAAAGATGTCCCATTTTAAAAGGGCACAGGACGTGAATAGACATTTCTCCAAAGAAGAAATAAAAGATCAATAAGAATATGAAAGGATGTGCAATATCATGAATTATCAGAAAGGTGCACATCAAAACTACAATGAGATACCCTTTTACATCCACTGGGATGGCTAAAATCGAAAAGACAGGCAGTATCGAATGTCAGTGAGGATAGGGAGCAATTGGAACCCTCGTTCACCCCGGCAGGAATGTAAAATTACGTAGCTGCTCTAGAGAACAGTTGGGCAGTTCCTCGAAAGGCTAAACATAGAGTTAACACATGACTAGCAATTCCACTCCCAAGCACCTACCCAAGGGAAATGAAAACGTATGTCCAAGCAAAAACTTGTACTCAAATGTCCACGGCAGTATTATTCACGATAGCCAAAAAGTGGAAACAACCAAAATGGTCATCCACTGATGGGTTAAAAAAATAAAACATGGTATATTCCTTCATTCAAAAAGAATCCATTATTTGGCCCAAAGGAAATGAAGTTCTGACACATGCTACAACATGGCTCATCCTTGGAAACACACGAGGTGAAGTAAGTCACAGAAGACGACAACTTGTAGGAGGCCATTGCTATGAAATACCCGGAACGGACAAAGTCCTAGAGCTAGAAAGTACACTAGTGATGGCCAGGGGCTCCAGGGAGGAAGGGGGGGAGAATGAAGAGGGACTGCTAATGAACAGGAGAGTTTCCTTTAGAGGGTGAGGAAGATGTTCTAAAATCAACTGCGGTGATGCCTGTATAATTTTCTCAACATACTATAAACCACTGAACTCGACTCTATTTTTTTAAAGATCTTATTTATTTATTTGACACAGAGAGAGTACAAGCAGGGGGAACGACAGGGAGAGGGAGAAGCAGGCTCTCCGCTGAGCAGAGAGCCGGCTCGGGGCTCCATCCTAGGACCCTGGGATCATGACCTGAGCCGAAGGCAGATGCTTAACCGACTGAGCCACCCAGGCACCCATGAACTGGACTCTTTAAACAAAGAATATCATGGCCTGTGAGTTGTATCTCAACAAAGGTGTTATTAAAAGACAAGTAAAATAAAATTACACAATTACACCGGGATGCATATTTAGGAAGCAAAACAATTTTTTTAAAAAGTGAGAAAGTAGTTCTCATAGGAGACAGGATCATGACTATCTCTGAAGCAGGAGGATTTGTGATTGGCAATGGCACATGGGTGACTTCTATGGAGCTAAAACTGTTGATTACTTCATTGGGGTTGTACCTACACAGCGGTTTCCATGCCTCAGTAAAATATACATCACATAAAATTAAGCATCTTACCCATTTTTTTAAGTGTACCGTTTAGTGGCATTAAGTACCTTCGCACTCTTGTGCTGCCTTCACCACCATCCATTTCCAGAACTCGTCATCATCCCAAACTGAAACTCTGTACCCATTAGACAATAATAACTCCCCATTCCTCTTTTCCCCAGCCCCTGGTCAACTCTATCCTACTTTTTCTCTCTCCATGAACTTGACTTTTGGAGAAACCTCACCTAAATGAAATCACAGAGGAGGAGTTAAGATGGCAGAGGAGTAGGGGACCCTAATTTCATCTGGTCCCTGGAATTCAGCTAGATAATTATCAAATCATTCTGAACACCTGCAAAATCAATCGGACATCTGAGAAAAGAATTGCTGCAATTCTACAAATAGAAAAGTGACCACTTTTTGGAAGGTAGGAGGTGTGGAGACGTGAATCCAGGGCAATATATAGGTAGATAGGGCAGAGGGGAGGGAGCTTGCTAAAGGAGGCTACCTCAAAATATTATAAGCAGGGGAGCACACAATCGGAATCTTTAGAGTTCTGCTGCAGTGGGGGACGTCCCTGGCTTAAAGATGCTCAGGTGGCAAAGAAGCGGGGTGGACTCCCACGTCGGATAGCGGATAGCGTGGCCCCAGGATCCCCAGGGTCACAAGAAGAACGGGGGGGGGGGTGTCGGAGTGCGGCACAGTTTCCAGGCATCGGAGCCGGGAAGTGGGCTGAAAACAGCAAGCCTAGGAGCCAGCTTTCTGCTCCGTGTTGCCATAAACTGAATTGCTGCATGCTCGCATGACCGCTGTCTGGGCAGGGGCCAGCAAAAGGCAGAAGCACAGCGAGACCCCCTCTCCCTCCCCCGGAGGGAATGGCATGGGTCTGCACCACAGGAGTCTGTAAAGTTTGGAGACTCAAAACTGGGTGGGGTGCCTGAGATAAAAATGCTCGGTCACAGGCCGTGTGAACAAAGAGGTTGGTCGGAAACCAGGGAGACAAGAGTGATTCACTGCATTTCTGTGAGGGCTCCCTGAAGAGAGGGGGGTGGGGGGCTAGAGATCGGGGCACCGCCATTTCCATACCCCCCACCCCATCGGTGCTGAAAGCCTTCAGAGAACAAAACAGTACGCAACAAAGTGCCATCTGGAGCTGCTTGCACTGAGCCCTGCCCCCTGGTAACAGGAGTGCAATTCCACCAAGCAAGGACACCTGAGAATCACCGCAACAGACCCTTCCCCCAGAAGACCAGCTGGAACAACTCGCTAGCGCCAAGTTTACCAATCATAGGGAACTGCAAAACTTCAGCTTTTGGGAAAAACAGTATATAGCATTCACGGTTTTTTTTTTTTTTTAATCATTATTCTTTAGTCTTTCAGTTTTATTTTTTTCAGATATTTTATTTTTTTAATTCTTTTTTTGTTCTTATTAAAAATTTTTTAAAAGATCTTATTTATTTATTTGAGAGAGAGAGAGCACATGAGAGGGGGGAGGGTCAGAGGGAGAAGCAGACTCCCTGCTGATCAGGGAGCCTGATGCGGGACTCCATCCCAGGACTCCAGGATCATGACCTGAGCTGAAGGCAGTTGCTTAACCAACTGAGCCACCCAGGTACCCCTCTTATTAAAATTTTTAATGTATACTTTATTTTTGTTTCCTTCCATTGTATTTTGTTGTATTTTTGTTATTATATATATTACATATATTATTATAGTGTATATTTATATATGTTATATATACATTTATATATAAATATATATATCTATTATATATATTTATATATAAAAGCTTTTGATTCTTTCCTATTTTGAGATCTATACATACACATTGAGATACACACACACACACACACAAAATATATATATATATATATTCACATAAGTTTTTCTTTTTTTTCCTATTTTTGAGATCTAGTTTCTTTTAACAAACAAACCAAAATACACTCAGGATCTAGTTTATTGTTTTGTTCTGTTTTACTTCTTGTTTGACTTCTTATTTTTCTTTGTTTCTGTTTACTTCTGGAGTAAGTCTGTGTTTACTTCTGGTGTTTACTTTGTTTGTATTTTTCTGGTGTTATTTTTGTCTTTTCTCTCTTTCTTCTGTTCTTTTCTGGACATGATGATGAAATGGAGAAACTCACCCCAAAAGAAAGAACAGGAGGAAGTACTACTCACTGGCAGGGATTTAATCAATATGGATATAAGTAAGATGTCACAACTAGAATTCAAAACAATTATAAAAAATATGCTTGAAAAAAAGCTTAGAAGACACTAGAGAATCCATTACTGTAGAAATAAAAGAGCCAAAATCTAATCAAGTGAAAATTAAAAATGCTATTGCTGAGATGCAGTCAAAAATGGAGGCTCTAACAGCTTGGATAAATGAGGCAGAAGAGAGAGTCCGTGACAGGTAAGACAAAACGATGGAAAACAAGGAAGCTGAGAAAGAGAGAGAAAAACAACTACTGGATGATGAAGAGAGACTCTGAAAAATCAGTGATACCATATGGAAAATTAATATTTGAATAATAGGGGTCCCAGAAGATGAAGGGGGGGGGGTGCAGAAGGTTTATCTGAACAAATTATAGCTGAGCACTTCCCTAATCTGGGGAAGGAAAGAGGCATTCAAGCCCAGGAGGCACAGAGAAAAACCCCCTCAAAATCAATAAAAACAGGTCAACATCTCCATATACAATAGTGAAGCTTGCAAATTTCAGAGATAAAGAGAAAATCCTGAAAGCAGCTGGGGACGGGAGGTCTGTAACCTACAAGGGCAGAAACATAAGGCCGGCAGCAGACCTGTCTGCAGAGACCTGGCAGGCCAGAAAGGACTGGCATGATATATTCAATGTGCTAAATGGGAAAAATATGCAGCCAAGAACCCTTTCTCCAGCAAGGCTGTCATTCAGAATAGAAGGCAAGATTAAGAGTTTCCAGGACAAACAAAAACTAAAGGAATTCCTGAACACTAAACCAGCCCTGCAAAGAAATATTAAAGGGGGGCGCCTGGGTGGCTCAGTTGTTAAGCGTCTGCCTTCGGCTCAGGTCATGATCCCGGAGTCCCGGGATCAAGTCCCACATCGGGCTCCGTGCTTGGCGGGAAGCCTGATTCTCCCTCTCCCACTCCCCCTGCTTGTGTTCCTGCTCTCGCTATCTCTCTCTCTGTCAAATAAATAAAATATTAAAAAAAAAAAAAGAAATATTAAAGGGGATCCTCTGAGTGAAGAGAGAGCCCAAAAGTAACAAAGATCAGGAAGGAACAGAGACAATCTACAGAAACAGCGATTTTACAGGTAATACAATGGCACTTAGTATCTTTCAATAATTACTCTGAATGTAAATGGACTGAATGCTCCAACCAACAGACACACGGTATCAGACTGCATAAAAAAAAAAAAAACAAGACCCATCGATATGCTGTCTACAAGAGACTCATTTTAGACCCAAAGGCACCTCCAGATTGAAAGTGAGGGGGCGGAGACCCATTTTTCATGCTAATGGACATCAAAAGAAAGCTGCAGTGGCAATCTTTTTATCAGACAAAGTAGATTTTAAACCAAAGGCTGTAATAACAGATGAAGAAGGACACTATATCATAATAAAAGGGTCTATCCAACAAGAGGATCCAAAAATTGTAAATATTTATGCCCCTAACTTGGGAGCAGCCTGCTATATAAACCAATTAATAGGAAAATTAAAGAAACACACATTGATAATAGTACAATAACATAGGGGACTTTAACACCCTACTCACAGCAATGCACAGATATCTAAGCAGATCAACAAAGAAACAAGGGCTTTGAATGACACACTGCACCAGATGGCCTTCACAGACATACTCAGTGCATTTCATCCCAAAGTAACAGAATACACATTCTTCTCAAGTGCACACGGAACATTCTCCAGAATAGATCACACAGTGGGTCACAAATCAGGTCTCAACTGGTACAAAAAGACTGAGATCATACCATGCATGTTTTCAGACCACAATGCTTTAAAACTTGCATTAAGTAATCACAAGAGGAAAGTTGGAAGGAACACAAATACATGGAGGTTAAAGAGCATCCTACTAAAGAATGAATGCGTCAACCAGGAAATTAAAGAACTATTTAAAAAAAAAAAAAAAACATGGAAACAAATGAGAACGAAAACACAACCGTTCAGAACCTTGGGGATGCACCAAAGGCAGTCCTAAGAGCGAAGTATATACCAATACAAGCCTTTCTCAAGAAACAAGAAAAGTCTCAAATACACAACCTCACCTTACTCCTAAAGGAGCTGGGAAAAGAACAGCAAATAAAGCCTAAATCCAGCAGGAGAAGAGCAATAATAAGGATTAGAGCAGAAATCAATGATACCGAAATTAAAAAAACCCAAAAAAACAAAAACAGTAGAACAGATGACAAGGAAAGTATGAGCTGGTTCTCTGAAAGAATTAATAAGATCAATAAACCCGGGTTGCCTGGGTGGCTCAGTTGGTTAAGCAACTGCCTTCAGCTCAGGTCATGATCCTGGAGTCCCGGGATCGAGTCCCACATCGGGCTCCCTGCTCGGCGGGGAGTCTGCTTCTCCCTCTGACCCTCCCCCCTCTCTTGTATCTCTCTCATTCTCGCTCTCTCAAATAAATAAATAAAATCTTTAAAAAAAAAAAAAAAAAGATCAATAAACCCCCAGCCAAATTTATCAAAAAGAAAAGAGAAAGGACCCAAATAAACAAAATCATGAATGAAAGAGGAGAAATCACAACCAACACTGAAGAAATACAAACAACTGCAAGAGAATATTATGAGCAATTATATGACAACAAATTAGGCAATCTGGAAGAAATGGATGCATTCCTAGAAACTTACCAACTACCAAAATAGAAACAAAAATAAATAGAAAACCTGAACAGAGGGGCGCCTGGGTGGCTCAGTCGTTAAGCGTCTGTCTGCCTTCAGCTCAGGTCATGATCCCAGGGTCCTGGGATCGAGCCCCACATCGGGCTCCCTGCTCAGCGGGAAGCCTGCTTCTCCTTCTCCCACTCCCCCTGCTTGTGTTCCCTCTCTCGCTGTCTCTCTCTGTCAAATAAATAAAATCTTTAAAAAAAAAAAAAGAAAACCTGAACAGACCCATAACCAGCAAATAAACGGAAGCAGTAATCAAAAACCTCCCAACACACAAGAGCCAGTGCCAGATGGCCTCCCAGCGGAATTCTACCAAACATTTAAAGAAGAATTAATTCCTGTTCTTCTGAAGCTGTTTCAAAAAATTGAAATGGAAGGAAAACTTCCAAACTCATTCTATGAGGCCAGCATTACTTCGATCCCAAAGCCAGACAAAGACCCCACCAAAAAGGAGAATTACAGAGCAATATCCCTGACAAACAGGCATGCAACAATTGTCTCCAAGATCCTAGCTAATAGGATCTAAGAGTACATTAAGAGGATTATTCACCATGACCAAGTGGCATTTACTCCTGGGCTGCAAGGGTGGTTCAACATTTACTGACTTTCAACAATAGCTTTATTGATATAGAACTCACACTGGACAGCCACATTGCAGAAGAATGAAATCAGGCCTCTTTCTTAAACCATACACAAAAATAAACTCAAAATGGATGAAAGACCTAAATGTGAGACAGGAATCCATCAAAATCCTAGAGGAGAACACAGGCAGCAACCTCTCTGACCTCGGCTGCAGCAACCTCTTGCTCGACACGCCTTCCAAGGGAAAGGAAAGAAAAGCCAAAATGAACTACCGGGACTTCATCAAGATAAAAAGTTTTGCACAGCAAAGGAAATGGTCGTCAAAAGTAAAAGGCAACCTACAGAATGGGAGAAGATAATTACAAATGACATATCAGATAAAGGGCTAGTATCCAAAATCTATAAAGAACTTCTCAAACACCCAAAAGACAAAAAATCTAGTCAAGAAATGGGCAGAAGACATGAATAGATATTTCTCCAAAGAAGACATACAAATGGCTAACAGATATGTGAAAAAATGGCTCAACATCACTCAGCATCAGGGAAATACAAATCAAAACCACAATGAGATACCACCTCACACCAGTCAGAATGGCTAAAATTAACAACTCAGGAACAACAGATGTTGGCGAGGATGCGGAGAAAGGGGAACCCTCTAACACTGTTGGTGGGAATGCAAACTGGTGCAGGCACTCTGGAGAACAGTATGGAGGGTCCTCAAAAAGTTAAACATAGAGCTACCCTATGACCCAGCAATTGCACTACTAGGTATTTATCCAAAGGATACAAACGTAGTGATCTCAAGGGGCACATGCACGCCAATGTTTATAGCACCGATGTCCACAATAACCAAAGTATGGAAAGAGCCCAGATGTCTATCAACAGATGAATGGATAAAGAAGATGTGATATGCAGATAGATAGATAGATATCTACATATCTATCTATATATATATAGAATGGAATATTACTCAGCCATCCGAAAGAATGAAATCCTGCCATTTGCAATGACTTGGATAGAACTAGAGGGTATTATGCTAAGTGAAAGGAGACAAAGAAAGACAAATATCGTATGATTTCACTCATATGTGGAATCGAAGAAACAAAACAGATAAACACAGGGGAAGGGAAGGAAAAATAAAATAAGATGGAAACAGAGAGGGAGACAAACCATAAGAGACTTAACCATAGGAATCAAACTGGCGGTTGCTGGAGCGGAGGTAGGTGGGGGGATGGGGTAACTGGGTGATGGCCACTAAGGAAGCTGCTTGATGGGATGAGCACTGGGTGTTATATGCAACTGATGAATCCCTAAATTCTACCTCTGAAACTAATAATACACCATATGTTAAACTGCATGTAAATAAAAAATTTTAAAAATAAATGAAATCAAAACATTTGTCCTTTTGTGCCTGGCTCAGCTTCTCTCTTTTTAATAATTCAGTGTAAAATAAATTTCTGTTTTATGCATGTAATGTGTTTGTGCTGTGATTCAAAGTTAAACATTTCAGAAAAGAAAAAAGTAGTGATGCATACTGGAACAAGAATGTTCATACACTCTTTCAAAGGGTTTCATTATGAAACAGAGAAGAAAAACTGGATGCAACTGGAGAGTGATACGGGCTGAGAAGAACGGTTTCATAAAGGTGAGATATTACAGCATATAATGAGACTGGATCTAATGGACAAACAGATGTTTAAGATGGAAAAGGGAGAAGGGACAACTGGAAAAGCAAACAAAGTCCACAAGAAATTGAAAGGGAAGGAGACTCCACATACAAGCAGAGGGACTGGCCTTAGATCAGAGCAGGGACAACTTATCCACTATAATAGGAGGAAAATCTAGATACACCTGGGCTCACCTGGCACCTACATGTGGAAGTACTCTTTGGATTGCTTCTATTTTTCTCAGCCAAAGTTGGGGCCAGAAGAAATCACGAGAGTGAACTGCTGGCTAAAGGTTAAATGTAAGAAGAGGTACATATTGAGATCACAAATGTGCCATTGGTTAGCATGGTTATGGTTTTCCTGAAGACATTTTTAGCCATTCAGGGCAGGCATCAAGCAAGTACAAACAACACACAACAGATGAGACATCACAGGACTCATAACCTGGGAGTCCTTTATTCACTTGATAAATAATTCTTGTTCATCTACTCTTGGACAAGCACTCTTCTAGACCTGAGGGTATAAAGATGAACAGACAGAAGTGGTCACTGAACACATGGAGGCCGTATTCTAACACAGGAGAGATTTCTAGGATACCTAGTTTACAACAGGCATAATCTTAGCATACCAGTATGTCAGGGCCATCCTGAGAAGGGTGTGGGCCTGGACTCACCCACCAACGTGCCCATGATACTCACGCCTAGGAGGAGGCCGCTCTATTGTCACCCCCCTACACGTTTGGACAGTGTTATCAACAGAAATTGGGAAAACGAACTTTGATGATGTTAAAACAGGGGTACTGACCCTTGCCCCATGAGTCGCCAGCCCACTTGGGTCTATTTTGTGGCACAGGGTCTATCTTGTGGCCATTTGCCTTACCTAACAGACTGGCCTGTGAGATGTGCGTCTCACTATAATGCCATCCAGGGATATAGAACAATCTGAGTTATGATGTCCATTGCTACAGAGCAAGAGTTTCAAAGGAGGGGAAGTGAGCAACAGAGTGTGCCCTCCGAAGACGTCTAAGCCCCTGGTCTGGAACACTTGGAGTTAGCCAAGCAACGGACGACAGGAGGGGTGGGGGTGGGGCATTCTGTGTGGCACAGTTGAGAAGGCATGGAGGTTTTGTTTCCACTCTCAAGGTAGGGTCTTGCATTTTAGCGTTTGCAGTCCTTCATGATTACATCAGTCCCTCATGTCAAAAGGCCCTTAGCCAAGGAGCACTGAAGCTGATGCTGTGGAAGGAAGTCGCATAGAAAGGACGCTATCTGAAGGATAACAGATCAGAAAGACTGGAAAGGACATAGCCAGAGGCTATGCCTCTCACAGCTAGGCAGTTGCCACCCTCTATGCAGCCAGCATAGATCTGGAGCTAATGCCTGAGGGTCTCTGTGTCAGGGAGAGCTGCTGCTGATGGACAGAGGCCACACACCATCAACCGATTCACAATGGCCACGTCAGTGGCAGCTCCTTGGAGACACTTTGCCTCCTTCTTGTCTTCTCTACAGAAATACCAAGTGGTTACCTATGAGGCTGGCAGAGTGCTTCAGACTTGGGTTCCCCAAATGAAGGGCTCGAGGCGGGCACTAGTAGTGCCAGGACCTTCGTGTGTCAGGTTGGGGATCATGCTAGTGTTGGTACTGATTTTCCTGCCAAGCATGTACTGTGACCCTGGATCTGTATACTACTCTTCTTATGAAACAGTCATCCCCAAGGGTCTGACAGTCAAGGGAAGGGAAGACCCAGGGGAAAAGGCATCCTATATGCTATTAATGCAGGGCCAGAAACAGGTGATTCACCTGAAAGCGAAGAGAGACTATTTTGTGAATAACTTCCCAGTCTTCAGCTACCACAATGGGGTCCTGGGGCAAGAAACGCCTTTCATCTTGTATGACTGTCACTATGAAGGCTACATAGAAGGAGTCCCAGGTTCTTTTGCTTCCCTCAACACCTGTTCAGGCCTCAGGGGCATCCTGATTAAGGAGGGGAAACCCTATGGCATCGAGCCCATGGACACTTCAAAACGGTTTGAACATGTGTTGTACACCATGGCACACCAAGCTCGAGTCTCCTGTAGTGTCACCTCCAAAGGCAGCCAAGTGGTGTCCACCAGCCGGCAACAAGGGAGCAGGAAGCCTCGCAGTCTACAGGCACTGTCCTCCTTTTGGTCACACACCAAGTACGTGGAGATGTTTGTCGTGGTCAACAACCAGCGGTTCCAAATGTGGGGCAGTAACATCGATGAGACAGTCCAGAGAGTAATGGACATCACTGCTCTGGCCAACATCTTCAGTCGGGAAATAAACACCGAGGTGGTGCTGGCTGGAATGGAGATTTGGACCGAGGGGGACCTCATAGAAGTCCCAGCGGACTTGCGAGTTACACTCAGGAATTTCAACAGCTGGAGACAGCAGAAGCTCTTGCATCGTGTGAAGCACGACGTTGCCCACATGATCGTGGGACATCATCCTGAAGAGGATGTGGGACACGCATTTCTCAATGGTGCCTGTTCAAGAGGCTTTGCAGCAGCTGTTGAAGCCTTCCATCATGAAGACGTCCTCCTGTTTGCAGCGCTCATGGTCCATGAGCTTGGGCACAACTTGGGTATTCAGCACGACCACTCGGCCTGCATTTGTAAAGACAAACGCTTTTGCCTCATGCATGAAAATATCACTAAAGAGAGTGGTTTCAGCAACTGCAGCTCTGACCACTTCTCTCAGTTCCTCCGGGAACACAAAGGGGCCTGCCTATTTAACAAGCCTCGGCCCAGAGGTCGCCTGCGTAGGCAAGCCACGTGTGGGAATGGCGTGTTAGACTACAATGAGGAGTGTGACTGTGGACCTGACTGTGGTAACAACCCATGCTGTGACCAAACATGTAGGCTGAAGGAGCATGCACAGTGTAGTGATGGACTATGCTGTTTTAATTGCCAGTTGAGACGTAAGGGCTTCATGTGTCGTTCTGCTTTTGGAGAGTGTGACCTCCCAGAGTATTGTGATGGTACTTCTAGAGAATGCCCCAGAGACCACTATAAGCAAGATGGTACATCGTGTGATATAATTCACTATTGTTTTATGGGCCGGTGTAAGAACCCTGATATTCAGTGCATGGGTATATATGGGTTCCCTGCAAGGTCAGCCCCAGAAGACTGTTATATTTCTATGAACACCAAAGGGAACCGGTTTGGAAACTGTGGCTTTGGGGCCTCACCTAGTTCAAAATATGTTAAGTGTTTTGATGAGAATATATTTTGTGGGAAACTTGTATGTACAAATATTAGACAGATACCAACAATCAAACGCCACCATACATTGATCCAGGTCCCTCATGAAAAAGACTTCTGCTGGAGCATGGATGCCTATAATGATACTGATATCCCTGATGACGGAGATGTGGACACTGGCACCCTTTGTGCCCCACACAAAGTCTGCGTGAATTACTCCTGCATTGATCGTGCTGTGTTCAAGTATGACTGTGAACCAAAAGAAATGTGTAATGGGAGAGGAGTTTGCAACGATTTAAGGCACTGCCATTGTGAGGAGGGCTATGCCCCCCCTGACTGCAAAATTCCAGGAAATGGGGGTAGTGTGGACAGTGGTCCCCC
>NW_023270264.1:0-11813 GCF_011800145.1 Mirounga leonina
GCACACAGGCCCCCTTCCTCAGTCCCTAGTGGCCCCATCCAGGCTCATCCCGAGGTGTGCGGAGGCATTAAGGAGTGCGGAGATCTCAAAACTGAATAAATGTTTGGAATGCATTCTTATTTATTCTGAAGCTCTGGTCTCCTGAAAGTTCTGGAGTGTTGCATATAGCATACTCTGTAGAGAACTAGTTTCCAGTGTAGCTTAAAAAGCATTTCATGGTGTCCAGTAAACTCTAGAAGAGTCAGAGGTGGGGAGCTTGTCCACCTTGATGCAGATCTGATGGATGGCCTTAGCCCGTGGGTCCTGTTGCCTCTCCTCCTGTTAGAGCCATCAACATCTCTGGCTGGAAGTGTTATAGTTGAGTTTGGCAGCCCCTGCAGTCAGGAGCAGGGGGGGCGAGGGGACAGAGACTGGGGCATGGCTCACTCACACAGCCTCGCGTCTCTCCTTGCTGCGCTGTAACAGACATGCTTTGAGGAGACACCGTGGGCTGGGTGTCAGGCCGCCTTGATCAGCTCTTTGAGCCCAAAGAGCTTCCACACGGGGAGGTGGAAGGGCCTGGCTCTGTGTGTGTGTGTATGTGTGTGTATACAGTTTCTTTTTCCCAATCACCCGATCTAGTGTCCCACAGTCACCTGGTACTGGATGCTGATCATCCCCCAGCCTCTCTCTCCCTTGCCCACCCATCCTTCCAAATGGTCAGTGCTAACACTCCCATTTATCCAGGACCTCAGCGAGCAGTCTGGGATAGTCCCACCTGCTGTCTGAGGGAGGCCAGGGTGGGACACTCTGCTTTGCAAACCCCAGCTGGTTACAGCTAAACTCAGTAAATGCAAAGAGGGAATCCCACAACTGGCTAGCCAGGAGTCACAGTCCCGGCAGTAGGAACAGTCCCCGGCTCTGGGAAGTGTGTGGTCCAGATGGGATGCCCTGTGGCATGCTGATATTAGAATGTGGTTCTTGCTGGGAGCGGAGACAGGAATTTAGTCCAGCAGCTTAGTTACCGAAGATCCACCTCTGGCTACCAGAAAAGTTAGGCAGAGCCTCTCCGTGAGCGGGAAGCCAACTGCCAGGAGAGCGGTAGCCACTTTTAGTCTTCCCAACCAATATTTGTGGAATATCTTTTCTGAGTCAGGCACTGGGCTGCGGCCTCGAATAAGACGTGGACCGCAGGTGGGAGGGGAGAGCCCGTGGGTAGGATGACCCTTACTCAGGTCAGGGGCATGGTGGCTGGGCAGAACCACCCTCTGAAAGATATAGATGACACTGGCAAAGAAGGAGGTTGAGGGGCGGGCAATGAGTTCTCCTAAAAATATTAGAATTTAAAAAGAAACAAAACAAAAAGTGCTGGGGGTTTCTGGTCATAAGAAGCAAGAGACATCTAGCAAGGAGTATTCCTAGGGCCCAGATTGTGGTCTTGAAACACAATTTCCCCCCAAAAGAAATCAGGGCCTCTTGGGAAAGTGGTCTGCAGAACGTCCAGGTGTGGAGCAGGGAATGTCAGAGGAGACGAAAACGTCGTGTGGTACCGGATAGCGAGGAAGCCATCCAAACGGCCAGGATCACATCAGAAGGACTCGGGAGCCAACCAGAAGTGGTACCCCGGGGGTCAGACGGTGTTGCCACCACATCCCCCCTTGCAGAGAAAGCACATCATTCTCCCAGCTCCTGAAAATACTGCCTCAGCTGCAGCCCTCCCAAAAGCTGCACTTGGCTGAGGGAACGGATGCGCTCAGGATCCCATCCTTGGACAGGTGTTGCCCAGCCTACTTGCCTCACTTGGGGCCAACTTGGAAGGGGGCTTCTTGGAGGATCAGCTGAGACCTCAGTTGCAAATGCACTGTAGCTCAGCTTCTGCCATTTCCCAGTTCTGCCTCCCTTGCTCGCTTACCCACATATCTCCCGAGAGCACTCCTCCACACAGCCCTCACATACCGTTCCCGCTCAGGATCTGCTTCCGGGGAGCCCCATCTGAGACACTTGGCCAGGCCAACATGGGACAATGTTTCAATAAGGGTTTCAGTTCCCTATTGCTGAGTAACCAACCACCCCAAAACCAGTTGCTAAAAATAACGTTTTTTTTTTTTTTCTTTTTTTTTGGGTTTTTATGTTCTGTGAAGTAGCCATGAGCACTGAATTAGCAAATACTGAACAACTGCTCCTCAGAGAAATACAGGAGTAGATTCCTGGGAGTCTTGCTACACAACATTGTCACCGGGTGGTCAATATGTAGCTTTATTTTCTGTTTGTTTCTGGCTAAAGACACCTTATTTAATGCACTCAGTTGATTCACTATTACTGAATTCAGGGCCCACAGACGTGTAATTCATACCTGTGCGAAGCTCACCTAACATGTCTTCTCTGCGACGCACATCACAGCCCGGAGTCCTTAGTGACCTGGGACAGCCCCTAAGCAATATGCTTAGGGATCATTTTATTTTATTTTATTTTATTTTTTTTTTGCTTGGGGATCATTTTAAACAGCAAAATCAGCAGCAAAAAAGCCTCCACAAAACTGGAAAAATATGGCACACGGTCGACTGGGAACAAGTGTTTATGCTATGAGAGCTGAAACTGGAAGGCATGGCGTCATCTTGTTGACCTCAGCTGAGAACAGTGCTCGTGTTATTTCTTTTCTTTTTTTTTTTTTAAAGATTTTATTTATTTATTCATGAGAGACAGAGAGAGAGAGAGAGGCAGAGGGAGAAGCAGGCTCCCAAGGAGCAGGGAGCCCGATGTGGGACTCAATCCCAGGACCCTGGGATCATGACCTGAGCCGAAGGCAGACGCTTAACCATCTGAGCCACCCAGGCGCCCTCGCGTTGTTTCTGATGAGGTATCTACTGTCACACTTCCCTGTGTTCCTCTTCACATTATCACTGGCTTGGAGTGCCATTTGATTAGGTTGTGCTTCTGTCTAGGTTCATTTGTTTGGCATTCGTTGAGCTTCTGGGATCTCTGGGATAATTGTTTTTTAATTAAATCTGGGAAAATGTTTGACCATTATTTCTTTAAATATTTTTGTCTCTCCTACGCAGCACCTCTCCCTTGTGGAAGTGCCATGAGCCCATGGTGTTCTATTTTTTTATACTCCCTCTTCTCTCTGTGTTCCACTGTGGTAATTTTTTTTTTATTGTCATGTCTTTAAGTTCATCCATCTCTTCCTTCCGCCATGTTTAGCGTAATGTTAATCCCAGCAGTCACTGTCTTTTTTTCATCTCACACATGGTAGTTTTTATATCTAGAATTTTGATTTGGGTCTTTTTACATCTTCAATATCTGTACTTAACTTTTGAGTACCTATGTATGTCTTACAGTTATAATAGCTGTTTGAATATTCTTGCCAGTGATTTTAACACCTGTGTCAGTTCTTTGGATTGATTGGCAATTCTCCTCATTATGCGTTGGTATCTTCATGCTCCTTGAGTGTTGGACATTCTTTGATTGGATACCAGACACTGTGACTTTTACTTGGATGTTTGATATTTTCCTAGAAATTTTCTTGAGCTTTATTTGGGATGCAGTGAAATTACTTAGAAATGGATATTTTCAGGGGCGCCTGGGTGGCTCAGTTGTTAAGCATCTGCCTTCGGCTCAGGTCATGATCCTAGGGTCCTGGGATCGAGCCCCGCATTGGGCTCCCCGCTCAGCAGGAAGCCTGCTTCTCTGTGTCTCTTTCTGTCAAGTAAATAAGTAAAATCTTAAAAAAAAAAAAAAAAAGAAATGGATATTTTCAGGGCTCGCTTTAAAGATTTGTTAGACAGGACTGGAACACTTCTCAGTCTAGGAACAATTATTTCCTGTTGCTGAAACAAGACTTTTTTTTTTTTTTTTAAAGATTTTTATTTGAGAGAGAGAGAGAGAGCGCATGAGCAGGGGGGATGGACAGAGGGAGAAGCAGACTCCCCGCTGATCAGGGAGCCTGAGGCTGGACTTGGTGGGACTTGATCCTGGGACTCTGGGATCATGATCTGAGCCTAAGGCAGACGCTTAATGGACTGAGCCTCCCAGGCGTCCCGCCTGAGACAAGACTTTTCTGAACATGCTACCGAGTGCTCTGTGAATCTTGAGTTTTTCCAGTCTGGCTGCTGGGAACAGGCACTATTCCTGGACCCCCGGTGAACACTGGGCATTGTTAAGTCTAATCCTTTCAAGTGGTTATTTCTCTAGCTTCCAGTAGATCCCCCCCACCCCCTCACTGATCAGTACACTGGGGAGTACTCAACGGGGAGCCTCTGCAGATCTCCAGAGTTCTCCCCGCCCCCCAGTGTTCTTTGCATAGCTGCCTTGGGTGCCTCCCCCCCGCTTTCAGCTTCACTTGCTCACCTCAGGGAGCCTGTGACGTTCTGCCAAGGTTCCTCTTCTCTGAACTGTGGCCTAGAAACTCTCTGAAGGCCACAAGCAGAGCCATGATAGGACTCATCCCATTTGGTTTCCATCTATCAGCGGTCCTGCCCTTTGTGGCCTGGTGTCCAATGTCCTGAAAACTGTCGTTTCATATTTTTGCCTATCTTTGGTTGTTCAGGTGGGAAGGGCAATCCCTATTAGTCTATCTTGGCCAGAAGGACAAGTGAGCACATGCATTTAATGACATTCTTCTATAATTAAAAGAAAAATATCTGTTACATCTTTAAGTTGCTTCCCTTTATTTATTCTGTATTTTTCTTTCTTTTATTCATTCTTCCTAGAATGTTGTCTCTTATTGAGCTTTTCAGAGAACAGAATTCTGATTGTGTTCATCTTCTTCATAATTTTGTCTCTATTGACTTCTGCTGCAGTTTTTTTTTAATTTTTTTTTTTTAAGATTTTATTTATTTGACAGAGAGAGACACAGCGAGAGGGGGAACACAAGCAGGGAGAGTGGGAGAGGGAGAAGCAGGCTTCCCACTGAGCAGGGAGCCCGATGCGGGGCTCGATCCCAGGACCCTGGGATCATGACCTGAGCCGAAGGCAGACGCTTAACCAACTGAGCCACCCAGGCGCCCCCTGCTGCAGTTTCTTGCTAGTCTTTTCTTTCCCCAAGCCCTGTATTGGGGATTACTCCATTGATTGTTTTCACTTTCTGAGCTGCATATTTAGCTCTGATATGGTCGAAGCTTTACATTACTTTCTAGGACGACTATAGCTGCATCACGCGGTATTTCGTATATAGTGCTTTCATTGGTAGTAATCTTTAAATTGTCATTATTTTCCTCATGATTTTCTTTTTAAAAATTATTTTATTTTATTTTTAAGTAAGCTCTACATCCATCGTGGGGCTTGAACTCACGACCCTGAGATCAAGAGTCCCATGCTCTACCGACTGAGCCAGCCAGGTGCCCCTCTCATGATTTCCTTTTTTCTTTTTTTAAAGCTTTTATTTATTTAATCATTTAGAGAGCAGGTGAGTGGGGTAGGGGCAGAGGGAGAGAGAATCTCCAACAGACTGCGCTGAGCATGGAGCCATGGAGCTGACGCAGGGCTTGATCCCATGACACTGAGATCATGACCTGAGGCAAAATCAGGAGTCAGATGCTCAACCGACTGAGCCAACCAGGCGCCCCTATGATTTCCTTTTTAATAGGAGGACCATCTTCTAGAGTTTTGTCTGTTTCAGAACTATGGGATTTTTTGTAGAAGTTGATTTTAGTATTATAGATGTGTAGCTCAAGAACAGAAGGTATAATGTTGATTCCTTGAGTTTACTGGTCTTCCTTTGTGGCCTTCTTCCTGAATGTTTCTTAAGTGCTCAATAAGAATGAGTGTTCTCGGCTGGTAGTTGTAAAATTCATCATATTGCTATTAGATCAAGATTATCAGTGGTGAGGCGCTTGGGTGGCTCAGTCAATTTGAGCATCTGCCTTCGGCTCAGGTCATGGTCCCGGGGTCCTGGGATTGAACCCCTTGTCGGGCTCCCTGCTTAGTGGGGAGTCTGCTTCTTCCTTTGCCTCTCTCTCTCTGTCTCTCATGAATGAATAAGTAAAATCTTTTAAAAAAAGGTTATCACTGGTCATAGCCAAATATCCTGTAATTTTTGCTTAATTTTGCCTCTATAAGCTATCGGCTTCTTAAGAGGAATGTTTGAAAACCTCTGGTTTCCCATGAAGTTGGTCAACTGTTGTTTTACGTATTAAGGGCTCCTCATTGCTCCTCATTATCTTCTTCTTATTCTTCTTTTTTTAAAAGATTTTATTTATTTATTTGACAGAGAGAGAGAGACAACAAGAGAGGGAGCACAAGCAGGGGGAGTGGGAGAGGGAGAAGCAGGCTTCCTGCCGAGCAGGGGGCCCGATGCGGGGCTTGATCCCAGGACTCCGGGATCATGACCTGAGCCAAAGGCAGATGCTTAATGACTGAGTCACCCAGGCGCCCTCTCATTGCATCTTCTTGATTATTTTTTATTTTAACTGTATATAAATCTCTCTGTCCATTATATAATATTTTAATTAATTAGTTAGTTAATTAATTAATTTTTGAGAGAGCACACCAGCAGGGGAATGGGCAGAAGGAGAGGGAGAGAGAATCTCAAGCCGACTCCGTGCTGAGTGTGGAGCCCATGTGGGGCTCTTACAATCCTGAGATCATGACCTGAGCTGAAATCAAGAGTCAGAGGCTTAGCTGACTGAGTCCCTCAGGTGCCCCCCTCTTGCATAATCTTTGCCTTTGATTTTATGATCTGATAGAAAATTGCTATCCCACCTTTCTTTTGCATCAGATTTGTCTGGTATTTCATTCCTATTCCTTTATTACCAATGTATCTGCCTCTTTTTTTTAGTATCTAGTATATTTCTGGACCTTAACTTTTTTACCAATGTGAAAGTTCTTGCTTGTCTGGTGTGTTCAACCTGTTCACACTCAATTGCAAATGCTATCATATTAGGACTCGATACTGCCCTTTGGTTTTGTATTCTCTATTTATCATACTTTCCTTTTGTTTTTCACCTTCCATGGGGTAGAATGCATGTCCTTGTCCTTTCAAGGGCTCCAGCGATTAGATTACTCTGGGGCATATAATCCAGAAGATCTCTATTTTAAGGTCGATAAAAGCAATGACATCTTCAAGCGCCTGAGGAGCACTACCTGGATTGTTTTCGGTCATATAACCAGGAGGCGGGAATCCTGGAGGTGCAGCTGGCTGGGAATTGTGCCCGCACACCGGGGTCCAGCCAACGCGTGCGCAGGGCCGTGGGCCGCCGCGAGGGGGCGCCTTGAGTGGGCTGCAGCGCGGGCGGGCCCATGGCGTCCCCCCCGCAGCCCCCTGGGCCTCCTGCTCAGGCTCCTGCTCCTCCAGCCCCAGCTCGATGGGGCCAGGGGAGGGGGTGGGGGGGCCAGGCCGGGCTGGGCTGCTCACGGGGTGGGGAGTGGAAGGGGGAGGTTTGCTGGGGGTGCCGGGGGAAGGGGCAGGCGAGGGGGGGCGCTCGGGCCAGCTCCTGTCTCACTGATCTTCCCCAGGTGAGGGTTACAGTCCCAGCGCGGATTCTGCAATGATCCTGGCAAGCCCAGAGGCGCCGTCGCCACCAGGGCCCCCCGAGTCCCCGCGGATGCCAATATCCACTGCGGCTATAGCACCTCTAACACTCACAGTGAAGTCCAGCCAGACCACTGTATTTGGAACGTTCTCTCCTCAAGGTACTGCTTCTGGGCAGGTCTGGACAGGTCCGCCTGGGAGGCCAGAGGGGAAGCTGCTTGGCTGGGGAGCTACAAGGGTCAGACTCTGTCTTGAAGGGTTGGAGAGGAAACCTGGCTCTGCACGCTGGTGGCCGGCCAGGGGCGCTGGGCGGGGAACCAGACAGTAGCTTCACCTCCAGTCCCTTCTCTTCAGTGAGCCGACCAGGATGCGGCCAGAGGTCTATGAGGATAGCCGGTGGAATGCCCGCAGCAGAGCGGAAGTGGCCCTGGCAGGTGAGCCTGCGGATCAATGATAGACACATATGTGGAGGCTCCCTCATTGCCAGTCGGTGGGTGCTGACCGCCGCCCATTGCATAATTAGGTGAGTGTCGGGGGCTCTGTGACCTGGAGCCAGTCCTGTCCCCGTCCCCGAGCTTCCCCTTCTCCTCCGAAAAAGAGTCACAGCCCCCTAGGTTTTATTCAGTCTGGAGTGACACCTGGAAATTCGCATGTCTACCAAGTTCCCTGGGGCTGCTTTGGTAGTCTCGAGACCTCACTTGGAGAACCACTGGCTGGAGTGGTTCGGGGCTGGGGACTGGATGTGGTGTGCAGGCAGGCAGGGGCCTGATGCTGGCTGAGGAGACAGGACCAGGCTGGGAAGAAGCTGGAAACTGTGGAAAGGGGCGTGTAGACCCTCTGGGATCTCTGGGACGGGCATGTCCTCTTCCCACAGCCACGAGGAATATACAGTGAGGCTGGGAGACAAACTGGGACATTCTCATTCCAAAACAATGCTGGTGGTTCCGGTGGAAGACATCATTTGCCATCACTTTTACGATGATAGAACTTTGAGACATGACGTTGCCCTCGTTCTGCTGGCCTTCTCTGTGAATTACTCCTCGTACATCCAGGCTGTGTGTCTCCCCGAAAGGTCTCTCCACGTGGAAAGTGGGACAAAGTGCTGGGTGACTGGCTGGGGCCAACTGGCAGGTGAGACTGGTAAGTGGGGAGCTGAGGGGGCAGCCTGGGGTGCTGGCGTTGGCCCACAGGCTGTCCCACCAGGGACAGGGAGGCTGAGTCTTTAACGGGGGACAAGAGAGGATGAGGAGGTATGCCAGGGAGTAACAGAACCTCTAGGAATTGCTTAATGAGGGCCGCCTGGAGGCTCAGTCAGTGAAGCATCTGATTCGGCTCAGGTCATGATCCCAGGGTCCGCGCTCAGTGGGGAGTCTGCTTCTCCCTCTCCCTTGACCCTTCCCCCTACTTGTGCGCATGCTCTCTCTCTCTCTCAAATAAAAGAAAATCTTTAAAACAAGAATTGCTGTGAGAATGTTAGCACGTGGGGGCTTGGGGGCCAGGGATGGTGGGTTCTATCCAGCATGGATTTCAGCTCCGGGGGGGATGAGCTGGCTGCCAGTCAGAGCTGCCCCTCCATGGAAGTCCCTGCTTGGTGGGGAGGGAGCTGCTCATGCCAGGGGGTGGGGGCTGAGCCAGAGCAACCCTCCTGGTGAGGCTGGAGGGCCTCCTATCTCGGGGAAGAGGCTGGACTGGAAGCTTTGGGGGCACTCCCTGTCTGAGAGTCTGTGATTCTGCTCGGCACAGGACACCTGTCATTTACTCTTGGGACTCAAGAGTGACGCTTGCTTTTCTCTTCTGGTTCGTAAGGCCTGGCCTCTTCCTGTCCTGAGGGGTCCCTCCTTCTCCTGTCATGACCTTTCTTACCTCTTCCTCTTCCTCTCCCCTCACCCCCACAGCCTCCGTTCCCTCCTGTCAATGGGACAGTATCCATTGCCCCGACTGCCTCTGAGGGGGTAAGAGTGTGAGGGCACAGAGGGGGTTTGAGGGGCTCCTGTGCTGTCCACTCACGCAGACCCCGACTTTGTCGCTCCAGCACTCGTGTCAGTTCATCTTCAGGAGACCAAGCAACTCATTCTTCGCTCAAGAAATGTAACGAGATACTGCGGACACGGTTAGGAACATTTCGCAACCTAGTGAAAAACGGGATGGTCTGTGGCTAACAAGAAGGGGAGAGTCTCTGCAAGGTCGGTTCCTGGCTCCGTTGTGGCTTCTTCAGTAACAGTGTCCCTCCCAGGCTTCTTCATTCCCAAGTGCCAGGGCCTGCGTGGTCTGCCACATCTTCCTTTCCCTCCTGAGTGAAGGAGATTCATGGGGAGAACCCCCTGTGGCTCCCCGGAGCTGGCCTGGCTTGCTCCTTGCTGCCTGTGGGCCCTGCCAAGGTGTGGGGAAGTCGGGCGCGGGTAGTCCTAACACTCTACGTTCCTTGAATTGAGTTCCCCCTCTGTGGCACTTCCTGTGTGAGCCAGTGGGAGCATTTACCCCATGAGCTCTGTTAACCCCCGTCATAAGCCTGCCACATAGACATCATAGCTGTCACACAGACGAGGGGAGGTCCAAGGGTGCTAGCTCAGGGACCCCTGTGCGTGCCTGCAGGCCTCCTGGGCCCGCCGTCTTCCTCCCGCTCTGAGTGCCTTCTGGAGGAGGGGGCGTTGGAGCTGGGTCTCAGAGGATGAGTATTTGGATTTCTTGGAAAGAGGAGAACAGCGCTGTAGGGAGAGGGAGCAGCACGGGCAGCGGCTCCGAGGTCCTAGGGAGCTTGTCACGTGTAGGGCCTGTCTTCCAGGTCTGGAGCAATGAGGTGGCCAGAGAAGAGGGCTGCAGTCGGAATCCGTGTGGCCTGGAGCGCTGGGCCAAGTTTCTCGACGCCATCCGGGCAGGACTGTAGGCTAGGTGTTTGTCTCCATCATCTAGGCGATGATGCGGGGTCCCGAGCAGGAGCCGGGGCGGTGAGGGGGTGAAGGAGGTGTGTCTGAGGTTGAGTCATGAGTTCTAGGTGACTGCCTGCTGGGAGGGTGGGGGCGAGGGAGAGGTTAGGAGGGCTCTCTGTTTCTGTCTGAGCTGGCTGGTGGGGGCGGGGGCACCAGAGCAGGTCTGGGAGATGGGGTGTATATGGGATGTTGGGGAGTGGAGCATCAAATATGGAGGGAGCTGGCTATATGGGTTAGGAGTTCTAGAGAAACTTTAAACTAGATGTATGGATTTAGGGGACTCTCACGCAGAGGTGATATTCAAAGTGTTTAACAGCCACTACGGTTTGGGAAATGACCAGTCATAATATCCTCCCAAGGATATTAAAGTTTTCCCATTAACTTTTCTTTCTTTTTTTTTTAAGATTTTAATTTTAAGTATTCTCTATACCCAGTGTGGGGCGTAAACTTACAACCCGAGATCACAGTTGATCCAGCCAGCTGTCCCTTCCCATTAACTTTTCAATTCTCAGTTCTCGTATTCACAGAAAAGTGGCCCCGGTAGGTCCCCAGGGAAGGTCCCCATGTGCCTGACTGCCCAGTGCCTTATGCTGCAGTCAGCCTGCTCTGACATGGATGGCCTTCCATTTCTGCGTTTGTTTCTTTCTCTTTCTCCAGGGAGACTCTGGGGGCCCACTGGTCTGTAAATTTAAGGACACATGGGTCCAGGTGGGAATCGTGAGCTGGGGCATTGGCTGTGGTCGTGGAGATGTGCCTGGAGTTTATACAGATATCGCTTGCTATGCTGAGTGGATACTTGACGTGATTAACCAGGCTGCCTCTTTGTGTCCAGTGGTGTTCCTCATCCCCCTTCTGTGCCTGCTGCTGCCCCTGGGCATCCTGGTGGCCCCGTGATCACCCCAGCCCTCCCTGCTCCTGTTTTCGGGTCTCGCACTGGGCCTCTCCTCCGACCTCCCCCTCCTACTTAGATGCCCTTTCCTCCAATCCTGCTTGGCGTCCACTGAGCCTGTAGAGAGCCCCACAGTAGAAAGTGGCCGCAAGGCTGGAGCCCCGAAAGTGTCCCAGCCTGCTGCTGTCCCGGTCACCTGCGTCGGCCACACCCACGACCTTGGCTGTGGCCTGCCTGCCCCGGAGGAGGGGGGCCAAGCATCCCAGCCTGAGAGCCAGCCGACCTGCCAGGTGGAGCCCGGTGCTTCCTTGCCATCTTGGAGAGCCTGTACCAGAGAAGACACCTCATGAGCAGCGAGGCAGCCTTGGACCTGGCTGTGGTCTCAGGCTGTCACCTGAGACTGTGTTGAAGCGGGCAGCTTGCAGATTGTGCAGAGAGAGGGAGGAGGCGTCACCATGTCCCTGCTGAGGCGTGAGGCCGGGGCTTTCCACATCTGACCGGGCTGTCTGGGGCTGGGAGACATTTCCCCTGCCCCCGGCGCGGATCCAGC